>NC_071496.1:19067915-19395200 GCF_028500815.1 Rissa tridactyla
GCAAGAAGGGCTTTTCTAAGTACATTAATAGCAAGAGGAGTTCTAAGGAAAACATTGGACCGATATTTGTTGAAGATGGTCACCTGACTAATAGGGATGAAGAAAAAGTGGAGGCATTCAATGCTTTTTTGGCCTCAGCCTTTAATAATACTGATAGACCTTGGGCTGCCCAGTCCCCTGAGTTGGAGGACCATGACTGCAGGAACAGTGATTTTTCATAGAGGATGTTACGGCAGGACCCCTCTCGATCATCTACCAAAGGTCTTGGGAGTCTGGGGAGGTCCCTGCTGACTGGAAGCTAGCCAATGTTATTCCAATTTACAAGAAGGGCATGAGGGAAGACCCAGGGAACTACAGACCTGTTGGTCTAACCTCAATTCCTGGAAAAATTATGGAGAAGGCTATACTGGGTGCTATTGAAAGAATAATGCAATCCTCAGGCACAGCCAACGTGGGTTCACAAAGGGAAAGTCCTGTCTAACTAATTTAATATCCTTCTATGATAAGGTCACCCGCCTAGTGGATGAAAGGAAGGCAGTGGATGTAGTCTTTCTGGATTTCAGTAAGGCTTTTGACACTGTCCCTCACAGCATCCTTCTGGACAAGTTGTCCAACTGTGGGATGAGCAGGTTCACGGTGCGCTGGGTGAAGAACTGCCTGAATGGCAGGGCTCAAAGGGTTATAGTGAATGGGGCTACATCTGGCTGGCGACCGGTCACCAGTGGTGTTCCTCAGAGTTCAATTCTAGGGCCAGTTCTGTTCATTATTTAAATCAACGATCTGGATGCAGGAGTTGAATGCACCATTAGCAACTTTGCTGACGATACCAAATTGGGAGGTGCTGTTGACTCTCTTGAGGGACAAGAGGCCTTGCAGAGGGATCTAGATAGATAGAGCATTGGGCAATCATCAATGGCATGAAATTTAACAAGTCCAAATGCTGGATTCTGCACCTGGGACAGAGTAACGCCGGGCACAAGTATGAATTGGGAGAGGAGTGGCTGGAGAGCAGCCCTGCAGAAAGGGATCTGGGGGTGCTGGTTGACGGCAGGCTCAATATGAGTCAGCAGTGTGCCCTGGCAGCCAAGAGGGCAAACCGCATCCTGGGGTGCGTTAGGAGCAGCCTGATCTAGTGAAAGGTGTCCCTGCCCATGGCAGGGGAGTTGGACCTTTAAAGGTCCCTTCCAACCCAAACCATATGATGATTCTATGATGATGATCCAGAGAGCTATGGCCCCTCCAACTACTGATGCTAGAACCCTCACTCACTCCCATAGCTGACACCACAGGCCCCAACGTGCCTACACCCCCCAGTCTGACTCCAGTAGCTGGGCACCATGTTTCACTCACGCACACAGAGGTCTCACCAGCAGCTGACACCTGTTCCTTGCAGCACACATACACAGGGACAGAGAGTGAGATTATGCAGAGCGATAGTTAAGAAAAGATTTTAAAAGAAAATACAAGAAAATAGGACAGGCTGTAGTGATCAGGCGCAGGGCTCAGCCAGACAAGCGTACTGACTGGCCCCGTTTTACCCGTGACTGACCTGTTTTATCCCCCTTTCTGTCTATCCCCCCTCTTTGTTCCTCCCTGCTTCCCCTTCCCCCTGCAAGTCCCTTCATCAGTTTGCATAGTTCTATCAATTCCTACATCCCTCACAGTTTGGTGCCTGGGATCCCCCCTGGTTTAACATCTTATCAGTTGCAAAGTTCAGGTTGATCTTCCTGGAACTGGTGCCTGTAGTTTAAATTCCTTCCTAAAACATTTATTGCATGTTTTGCATGCTGTGTTAAATATTAAAAAGAAATTTCCTATTTACAATCCAGTATAATCCTTGTAAATACTAAGTTTTATATCCTTTCTGTGGACCAAACAATAATCACTTTATAAAGTTGCCTTAATATTTTAAGACATGGAGCCTCAGCTATCCTTGTAGCTAGCAAAGCTATTTTTGATACTGTAAATGACACCTTCTGCCATGGTGACTTCAAGTGTAATCACAGAACCATAGAACAGTTGAGTAGTTGAGGTTGGAAGGGATCTCTGGAGACTGTCTAGTCCAAACCCCCTCCCAACCTCGGCTCAAAGCAGGATCAACCAGAGCAAGTTACTCAGGACATTGTCCAGTCAGGTTCTGAATATCTCCAAGGATGGAGACTCCCCAACCTCTCTGGGCAACCTGGTCCAGTGTTTGACCACCCTAGAGTAAAAGAGATTTTTTCTTAAGTTTAAACGGAATTTCCTATGTTTCAATTTGTGCCCATTCCCTCTTGTCCTGTCACTGGGCACCACTGAGAAGAGTTTGGCTCCATCTTCAGTACACCCTCCCATCAGGTATTTAGACACATTGATAAGATCCCTCCTGAACCTTCTCTTTTCCAGGCTGAACAATCCCAGCTCTCTCTGCACCTCCTCCTATGGGAGATGCTCCGATCCCTTCATCACTGCAGTGGCTCTTCGCTGAACTTGCTACAGTATGCCCATGTCCTTCTTGTACCAGGGAGCCCAGAACTGGACACAGGACTCCAGGTGTGGCCTCACCAGTGCTGAGCAGAGAGAAAGGATCACCTCCCTCAACCTCCTGTCAACGCTGTTCCTAATGCAGCTCAGGATACCATTGTCCTCCTTTGCTGCAATGGCACGTTACTGGCTCACGTTCAGCTTGTTGTCCACCAGGACCCCCACGCCCTTCTCCGCAAAGCTGCTTTCCAGCCAGTCAGCCCCTAGCCTGTACTGGTGCATTGTGTTGTTCCTCCCCAGGGGCAGGACTTGGCATTTCCCTTTGTTGGACTGCATGAGGTTCCTGTCTGCCCATTTCTCCAGCCTGTCGAGGTCCCTCTGAATGGCACAACAGCCATCTGGTCTATCAACCGCTCCTCCCAATTCTGGAACATCTGCAAACTTGCTGAGGGTGCGCTCTGTCACATCGTCCAGGTCATTAATGCAGTTGTTAAACAGTATTGGCCCGAGGATCAACCCCGGGGGACACCACTAGAGGCTGGCCTCCAGCTAGACTTTATGCTTCTGATTACAACCGTCTGGGCCTGGCAGTTCAGCCAGTTTTCAGTTCACCTCACTGTCCACTTATCTAACCTGTACTTTGTCAGCTTGTCTATGAGGATATTATGGGAGACAGTGTCGAAAGCCTTGCTAAAGTCAAGATAAACAGCATCCGCTGCTCTCCCCTCGTCCACCAAGCTAGTTGACTCATTGTAGAAGGCTTATCAGGTTGGTCAGGCATAATTTCCCATTCCTAAATCCATGCTGATTCCTACCAAGCACCTTCTTTGGAAATGGCTTCCAGGATTATTTTATCCATCCTCTTCCCGGGAATAGAGGTGAGGCTGACCAGCCTGCAGTTCCCCAGATCCTCCTTCTTGCCCTTCTTGAAGCTTGGAGTGTCATTTGCTTTCTTCCAGCCCCCAGGAACCTCCCCTGATCACCATGACTGTTCAAAGATAATTGAGAGTAGCCTCAACACTCATGGGTGCATCCCATCAGGTCCCATGGATTTGTGCATCTCCAATTTGTTTACATGTTTCCCTAACTGGGTCCTCCTCTATTGAGGAAAATTCTTCCTTGCTGCAGACTACTTTCCCTCTGGTCTCAGAGGCCTGGGATTCCCAAAGGCAATCCTTATCAGTAAAGACTCAGGAGTAGAAGGCATTCAGTACCTCAGCCTTTCCCATGTCCTTTGTCATCAGGTTTCCTGCCCCATTCAGCAGCAGGCCCGCGTTTTCTCTGGTCTTCGTTTTGCTGCTGATGTACCTGTAGAAACCCTTAATGTTGCTCTTCACATCCCTCGCCAGTTTCAACTCCAGGTGGGCTTTGGCTTTCCTAACACCATCTCTGCACACTTGGACAGTGTCTCTGCATTCCTCCTGGGTCACTTGCCCCTTTTTCCAGCTCCTGTATGCTTCCTTTTCATGTTTGAGTTTAGTTGGGAGCTCCTTGTTCGTCCGTGCAGACCTGTCACCTTTTCTTGATTTCCTGCTCATTGTGATGGACCATTCTTGAGCTTGGAGGAGGTGATCCTTGAATATCAAATGGGTCTCCTAGACCCCCTCTGCTCTCCAGGACTGTCTCCCATGGGATTCTTCCAAGCAGGTCCCTGCACAGGCCAAAGTATGCTCTCCTGAAGTTTGGAGTTGCCATTTGCCTTGTTTCCTCCTCTCAGGATTCTCAACTCCACCATCTCATGGTCAATGCAGCCCAGGCTTCCCCCCCCAACCTTCGCATCACCAACCAGTTTGTAAGAATTGTAAGAAAAGCTTCCTTGCTTGTAAGAATTGCGTCCAGCAGAGCGTCTCCCCTTCAGCCCTGTTTTGCTGATTACAAGCTTTTCCATAACACCCTGCACCCTTTGCTTGCCAACCCATTCCACCACTCCCTCGCTTGATTGTGAGTCGTCATCTCCCTCCCCTGTCATTTCTAGTTTAAAGTTCTTCTCACCAGGTTGGCCAGCCTGTTGGTAAAGATGGTTTTGCCCCACTTGGTCAGGTGGATCCCATCTCTCTCTAGCAGTCTTCAATCCTTAGAAAAGGGTCCCCATGGTCATAAAATACATTGTCATCGTCAGCCGGGCAACCAACTGTTGACCCACAGGATCCTTCCATTCCTCCCCAAGCCCTTGCTTCTCACTGGAAAGATCAAGGAGAACATTACCTGGGCCCCCATGCCCTTGACCATTGCCTCCAGATGCGTGTAGTCACACTTGATATGCTCCAGGTCTCCTCTGGCAGTATCGTTGGTGCCCACATGAAGATTCGCAAGGAGTAATAGTCCGAGGGTCGGACAAACCTTGGCGATATCTCCACAGCATCCCGGATCCGACCCCCAGCAAGCAGTAAACCTCCCAACACAGCAGGTCAGGTTGGCAGATGCGGACCCCCATCCCTTACAGCATGGAGTCTCCCACTATTATCACTTGCCACTTCCTTCTGGTGCTGCTGCGTGGCTCAGGCTTAGCTAGCTTGGCTGCTTCATTGGACAGAGTTCCCAGACCCTCATCTGCTTCGAAGGTACTGAGCCTGTTCTTTAGTTGGATATATGCAGGTGGAGCAGGAGCCTTCTTCCTGTTGCCTTCGCCATTTCCTAACCCAATAAGCACAGACCACCTGATCCTCCTTCAATACAGCTGAGGGTTCAGGCTGCAGGGTCCTAGCAGCAGCAGCAGTTCTAGCAAAAGACCAGAGCCACTGTGTGTTACTGGCAGTAGAACCTTTCCCCTGAGAATGGCCTTTTTATCTCTTCACAAATGACAAGATGGACAGTAACAAACTTGTTTGGGAGTTCCTATTCCAGGCAGAGAAGTTATGTTCAACATATTTTTCACATTGTATTTCTCAATTTCAGCAATTACAAGTACCGGAAAGACTGCAAAATCTTATTATTTGTGAGATTTGTGTAGGAGAGAGATTTCAGATGAGAACCCAAGCTTTTTGAATGCTTATCTAAAATAAATGTTCTCCTCGTAACTTTTTTTGCTACATCATTTAATGTGTGTTTAGTAACACTTTGCAAACTATCAGAATGAACTTAGGCCGTTTATTTTGCACCAGATTGTTCTTAAGATTCTCTGGAAGAGGTTTTTGGCAATTTTGATGATAGCCAGATCAACTTGAAGAATGTTTGAGGCACGTAGGTGCTTAGGCTTTTGGTAACGGCTGGGTATGTTAACCTCTATTTACAGGACAGAGGACAACAAATTTTTTTAATTTAATGTGTCATTTTCAGAGCTCATTAGAAATTTGTGATCACTCTATACATCACTGTCCTCTAATAATATAGTGTTTAGCTAGAAAGAGGGAACATTATTTCTTTAGAATTTAAAATTCCTCTTTCTTCATAGCTAAAGACTTTTTTTAAAATCAGGATGACACTGAGCTGCTTCTTTCCACACTTATTTTTTCAAACAGATCATCCTGTAATACAGTGGGGTGAAAAAGATCTTATGTTAGGTGTTTTACATAGCATTTGTCCAGAAAAAAAATAATATTTTCCTTAAAGAACTAAATATCATTGACACATTATTTACAGTATTCCTTATACTTTGACTTTTTCTTATTCTGCGAGTAATAAATTAACATGAGTGAATGCTTAGTTAATTAGTAAGTGCATACAAAAATGTTTACGTAGAAGCATAAGTGAGTTAGATGATTGACAGTACAAAAGAACATTTGTTCTTCGCCTGGAAACCTCAAGAAAGAAAAAGGACAAAAAAAAAAGGACAAAAAAAGCCTGTTCCATAGAGCTAATACAGAAATTTTATAAATCCAAATTAAATTGCAAATGAGCATCCACATTTGGGGGCAGTTACATAAACTAGTTATCACTATAAATTTGAAGAAAAGGATGCTGTGAAAAATAAAATATTTCTTTCTTTTTAAGCAGATGATTGGCTAACTTTGCTAGCAGAAGTTCTTAATTACAGGATTCATCGATTACTCAAGTTGAAAAAGGGCATTTCTCATATTAGGTGACTTCCATTAACCATTAATTCTTACTCTACCAAACATGGTGTTTTGCCTCATAAACAAAATCCAGTCTTTACTTGGACTGTTTCTTCTTAGAGGTAGTGAAAAAAAAATCACTTAAAGATAATATGATTTCCCTTTTCTAATTTTTTCTTCTTCATTACTGTAGCAGCATTCATTCTCCACCACCAAGATTTCACAGCAGTAAGAGCAAGTAGTTAAACACATTCTTATATATTGCTTATTGATACTGTCTTTGAACACTGCACATTGCATTTTGTTCTTCAGAACTAAAATAAACAGCACGTTGGCAACGGTTCAGGGTACTTCGAGCTTACTTGAGGAAACTGCAGTATTGCAATAATTGCCATTTCCTGTAGGGTTTTGCTCTTTAAAAGCAAAAGCACTTAGGCAAAAATTGAAGGCGGAAAATTCATGACGAAAGTTTTCAGGAGATAGGAAACAATTGTTGCAATTACTGATGAACCTGTAGGAATGCCAAAAAGAATTTTCACTGCTGATCATAAGTTTCTTGAAAGGGTCTTAGGTGAAGTGGTCAGTTCTGTTTGGTAAATCAGAAACTAAATAATTGTTACATAATATAGAATCAAAGAATAATTCAGGTTGGAAGGGACCTCAGGAGGTCTCCAGTCCAACCTCCTGCTCAAAGTATGGTCAGTGCTGAATTCAGACCAGTTTGCTCAGGGCTTTACCCAGTTGGGTCTTGAAAACATCTAAGGACGGAAACTACACAAACCTCTCTGGGCAACCAGTTGCACTGCTTAACTGTCCTCCTGGGTTGCTTGTGCCCTGCTTTGTTGTCCCTCTAGCAGATATTGGGGTTGTTCAAGTCTCTCATGAGAACCAGAGCCCGTGAACATGAGGCTTATTCCAGTTGCCTGAAGAAGACCTGTTTTGGCTTTACATGGCAAGGTTTCGGTAGAGGTGGGGGGTGCAGGGATGGCTTCTATGAGAAGACACCAGAAGCTGTCCCCATGTCGGAAAGAGCCAGTTTCAGCCAGCTGCAAGATGGACCCGCCACTGGCCAAAGTCAGAGCCAATCAGAGACATTGGTAGCACCTCTGTGATAACAAATTTAAGAAGGGGGGGGAAAAAACCTGCTGCACAACAGCAGCTGGGAGAGAGGCGTGAGAATATGTGGTGAGAGAAACAACTATGCAGACACCAAGGTCAGTGAAGAAGGAGAGGGGGGAGGCGCTCCAGGTGCCGGAGCAGAGATTCCCCTGCAGCCCAGGGTGAAGACCATGGTGAAGCACATTGTCACCCTGCAGCCCATGGAGGACCCCACGCGAGAGCAGGTGGGTGTGCTCTGAAGGAAGATGCAGCCCGTGGAGAGCCCATGCTAGAGCAGGCTTCTGGCAGGACCTGTGACCCAGTGGGGAGACTCACACTGGAGCAGTCTGTTCTTGTAGGACCGCACCCTGTGGAAAGGACCCATGCTGGAGCAGTTTGTGAACTGCAGCCTATGGGAAGGACCCACGTTGGAGAAGGTTGTGAAGGACTGTCTCCCACGGGTGGGACCCCACAATGGAGCAGGGGAAGAGCGTGAGGAGGAAGGAGAGGCAGAGACAAAGCGTTATGAACTGACCGCAACCCCCATTCTCCGTCCCCCTGCACCGCTCAGGGGGAGGAGGTAGAAGAGTCGGGAGTGAAGCTGAGCCTGGGAAGAAGAGAGAGGTGGGGGGAAGGTGGCTTTAGATTTGTTCTTATTCCTCATTATCCTACTCTGTTTAATCGGCAATAAATTAAATTAATCTTCCCCAAGCCGAGCCTGTTTTGCCTGTGACAGTAATTGCTGAATGATCTCCCTGTCCTTATCTCGACCCACGAGCTTTTCATCCCATTTTTCTCCCCCGTTCTGTTGAGAAGGGGGAACAATAGAGCAGCTTTTTGGCAATTTTGATGATAGCCAGATCAACTTGAAGAATGTTTGGAGCATGTAGGTGCTTAGGCTTTTGGTAATGATTTGGGGTGAAGCAGAGCCAACTTTCTGTTCAGTGAGAGAGGCTCTTGCTTACACTTGTTGCTGTGGCAACCAGGGTCAGCTGACTTGGTTGTTTACCCTGTGGAGGGGTTGCACCTGTGGACAGGTCAGGTGGCCCAAACTGACCAATAGGGTATTCCATCCCATCTGCCATGCTCAGTATAAAAACTGAGGGATTAAAGGGATTATGTTGGGTTCTCTATAAGGACTTTTTTTGGTGTGGGTGGTTGGGCTTCTTTTGATGGTCTTTAATGATTGATGTCTGAGGAGGGCCCTCTCGGCTCATCTGACTTTTGATCCCCATCAGTGTGTTCCATTTCTCATTTGTCACTGAGTTCAATCTGGAACTTTCCCAGTACTTGCCAGTGACATCTCCCTGGGAGCTTGACCTGGTTTTGTGCATATTTGTATATATTGTATCTATTTTATTATTTCCTTTTTTAAATTTTATTACTAATATTTCATTAAAGTAGTTTAGTTTTTTCAAAACTCAAGAATCTCTTTATCTCTCTTCTTCCTCTCCTTGAAGTGAGAGGTGGGGGAGAGCATCTGTTGTCTTGTCATTGGCCAACCCAGCCCAAACCATGACAGATTAATTGGTGCCCAACGTGGGGCATGAGCTTCCAGTTTTCTCAAGGAATGTCATTCCTAAGCGAAATGTTATATCGTGCCTTTAGAGAGCATTGTTTGAAGTTAATAGATACAATGCTGCTGAACTTGCTGAATATGTTGCATGGTTTACTTGCTCTTTGTATTTGTATGTGGTGGTTTAAACATGCTATTTTTGTATGGTTTGGCATTCAGATGTATAATATGGTTACTTGGATAATGGCTGTACCTGCATATTTTGGGCATCACATGATGGATTTTATTACTAATTACACTTTTGGTTTCACCTGGGGAAGGTTTAGCTTGCCCTTTAATGCTTATGTCAAAGAGCTAGGGGATGGAAACTTCTTGGGCTGATTTGAAAATGAATGTTACTTCTTAAAGATTGTGATTTTGTTCCTGGTTCTCCTGAATGTGTTGCAGGGGTGGTTTTGTGTTAAAAGTCAGTGCAGTACTGTGTATTGTATGACACGTGCTGCTGCTACTCAAATCCCATGGGTCAATTCACAGCCAGCACAGACGCAAATCACTCCCCAAGCTACTCCCCCACTGGCCCCAGCTATGCCTCTGCCCCTGTCTGTAATGGGGGAAGCTGCGGCACTGGCCCCAGCAGCATTGGCCATGCCAGCCACCCCACCCCCCACACCATCCACTCAGCAGCATGTGGTAAAAGTTACTCTGCTGCCTACTTCAGCATGAGCCACTACTGTCACTATTCCAGCTGCTTCACCAATGAGTACTGCTGGTACTCAAACTCCAACAGAACTGGAACAAGTTGCCCCAGTGACCAGGAAGCAGAAAAGGAAATCTGTTCCTTCCCCTGCCTCTTCTGATAAAGATCCAGGGGAGGGTCCTTCTTGGGCAGCAACAAAGCAGAAAAGGAGCTCAGCTTGTTCCCTTATCACATACAACAAAGACCAGCTCAAGCCAGACAGCATGGGAGAGAGTTCTTCTGATGAAGATAAAGGTAAGGGTCCTGCTAAAGCAGATAAAGGAGAGGGTCCTTCTCAGGCAGCATCAATGTAGAAGGAGGACTCAGATGTAGAGATAACTTTTAAATCCTTCTCTATGAAGGATTTGAGAAACATGAGGAAGGACTTCAGTCGTCAAGAAGGGGAGACACTTATCTCCCGGTTGCTCCAGTGCTGGGACAATGGGGCTGATTCCATAGACTTAGAAGGTAGAGAAGCCAGGCAGTTGGGAAACCTGTCCAGAGATGGAGGTATTGACAAAGCGATTGGGAGAAAGTCAAACACTCTCAGTCTCTGGAGGTGACTGCTATCAGCTGTAAAGGGCAGGTATCCCTTTAAGGATGATATGGAATGCTGTCCAAGTAAGTGGACCAGCATGGAGAAAGGTATCAAGTACCTGAGGGAACCGTCTGTTCGAGAGGTGACTGGCAGGTGAACGTAGACCCTGATGAAATGCCATGCAAATGATCTTTGCTAAGGAAGCTTGTGCAGAGTGCACCATTGATGTACTCCCATACATTGTCAACAATGGTTTGGGGAGGATCTGATGCTGGTGTACCACCTGTAAATGAAGTGGCTAACAGGGTACGACAGCATGAAGACAGTCTCTCTCATCCCCTCACTGTGGCAGCTGTAGGAAAAAATGACTAAGAAAATAGAGGAAATGACCAATTCAATAGCTGAGCAAAATGAGGCAATAGCTAAGAAAAATGATAAACTGTTTGATAAACTGTCTGGGATGGAGAAAGAATCCCACCCTTCCCCTCAACAGACCCACGTCTCAGTCATTAAGAAAAAACACCTTCCTATAAAACCAATTAAAGAGAAACAGGACCCACTCTGAGATTTGCTGCGACTTTGCCTCTGTGACTATGGAGAGGATATGAGTAAATGGGATAAAAAAAAAAAAAAAAAAAAAACAACCCTACCCTGGTCCTACAAACACAAGTGCTTGAGTTGCAAGGTAAAGCAGATAGATAGAAGAAGGAATTTTTGCAGGAGGGTGGCTGCTCCAGTCCATGGTAAGCTGTTCTCTGGTCCAGATAGGAACTCATCTGCTAATTGTAGATGTTGTCCTCAACATTAGGGGGGCCCTGCCTCCAGCCAGGAGGAGGAGAGGGGAAACTGAGTTTATTGGACTGTGTGGATTCGATGGCCTGGCACATTAGAGCCACAAAAGTATAAAGCCCTGGTGGACACTGGTGCACACTGGTACATAGTGCACCCTATTGCCATTGAATAATAAAGGGACGGAATCTGTTACTGTTTCTGGAGTGATGGATCTCAAGAACTGACTGTATTGGAGGCCGAAGTGAGCCTAACTGGGAATAAATGGGAGAAGCACCCCATTGTGACTGGCCCAGATGCTCTGTGCATCCTTGGCATAGACTGCCTCAAGAGAGGGTATTTCAAAGACCCAAAAGGGTATCAGTGGGCTTTTGGTATAGCAGCTGTAGAGACTTAGCTGTAGAGACTTAGCTGTAGAGACAGCTGTCTACCTTACCTGGCCTTTCAGATGACCCTTCTGTGGCGAGAATGCTGAAGGTTGAAGAACAGTAGGTGCCAATTGCTACTGCCACGGTGCGTTGATGACAGTATCACACTAACCAAGACTACCTGTTTCTCATTCAGAACCTGATTTGTTGGCTAGAGACCCAAGGAGTGATCAGCAAGACTCGTTCACCCTTTAACAGCCCTATATGGCCAGTGCGAAAGTCTGATGGAGACTGGCAGCTAACAGTAGACTATTGTGGCCTGAATGAAGTCACACCACCACTGAGTGCTGCCATCCCAGACATGCTAGAACTCCAATATGAACTGGAGTCAAAGGCAGCCAAGTGGTATGCTACAATTGACATTGCTAATGCCTTTTTCTCTATTCCTTTAGCAGCAGAGGGCAGGCCACAGTTTGCTTTCACCTGGAGAGGCATCCAGTCCACCTGGAATCGACTGCCCCAGGGGTGGAAACCCAGCCCTACTATTTGCCATGGACTGATCCAGACTGCACTGGAACAGGGTGGAGCTCCAGAACACCTGCAATACATTGATGACATCATTGTATGGGATAATACAGCACAAGAAGCTTTCAAGAAAGGTAAGACAATAATCGAGATTCTTTTGAAAGCAGGTTTTGCTGTAAAAAGAGGTAAGGTCAAGGGACCTGCAGGAGACATCCAGTTCTTAGGAATTAAGTGGCAAGATGGTCGTCGCCAGATCCCAATGGATGTGATCAACAAAATAACAGCTATGTCCCCACCTACTAACAAAAAGGCCTTTTTAAGGTGTTGTGGGTTTCTGGAGAATGCATATTCTAGGTTATAGTCAGATTGTGAAACCTCTCTATGAAGTGACTCAAAAGAAACATGAGTTTATGTGGGGTCCTGAGCAACGATAGGCCTTTGAGCAAATTAAACAAGAGATTGTGCATGCAGTAGCCCTTGGACCAGTCCGAACAGGACAGGACATTAAAAATGTGCTCTACACTTCAGCTGGGGACAATGGCCCTACCTGGAGCCTCTGGCAGAAAGCACCAGGGGAGACTCGAGGTCGACCCCTAGGATTCTGGAGTGGAGGATACAAAGGCTCTGAGGCCAACTATACCCCAACTGAGAAAGAAATCTTGGCAGCATATGAAGGAGTTAGAGCTGCATCAGAAGTAATTGGTACTGAAGCACAGCTCCTCCTGGTGCTACCGATGCTACCTGGAGTAAGTGGGTTGCCTTAATCACACAGCGAGCTCAAATAGGAAACCCAGATTTTGCAGGAATCGTAGAAGTGATCACAATCGGCCCGAAGACAAAGACTCTGGAATGCCACCAGAGGAGGTGGTGACTTGTGATGAGGAAGCCCTGCCATATAGTGAACTCTCAGATAATGAGAAACAATATGTTCTGTTCACTGATGGATCTTGTCGTATTGTAGGAAAGCATTGAAGGTGGAAAGCTGCTGTATGGAGTCCTACGTGATGAGTCACAGAAGTGACTGAAGGAGAAGGTGAATCGAGCCAATTTGCAGAGGTAAAAGCCATTCAGCTGGCCTTAGACATTGCTGAATGATAAAAGTGGCCAGTACTCTATACTGACTGACCCGTTCTGTTGAGAAGGGGGAACAATAGAGCAGCTTGGTGGGCACCTGGCGGTCAGCCAAGGTCAACCCACCTCAAGACTTCATCTACTTTTTCCTGATGAGGCAGTCTGTATCAGATACCCACAACACCACCCACATTGCTACGTCATCTAACCCAGACCCTTAAGCTCTCAACTGGCTTATCATCCATTCCTAGGCAAAGCTCCATCCATTCCAGCTCCTCTTTCATATAGAGCGCCTTCTTGGCTTGTTTTCCCTAAAGATTCTGCATCCATCCATTGCAGCACTCCAGTTGTATGAGCCATCCCACAATATCTCTGTGATCCCTGAGATTGTAGCCCTGCAAATGCTCACAGATGTCTAATTTCTCCTATTTTTCCCCCATGTTGCATGCATAAGCGTGCAGGCACTTCAGAGAGGCACCCAGTTGTACCAATTTCCTCAAAAGGGCATGAAAGCTTTCCCATAATGCTGATCTCCTGACACTTCCTTAGTTATGTGCATATGCTTGAAGTGGTCCACTTTCAACCTGGTTTTGTTGATTATGAGGTCCCTCCTGTTTACCCCACATCCTTTGCTTGCCCATCCAGTCTATGACTTCCTCACTTGACTGTTGGTCATCCCTTACCCATCATTCCTGGTGTAAAGCTCTCCTTACCAGGTTGGCCAGCCTGTTGGCAAAGCTGTTTGTGCCCCACTTGGTCATGTGGATCCTGTCTCTGCCTAGCAGTCCTCCATCCTCAAAGAGGATTCCGTGGTCATAGTGGCACAGTCTAGTTGGAGGTCAGTAAATAGTGGTGTACCCCAGGCGTCAATACTGGGTCCAATACTGTTCAGCGGCTTCATTAGTGATCTGGATGATGGGGCAGAGCGTACCCTCAGCAAGTTGGCTGATACATCACAGGGTTGTGCTGCCATCCAGAGGGACCTCAACAAGATGGAGAAATGGGCTGACAGGAACCTCGTGTACTTCAACAATGAGGAGTGCCAAGTCCTGCCCCTGGGGAGGAAGTCCTCCCCCATGCCAGGGGAGCCAGACAGCTGGAAAGCAGCTTTGCAGAAAAGGACCTGCGGGTCCTGGTGGACACCAAGCTGAACGTGAGCCAGCAGTGTGCCCTTGCCGCAAAGAGGGCTAATGGTATCCTGGGCTGCATTAGGCAAAGCATTGCCGGTAGGTCCAGGTAGGTGATCCTTCCCCTTTATTCAGCACTAGTCGAGTACTGTGTACCTGGAGTCCTGTGTCCAGTTCTGGGCTCCCAGCTGGGACTGCTTAGTCTAGAGAAGAGAATTCTTGGGGCAGGGAGGATCTTATCAATGTATATAAATACCTGAAGGGAAGGTGCACAGAAGATGGGGCCAGGCTCTTTTCAGTGGTGCCTAGTGACAGGACAAGAGGCAATGGGCACAAACTGAAACACAGGAGGTTCCATCTGAACATCAGGAAACACTTTTTTACTGTGACAGTCACTGAGCACTGGAGTAGGTTGCCCAGAGAGGTTGTGGAGTCTCCTTCTCTGGAGATATTCAAAACCTGCCTGGATGCATTCCTGTCCAACCTGCTCTAGGTGGCCCTGCTTTATCAGTGAGGTTGGACTAGATCTCTGAAGGTCCCTTCCAACCCCTGCCATTCTGTGATTCTGTAACAGGTTCCCACCATTGTAGAGTTCCTAGAGCCCACTCACTACAAACTGCTGACTGTTCATTTTGTTCCAGGCTGGCAGTTATATAGGCCACTCCCTAGTATTTGCTGAAAGTGTGCTTGACTGTCCCTAATCAGGAGTCAGCTGGAACAAAAGCTCAATGAAGCTCTTAATCAAGAACAGCTGACAGAGCCTGTTAGAACTGCTGGAGCTTTCTAGAAATCAGAGTCTCCTGTAGCTAGGAAGATGCAGTTAAGGAGCATTTAAGCCTTTTAGATGTACACAAGCCAAGACTGGGTTGGATGCATCCAAGGGTGCTGAAGGAGCTGACTGATGTCATTGCAAGGCAGCTCTCTGTCATCCTCAAAAGGTCACAGCAACTGGGGGAAGTTCATTATGTCTGGAAAAAAGTCACATCACACTCATCTTCAAGGACAAAAAGGAGGATACTGGGAACTACAGGCCAGTCAGTGTCACCTCAGTCCCTAGAAAGGTTATGGAACAAATCCTCCTGAAACTATTTGTAAATACATAAAGGTCAAGAAGGTGATTGAGAGCAGCCAACAGGGATTTAACAAGGGCAAATCACGCCTGACCAAACTCATTGCTTTCTATGATGAGGTGACTGGCACTGTGGACACGGGGAGGCAGTGGATGTTGTATACATTGACTGAAGAAAGGCCTTTGATACAGTCTCCCATAATCTCCTTATCACCAAATTGTTGAGATGTGTGCTGGATAAGTGATTGATAAGGTGGGTGGAAAATCGCCTAGACTGCTGGGCTCAAGGAGTTGTGATCTGTGGTGCAAAGTCCAGCTGTGAGTGGGGTTTCTCAGGAATCAGTACTGGGACCAATGCTGTTTAAGGTCTTCATTAGTGACCTGAATAATGGGACAGAATGCACTCTCAGCAAGTTTGCAGATGACACCAAATGGGGGGGGAGGTGCTCAATATGCTAGAGGTCAGAGGGACCTGGAAAGGCCAAACGAATGGACTGATGGGATCCTCATGAAGTTTAACATGGATAAATGCCAAGTCTTGCATCTGAGATGGAATAACCCCATGCAACAATATACACTGGGGGGCTGACTGTCTACAAAGCAACTTTGTAGAGAAGAACTTGAGGGTCCTGGTGGAAAGCAAGTTGAATATGAGCCAGCAGCATTTTGGCTCTTTGTTAGATTCGTGTGTCTACCACCGTACTTCTTTCCATCCCCTGGTCCTTGCAGCAAAGAAGAACAAATGCATCCTGGGCTGTATTACCAAGAGTGTAGCCAGCAGGTTGAGGGAAGTGATCCTTACCCTCTGTTTAGCACAGGTGAGACTGTATCCGAAGTCCTGTGTCCAGTTTTGGGCTCCCTGGTACAAGAGAGACATGGAGATACTGGAGCGAGTCAAGGAGAGGACCACCAAGATGGTTAGGGGGCTGGAGAACATGACATATGAAGAGAGGCTGAGAGAACTAGGCCTGTTCAGCTTGGAGAAGAGAAGGTTCAGGGGTTACCTCTTTGCTCTCTACAACTACTCAACGGGAGGATACAGAGAAGATAGAGACAGACACTTCTCAGAGGTGCACAGCAATAGGACAGGAGGCAATGAACACAAGTTGTAATATGGGAAATTCTGATTAGATATTAGGAAAATACTTTTTTCCATGAGGGTGGTCAAATACAAGAACAGGTTGCCTGGAAAGGGTGTGGAACCTCTATCCTTGGAGGTGTACACAACTTGATGGAACAAGTCCCTGAGCAACCTAATCTAATTAGACCTGCTTTGAGCAGAAGGTTGGATTTGATCACCTCTGGAGGTCTCTTACAACCTAAATTTTTCTGTGGCGAATTATCAACCATACTAAAATACAGTTTACTGGTGGATGAAATAGCACTACAACTTATGTTGTTTCAGACAGCTCCTCCTTCCATCTCCTTTTAAGGTACTATCTACAAATGAAATCGTTAGCAGTTATATCAGGAAAATCACATAGGCATCATCTCCTGTACCTGTATGGAGACAACTTTTCTGAGCTGTTTATCCGGTCAGTGTTTCTATTTTTGTTTTGTTTTTTAAAGTTTTTTCCCAGACAGCTGTGCATTTTGGCTCTTTGTTAGATTTGTATGTCTGCCACCATACTTTCTTCTTTCCACCCACTGGTTCTTGGCTCTTGCCTTTCCAGTAATTTCCACCATCTCTTTATCTAAGACCAGAACCCTTTCCTGCTTACTGGATCACAGTCCCAGTCTTCTTAACCAGCCAACTCATGTTTTCCTTTCCTCCTCACTGACTGGCCCTAGTTGCTGTTTTCATGCGTAAATGATCTCTTGGGAAGGCTTGAGGGTTGTGTTAAAATCAGGCTAGCACATAGCCATGAAAGGAGAATGAAAGAATATCCACATTAATAGCCATAGAACATTTTCCATTCCCACCACAGTTTTAGTACTTGCTCCTTTCTCTGTTTTAATAGGATAGCTTCCTTCAATCATATATCCTAGGCACCATGTATGGAATAGAATAGACTCTTTGTTCATAGATTAGATACTAGAACCCAGAGTTAATATAATGCAGAAGCAGCAGCTGCAAGGAGATGCCACATTTAGGACCACCTGGAGCACACCTTTGGAGCATTTAACATGTAAGTAGGGTAAACCAAACACAATCCTCTGCTTAATATATTTGAGCTATAAACTCAGGCAAAAATTCATGAACTGCAATAAACCACAGACTCCCAACATCACTGCTCAGTTTCAAGTCCATAATGGAAAGAGTAGAAGTACTAGAGCTTTTAAAATAAAAACTTATACAAATGTGGATGAAGAAATATTCAACAAATTCTACAAATTTTCAGTCTCATCCACATTCTTATGCATGTGAGCTTCCCCAGTGCACTGTGCTGGTTTTGGCTGGGATAGAGGTAATTATCTTCGTAGTAGCTAGTATGGAGCTATGTTTTGGATTTGTGCTGAAAATAGTATTGATAATACAGGGATGTTTTGGTTATTGCTGAGCAGTGCTTACACAGAGTCAAGGCCTTTTCTGCTTCTCACACTGCCCCACCAGCAAGTAGGCTGGGGGTGCAGAAAAAGTTGCAAGGGGAGACAGCTGACCCCAACTGACCAAAGGTATATTCCATACCATATGATGTCATGCTCAGCAATAAAACTAGGGGGTTGATTGGTGGGGCTGCTGCTTGTAGACTGGCTGGGCATCAGTCGGTTGGTGGTGAGCTATTGTTTTCATTTGCATCACTTGTCTTTTTTGGGTTTTATTTATCTTTCTCTCTGTTATTTTTTTTCTTTTCCTTACAATATTATTATTATTATCGCTGTTGTTATTATTATTAAATTATTAAACTGGTTTTATCCCAACACACAAGTTTTCTCACTTTTACCCTTCTGATTCTCTCCCTCATCCCACTGAGGGGCGGAGTGAGCGAGTGCCTGTGTGGTGCTTACTTGCTGGCTGGGGTTAAGCCATGACGGTCCTTTTTGGCACCCAACATGGGGCTCGAAGGGTTCAATATAGCAACAGATTTGACTGGAATGTGCTAGATCAATTTTATAGCTGTTATTGCTGTTTAGCTATTAATTGACAGGCTCCTGTGCTTGCCATGGGGCTTGCTTGCCTCACTGTATATTAGAGTCTAGTGCTTATTAGTGCCTGCTTTTTGCTTTCGCTGCTTGCTGTACTGCTGTAGCACTTAGCTTACTCTGCTGTGCCTGGGAACATTTTGATAACAGCAATGACGATGCGCCTGGGCTGGCAGATGGCCAAGGCATCGGTGATGTTTCTGTGCTGCTGTACTGGAACTCCAGTGTGAAGTCGAGTTGAAGGGACTGTGATCTGTGGATGAGTCCACACAGGAGCAGGACACCCCAAAGAGTCTGTGGCTGTGGATAAGTCCATGCCAGATCAGGTATATCTCAAAGTGTCTGTGGTCATGGTTATGTCTGTGCCACAGCAGGTATACCTCTGAAGGGATCGTGGCCCAAGGATAAGTCCACACTTTTATTTTTCTCTCTGTTATTTTTTTCTTTTCCTTATTATTATTATTATTTATTTTCAAAAACTATTAAACTACTTTTATCTCAACCCACGAGTTTTCTCACCGATTCTCTCCCTCATCCCACCAGAGGGGAGTGAGCGAGCGGCTGCGTGGTGCTTAGTTGCTGGCTGGGGTTAAACCATGACAGCACTCACTTAATACTATTAACATGCACAAAGATAAACTAAATGAAAATATTTACAAGACAAAGCCATATATTACTGATTCTGCCAACATAATATGCTTTTTGCTACAGAAACATGTCAGCATGCAGGAACATCATAGTGACTAAGAAACTATCCCCAAAGATTTAACATAGTTCTGAAGTACTTACTGTAGCTGAGGAGGCCCGTGTTGTATGATTCACTGAATGACCAGAATTTTCCATTGAATTGCCAATCAGATAGGTCCCTCCTGAGCTGCTAATGAGCTGTCCTCCTGCAACACCCATCTGAATCCCTCCGGTGCCCACCATACTATGAGAGGAGACCACTGTTGTTGCCTGTGCAGAACTTCCTTGAGTATCGAAGTAATTTCCCCCAGTGTTTTGGTTATACATCTGGGTTTCTGTGTAAGGATAAGTTGTTCGACTTCAGGAAAAGAAAACAAAAGAAGTAGAAGTTATTTATCTGCATTGTTTAAGTCAGGGAAACATAACTGTAGAAAACAGTGTACAGTTGCTATAACCAAACTTAATAGGATTGTCAAACAACCCCTGCTTCCACACAAAATAACATTTCATTATGTCAAAGTACTGAGTAATTAACTTGGACTCATGTTACAAAAAGTATTCATTAAACTTCATGAAAAGTGTTTTCAGTCCCATCTGAAGAGGAGTGGAGAAAAGTATGACAAGAATTGAAGAGATGAGAGGAAGATGTCATTCAAGTATTAATATATTATATAGTAATTTGGCACAGTCTCCCATAGCATCCTCACAGGTAAGCTGGGGAAGTGTGGGTTAGATGAGCAGACAGTGAGGTGGATTGAGAACTGGCTGAATGGCAGAGCTCAGAGGGTTGTGATCAGTGGCGCAGAGTCTAGTTGGAGGCCTGTAACTAGCGGTGTTCCCCAGGGGTCAGTACTGGGTCCAGTCTTGTTCAACATATTCATCAGCGACCTGGATGAGGGGACAGAGTGTACCCTCAGCAAGTTTGCTGATGACACAAAACTGGGAGGAGTAGCTGACACACCAGAAGGCTGTGCTGCCATACAGCGAGACCTAGACAGGCTAGAAAGTTGGGCGGAGAGGAACCTAATGAAATTCAACAAGGGCAAGTGTAGGGTGCTGCACCTGGGGAGGAATAACCCCCCCATGCGCCAGTACAGGTTGGGGGCTGACCTGCTGCAAAGCAGCTCTGCAGAGAGGGACCTTGGAGTCCTGGTGGACAACAAGTTGACCATGAGCCTGCAGTGTGCCCTTGTGTCCAGGAAGGCTAATGGCATCCTGGGGTGCATTAAGAAGAGCGTGGCCAGCAGGTCAAGGGAGGTCATTCTCCCCCTCTACTCTGCCCTGGTGAGGCCACATCTGGAGTACTGCGTCCAGTTCTGGGCCCCCCAGTTCAAGAAGGACAGGGAACTACTGGAGAGAGTCCAGCAGAGGGCTACAAAGATGATCAAGAGAATGGAGCACCTCTCTTATGAAGAAAGGCTGAGAGACCTAGGTCTGCTTAGCCTGGAGAAGAGATGGCTGAGAGGGGATCTCATCAATGCTTATAAATATCTAAAGGGTGGGTGTCAGGAGGATGGGGCCAGACTCTTTTCAGTGGTGCCCAGCGACAGGACAAGGGGCAACAAGCACAAGCTGGAACACAGGAAATTCCATCTCAACATGAGGAGGAACTTCTTTACTTTGAGGGTAACAGAGCACAGGAACAGAGCACAGAGCACAGAGCCCAGAGAGGTTGCGGAGTCTCCTTCTCTGAAGATATTCAAAACCCGCCTGGATGCATTCCTGTCCAGCCTGCTCTAGGTGACCCTGCTCTGGCAGGGGGGTTGGACTAGATGATCTCTAGAGGTCCCTTCCAACCTCTACCATTATGTGATTCTGTAATTTATAAAATTGTTGTAACTTTTTAAATCCTACAGTCAAAGCTGGATTTTTATTTAGATGCCATTCATTTTGTATACTGTGTATATTATAAAACTGTAAACATGACCCCAAAAAACATCAGCCAAGATGGTCCTATATACAAGAGTCCTATAAATGTTTTGTATTGATTTTAAATTCTCTGAAACACTGGCTGAAGCTTGAAATTCTGAGCTCATTTGTATTTTAAGACATGCAGTTAGTACAGCAGAGTGAAATTTTAAATTGGACAACAATACATACAGTGTTATGATGAAGAAGTAATGAAACTAAAACAGAATTACAATTTGTGAAGGGATTTGTGAAAGGATTAAAAAAGTCAAAGGAACAGTAGTAATTTAACTCAATTCTTTCCAACTGTTAAACATTTGGGCCTCATTAAACAGTTAATCTTAAACTTTTCACTTAACTCAGGAACCTTATGTCATTCTTCAATTCATGTTCATAATGACTTGGATCGTTACCCTGTAATGAGTTATAATCTTTTATTAGCTATCGAACATAGTGGATATGCTCTAGGTGAACCTGCTTTGGTAGGGGGGCTGGACTAGATGATTTCTGAAGGTCCCTTCCAACCCCTACAATTCTGTGATTCTGTGATTTTTCTTTCAGTAGTTTTGAAAATACCTCAAAACAGTTAAGAAACTTCCTAAAAATCAAA
The DNA here is from genome assembly GCF_028500815.1 of Rissa tridactyla. Taxonomy (NCBI): domain Eukaryota; kingdom Metazoa; phylum Chordata; class Aves; order Charadriiformes; family Laridae; genus Rissa; species Rissa tridactyla. The sequence continues at coordinate 19,089,497 of NC_071496.1, forward strand.
TGGCACCAACATTTTGAACACTTAACAGCAACCAAGTCAGAACATCTATGGTATAAACTATGGCCATCATGCATTCTCCCTTGTTCTTCAGAGACAGCAAAAGCCTCTAAAACTTAATTTTAATATTCTAAAAGCTTTTCAAGTTATATACGATATTACTTGTTTTCACTGTTACTTAAGCTAATTTATTTTTTTTTATTATTCTTGGTATTTCAAAAGCTTTAAGAGCAGCTGTGAGAAATTCAGAGTTAACCTAGAGGGACTATAGTGCAGTCTAATGAAAACAAAACGATTTAAAAGAAAGGGAGGGGGGGAAAGGAGGAGAAAGGCTCCAGAACCTGTATGGTTATCTAGTAGTACCTTCTTTTCAGAGCCAGAATCGAGCCACCTTTTACATTGGAATAACATGCGTGCAGGCAAGATGGTTTGGAGAAATCTCCTTGGGTATACCTGATTGATTTTATTAAATTAGGGCATCACTGAATGCCTGCAATGGATGGTAAGTCAAGCATCTGCTACCAGCCCAGATGTTATATTTTTCTTAGAACCAGGCAATTTAATCAACAGCCCTATTTAATAGAGGGTACTTAGGGCAAATAGTTCAACAAGTGTATGCCAAGGGGGTGGAATACTGGAATTTCCCCCAAAAGGGGAAAGAAAAAACTAGATATTAGTAAGATAAGAACAAAGGCACGAGATCATTGTTGACAATAAAAATAGCGCTGGCCAGAGGAAATGGTACAAATGATGTCTGCAAGACAAATCTCACTTGAAGAGGTGGAGTCCAAGAGGTGGGTCTTAGAAACCCAAAAGATTGATGCAAATCCTAGAGAATGCCCTCATTCACTTCAGTTCGTTTCTCCCTCTCTTCAATAGGCTGCAACTAGGGAGGCATTGGGGAATATATGTGAATGTATGTCACCAATACTGCCACTGAAGACAATATAGCCATGGCCACAGATCCATAGATTTTAAAACCAGAGATCTTAATGATTCTTGTGATCAGCTTGTCTTATTTTTTAAATAATGTAGGTCAAGAAGTGTTCGTTACCACTAAAATTCACCATTAATTATTTCATCAATCTCATGAAGTATTACTGAACTAGAGCAGGTCTTTCAGAAAGACATCTGATCTATATTTAAAGTGATAAGTATTCACCGTATTCTAGTGTAACCTGTTCCAATGGTAATTATTTTCATTATTAAACATTTTGTACATTATTCCTTGTCTAAATTTTGATGAGTTGCATTTTGAGCTTTACCTGCTACTGAAATATCTCTTTACTATCAGAAAACTTTTTCTCATGCAGGCGCCTAACCGTAGACAAAGCATCTCTTAACCTTCTCTAGCGTGTAAATAAAATAGGCTTAACTTGAAGACAGATTTTCCAGACAGTGAATCATTTGTCTTGCTCATTTTGAAAACTTCCACCTACTTCTGGGTTCTCTCTCATTCCAATGTATTTTATTTTTAAAAATCTCAAGCTTCCGGTAGGCTTGGGTCCTCAGTCTTTCAAAACGTTCTATGTGAAACAGGCCCCTGCATGCGCGGGAAGTGCCACCTACGTTAATGGCAAGTTATTCACGTGCAGAATCTGTTCTTTCAAGCTTTTAAGTTCAAAGTTAGGGCCAGGAACTTAGACTTTGGTTCTGGAAAAAAATGAGCATGAACTTAAGTTCACCTTTATTCAGAGTAGCATTTAAGCATATATCCCAAATTAAATAGGGATTATCCTGAATAGTGTGTGGTTTGTTTTTTTTTTTTTAAATTGTAGCCTTGACATTTTGGGAAAAATTATGAAAACAAATGTAACATTTTAAATTATATTCTACACATATAGAGATGAATTAATTGCATTCCTTACATTTCTAAGGACAAGCAGTCAAGTTACAGGCATATTTACAACCAGAGTGCTAAATGACAAAAATAACCCCACATCCATCTGTTTGAATGTGTGATCAGTCATACATTTCTTCTTTTTAAAAGACTAATTCAATATGGAAAGGCATCATTTATGAAGATGTTTTGATTGATAACTGAAAAAAGTTATCATTCCGACAGCAACTCCAACCAAACCATGTTAAACATATCTGCATTACTAATTACTAATGCATATAATTATCAGTGTACAGGGAAATTACAGCATGATAATTATGGGAATTGTGATTTTAGACTTCTCCATCAGTTCACTCAGTTTGCCACCTAAAATGCTCATTTATTATCTGCCATAGTCATTAATGGTTAAGAAGGGTATAACTTTTCTGTGGATAATAAATTCAAAACTGTGATTATTGTACATGTCGACTAAATCCTACAACGTTCAGTCTTTATGTAATCTTAGTAATTGTTCCTGTTAAAATCTTATTGTCCATTAATATTTTATCAGATGAACATATACATTAATGTCTCAGATGCCTTTATGGTATATATATAGAACAACACCTAACAATCCCAAATTCACTTTGAAAAAATGCCTTCCTAAAAGTCAATGGCAAAGAAATATTACTTTCTTCATGATTCAAGTAATTGACACACAATACTTAAGTTGTTCTGGGGAGGTCAGGACATCAGGAAAAAAAATTCCTCAGAAGTTTAAGCTCCGAGGTACTGAAATTAACATGGACAACCTCCAATTCATTATCTATATTTGTTTGCATTTCTAAACCCCTCTTTACTGACAGTAAAACAGGCTGCTTTTGGTGATATCTTAAAGTTTGAGACATTTGCTGCCTCATGTCCAAAAGAAGTCCCTGTCTCTATCTACACAGGCACCTATTTTTAACTTTATCTGCTTCCTTTTATTTTTATCTGCTATATCTTTAGCACCTTTTAACTTTATCTGCTTCAAAAATGTTGCCATTGTAGGCTTTAAACCAAGTGAAATACTAAAGAAGTTTTCATCAAGTGAAGAAATTCTTCATCATTGTGAAGAAATTACTTATTCATCAAGTGTATATTAGAAAATTTAAATTCAGCACAGCTAATTAAGCCTTGGGTACTAGTGATAACCGTGTTTGCTGTTGTAGCTCTTCCTTGTAACAATTGTTACTTTCTCATCGACAACCTTAAAACAAGGTCTGTATGCATCACTATAATAATCAAGTGTTATATGGTAAATGGATGAGAACTCCAGAGTGCTTTCCACTTATATTTCAAAACAGTGCATTCATACAAATGCTACTGTCCTCTGAAGAGGTACTCATGCCAGAGGGCTGAATTGGACAGACAAACTTGCCTAGAAGCAGAGACTTGAAAATGAAGCATCAGTGACCGTATAAAGAGAACTCACAGGTCCAACTTTTACACCCAGAAGAATGTGAAAGATTCTCTTGAAAGTCCTCACAGACTAAGCAACTGTAGTAGAGCTTTTACTAGGTTATATGGAATTTTGCTCAAGAGAATGAAAAAGTAATTGAAAGACAGAAAAAAAACGCAATTGTTTTAAGATTTTGGGGAAAAAAGAAGTTTTGTACATATACACAAACAAAAACATAAAAAGATGTAAAATATGTCTGATATTTTATATATGCCAACTTTAAAAGAACTCAGAAAAGCTTTAAAAGTGTTTGTATTGGACTAGATGCACAAACAGCAGGAGGTAGCTCATATTCAAGGGAGAACAAGAGAGAAAATAATGAATTACTGGAACAGTGCTGGCCACTTCAGTAAGAACACCAGTCATCTAATGAAAATATAGACATTTCTGGGAAGCCACAGACAGAGTTAGACATAGTTGTGGTCTCCGCTACTGTATCACTTTTCATAATGTTTTATTACTGTTTACCTTCCAAAACAAAATACTGTAACTAATATATTTATAATAATTAAAGAGGAGACAGACAAGTTCAAGAAAATAATGGCCTCCAAAATTCACACTTTTCCCAGCTGGAATGTTTAATTAGGCTAAGGACTTCTTTTCTGTCCCTAATCAGATAGGAAAGCTGGGAGAAATGAACGGGGGTCCTAATTATTTTTTTTTGTTTTCTTATGTTTGATGTGAGGGTATTTCAGATGCTATGAGCATCCATTACATTTCATTATAAAATAAGCACATCACAGTTATCTCCAGTAGTCTGCATGTGCACAGGGTATGCATATTGACTGATGAATATAAATCTTTCTTATGATCAGAAAACAACATACGGGGCCAACATATGGAGCAGAAGCATACATAACAGCCACGACTTGGTAAAAATTCAAAATGTTTGGAGTTTATATCAGATGTCTTCCTCCTCCCTAAGTTCTCAAATGCCAGTTCGCTGTCTGTTTTCATCTTCCTTGCTGGATGTTTCAAATGGCTGGTCAAATTATCAATACTACTCTTTCTCTTGGATTCAACCCCTTTTTATAAATCAAGCAGTAGTTTGTATACCTCACCTTTCTCATATGCTTGAGATTCTAAACCACTGAGCTGCCCTGTAGTTGATCTGCCAGATATGGTACAGACTCAAAAATCTCCTCAAAACCTTGTCAAGCTTGCTTAGGATTTCTAGAACAGGCACGCTCCATCGAACTTCTAAAAAAAACACATAGCAAGAGCCATACACTTCAACAAGAGTTAGTCCCATCAGGAAATCAGGACTGAGAAACAAACCAGAAAGTTCAGATAATTATTTTTAAAAATTCAGAAAAAAATATGACAAGACAGAGTTGGCAAGAGATGAACTGCCACTTTTAGAATAAACTGTCTATTTAATTAGGCACACAGGAATCCACTCCTCTAGAAAAGTGCTAACACCATGTCACGGAGAATTAGACTGTTATGATAGCAGTCAGTGGCTAGGCATGTTTGACCTACTTTACACGTTTTCACAGAAAAAAAGAAAAGGAACAGACAGAAATTCACCTCAGGGATTCAGAGGCATCTCAAATACCAAATTTTGAATACCTCAGAAACAAAAAAGTCATTGTGTTCCTTTGGCCAATTTTTAATAATGAGAACAATACACTCAAATGTATTTTAATTCCAACATTTCAACTTGATTTCTGTTATATTTCTCTGCTGAAAATTATTAAATCAATTGCATCAGAGTTTTCCATAAGAGTGTATCGGGTTTACGTGGCAAGGTTTTGGTGGACGTGGGGGGGTGCAGGGGATGGCTTCTGAGAGGAGACACCAGAAGCTGCCCCCATGTCAGGCAGAGCCAGTTCCAGATGGTTCCGGGACAGGCCTGCCATTGGCCAAAGCTGAGCCAATCAGCAACGTTGCTAGTGCCTCTGTGATAACACATTTAAGAAAGGGTGAAAAAAAAACGCTGCACAACGGCAGCTAGGAGAGAGGAGTGAGAATTATGTGAGAGAACCAGCCCAGCAGACACCAAGGTCAGTGAAGAAGGAGGGGGAGGAGGTGCTCCAGGCACCAGAGCAGAGATTCCCCTGCAGCCTGGGGTGAAGACCATGGTGGCGCAGGTTGTACCCCTGCAGCCCATGGAGGTCCACAGTGGAGCGGATATCCACATTGCAGCCTGTGAAGGACCCCATGCTGGAGCAGGTGGGTGTGCCCTGAAGGAAGCTGCAGCCCGGGGAGAAGAAGGTTTTCTGGAAGGACCTGTGACCTTGTGGGGGACCCACGCTGGAACAGTCCATTCCTTAAGGACTGCACCCCGTGGAAAAGGAAAGACCCATGCTGGAGTAGTTCTTGAAGAACTGCAGCCCGTGAGAAGGACCCACGTTGGCGAAGGTTGTGAAGGACTGTCTCCCATGGGTGGGACCCCACACTGGAGCAGGGGAAGAGTGTGAGGAGGAAGAAGCGGCAGAGACAAAGCGTTATGAACTGACAGCAACCTCCATTCCCTATTGCCTGTGCCGCTCGGGGCGTGGAGGTAAAAGAGTCATGAGCGAAGTCATCAGCACAAGAAGGACATGGACCTGTTGGAGCAGGTCCAGAGGAGGGCCACGAAGATGATCAAAGGGCTGGAGCACCTCTCCTATGAAGACAGGCTGAGAGAGATGGGGTTGTTCAGCCTGGAGAAGAGAAGGCTCCGGGGAGACTTTATAGAGGCCTTCCAGTACCTGAAGGGGGCCTACAGGAAAGCTGGGGAGGGGCTGTTTGCAGGGGTATGTAGCGATAGGACGAGGGGCAATGGTTTTAAACTAGAGCAGGGTAGGTTTAGATTGGACGTTAGGAAGAAGTTCTTTACAATGAGGGTGGTGAGGCACTGGAACAGGTTGTCCAGAGAGGTGGTGGAGGCCCCATCCCTGGAGACATTCAAGGCCAGGCTTGATGAGGCTCTGAGCAACCTGATGTAGTTGAAGATGTCCCTGCTTACTGCAGGGGGGTTGGACTAGACGACCTTTAAAGGTCCCTTCCAACCCATCACATTCTATGATTCTATGAAGTTGAGCCTGGGAAGAAGGGAGGGCTGGTGGGAAGTTGTTTTTAGATTTGTTCTTATTTCTCATTATCGTACGCTGTTTAATTGGCAATAAATTAAATTAATTTCCCCAAGTCAAGTCTGTTTTGCCTGTGCAAGTGTGGTGGGCTGACCTTGTCTGGCCTCCAGGTGCCCACCAAGCTGCTTTAACTCTCCCCTTCCATCAACAACACGGGGTGAGAAAAATATGACAAAAAGCTTGTGGGTTGAGATAAGGCCATAGAGATCACTCATCAATTACCGTCACTGGCAAAACAGACTGTTGAGGAGTGGGAGTGAGAGTGGCTTGGTGGGCACCTGGTGGCTAGGCCAACCCACCACAAAGAGTTATTTCAGAAAAAAATTGTTTGTAATTAATACACTAAATATAACATGCTGATAGTTAATATCGGTATGTGATCTACTGAATAAATATATTAAAAGGCAAAACTAGAAAGAAAACACTAGGTGCTACAGGGCTTTTTAAATTTAAGTTTTTTAACACAATTTAATTTAAATGTTTTAACACACCAAAAGCTAATGGCTGAAAGCTAGAGAGAAATAAGCAACATGAGCAGATGAGGCCAGAATGTAAATAGTAAAAGTGTGACTGACCTTAGTCTCATGGGGATTTTCTGGACGTACAGTGGGGGCTGTATGAGGCTCACAGGGGCAGAGTAGGACATATATGTACTTCTATCTACTGTGCAACACTGAAACTTCTCTCTCTCTCTCTCTGGAAGGGTTAGGGAGAAGCCATGATGCTTCACAGCTATGGAGCAGAAAGAAGCAGGAGGCAGAGTCTTGGGGGACAGAGGTTAATGAGAGTACAAGACCCCCAAATCCTCTAATCTTACCACCCCACTAGTTAATTCTTAACTGACTGACATTTTTAGCAGTGGTAGTAACTGACCATTTGAATGACTGATTAAACAGATTATTCACCTTCTTGTGTTTGGAAATCAAGATTGAATGCCTTTTTTCACCAAACAAGTCATTGTGCTCAGATGAAGATTTGAATAAAAATGTCAGGCCTGTGTGATTAAAAGGTCAGACTAGATGATTTAATATTCCAATGTAACATAAAGATCCATGCATCTCTGATTTTTTTATCTGAAGCAGTTTGTTCATCTTAGGATGAAGCCAGCTACATAAAGAAACTGTGTTGCCAATCACCAGAGAGGGGTGAGGGAATAGACAAAGAAAAAAAATTCCTTTACCTGGAAAGAGATTGACTGTTTGAATAAATAAAATCTCATCTCAAACTACTTTCCAAATCACAAGCTTAAAATAAAGCTATGGAAGTTTCCACATTTATTTAATTTTTTTTGCTCTTAGAATAACTATAATACTTCCGCCAAAATTATATTATCAGGATATGACATTACTATTGGGCCTCCTTATTTGCGGCTGTTGTTCTTTTAGTATCAGAAGTATTAATTCATAAGTATTAATTAATTAATTATTATTGACTTTGTTTTTATTTTGATCTGCACAAGCATGACTGAAACTAAATTTCTGAGTCAAGAGTTCCTAAGGTTAGTGATGACTGATGAATAACAGTGATTGCAGATCAATCCTAATGCTTGTTAGAAAAAGCAGAACTAATAGATGGGAGTTCCTCCCTGGCTGACAAGCATAATACATTTTTGAATTTAATAACTATATATACATTTTGAAATTTTTGACATTAGGAAACACTGATAATATAATTCGAATTTTATCAGACATTAAGACATTCACATATGGAAAAAAGTGCAGGGTGATTTAAATTCTACTATTTATAGGGCAGATAATTTTCTAATTAGTCTTTGCTGTAGCTGCCTGTCCTCCGACAGTAACTGTCAGTAACCCACCTAGACTCATCCTTCAAGTAGAATACAACATGTAGTATAATTTCAAATTGCTAACCAATTAGGGCAAATCGCTCCTCCTACAATCTATAAGTAGAATTATCAGGAAGAGCTAAAATCTTATCAATGTTACGACTAATTTGCTAGTTACAAAAATTTAATTATTTGATTAGTGAGGGTGAATAAAACAAAATGAAGTTGTTTGTTGTAAACAGTGAAACAGAACTAAATCTTGATATGGCAAAAGTGTCAGAGGTTATAATAAGCCCATGCCTGGTTCATTTATCTCCATGTGAAAATTATCCAAAATTAATTCAAAGGATTTGAATACATTTGCTGAGTATTACATTAGGAAGCAGGCCCCGCTATTGTGATCTCTTAAATTCTCTATACAAGTATGAAAAATATTATGATGGTGCAGGTAGGATGAGGGTTAAAAGTGAAATGACTTCAAGCTATATCAGGTACAAAGCAAAGAAAAATTGAACTGCTCTAGTTTGCCTGGTTTATTTATACCTTCTATTAAATTTAAAGCTGAGTATGCGTTTGACATCACAGTTTAAGCTGAACTGTTTAGGTTTCAACTGACTGTTGCTTTTACGAGTTGAACCTTATATATCAAGAGCCTAAAATTAATTAGAGGTGTCAAGAACTAATTAGAGATCTCAAGATTGGTGGCAGCCTGGGCTGCAGTGACCATGCCCTGGTGGAATTCACAATCTTGAGGGATATGGGCCAGGTGAGGAGTAGAGTCATTGGGAAGCAGCCTCTCAGCTATAAGCTATGAGAGGTTTGAGCAGGAGCAAAGGCCTGACTGCTACCCGTATTAAGGCATACTGGTTCTCTATCTGGCTGCGGACAGGGAGAATCCGGGAAGTGGCCTCTCAGCTATAAGCCAGGAAAGATTTGAGCAGTAGCAAGCCATGACGGCCCAAGGAATGTCTGTGCTTGACTGCTCCCCGGTTTTGGAAAAATTGAAGGAGTACAAGGCATGTCCTACTCTGCCGGGAATGGTCTGGGCCCATGGTAATTGGTATAATCCAGAAGCGGTGGCAAGTCGTATCACTACCCTTGCGAAGGAGTGAAAGTTGCGGTTAGGTAAAGGAAAAGCTATAGTGTGTGTGGTATTAGGGGCAGCACTGACTGCAGCCCAAGAGGATAGACACTTGACCAGGAAAATAGAAGGAGAGAAAATAAAATTCTTGCAAGAGCAAATTGAAATTTTGCAAAGCCAATTAGCCGCTGAGCGTAACACCGCTCAGCGACTCCACGCGGCTTTGTTGGATGCCCTGTACCGAGAAAAAATCTTATGGTCCGAACTAGACCAATGGGAAGTGGCAATTGACAATTGATTACCGTCATCTGAATGCCATCACAGGCCCCTTGATGGCTGCAGTGCCTAACATAGCTGAAAGAATCATATGTCAACAACCGATTACTCTACAAGGACCCTTTAAGGTCTTGAAACCTGTGCTGACTGGAGCCCTCTCCCCTGTGAGGGTTGCACAGCGAGAAACAGTGAGGAAGTGGTACACACAATTAGATCATATTGCCACACGCAGCAGATAGAGGAGGGAACCCCCAAAGTGCTCATAAAACTTACTTCTCCATTTGAACCCCACCTGAAGAACGTATGGTTTAGGAATCTGTTGTTGGCTGAAGGAATTGAGAAGCTTATTTGAGCATGGAAAAAACGTAAGAAATTACCCCTCAGGAAATCTAGCGAGATGGCAGTAATCTAACAGCAGTCCAGAAAAAAAAAATAAAAAGGGGGGGGAGGGGGGGGATCAGAAAAAAAAAACAAAACCACAACTTTGTCTCCTGCTGTCTCCTGTTGTATGAATCTGTTTGCTCCTTTTTTGTGGACCTCTTAGAGGCACTCCACAGAATGACTGAACTCTTGCCTTCTTAACCCTTTCATCACTGTATTATGATTGTTTTTTATTTTTAAAAGGATATAAACCCTGAAGACTCCCGTCAACATACATACGTGGGCAGCCACTGATGCTCACGGGAAGGACCATCGGATCCACACTAGGTGGATCACTCCACCTTTTTAATTATTTTCTGCTTTATATATGTTTTACAGGTTATAAACAATCATCGTGGGACTTATGTTTTCGATTGTTAAGTGGGTTATTCCTTGCATTGCTTGTCTGATTTTTATTATGCTTGTTCTTATACTTTACTAGGGAAAGATGGTGTGGGAAAATTTGTATTCTTATTTAGTGTATTTATAATCTTGTCTCAGTCAATTGTTAATCTGAATCCCAGTTTGGCATGGGAGTTGATACAAAGGTTTATGCATATTTGGAACCATATGGACTAGGGGATGTACATCACCCTCCCTGGTTCTGCACCAGAAGAGTCCAAATTTACAATGATTAGTCTAAATCTTACGAAAACATTGAAAATAAATTAAGTCCCCTTTTTCTTGACCAGAAAGAGGGCCAACCATCGAAAAGTAACAGGGTATGGATTTTAATACTCAAGGGCTTTTGTATGAACTTCCGAGCAATTCTGTTTGAGAATATTTATGGAATCAAATTTGTTATCAGTCCTTAACCAATAGTTCTAGTAAATGGTATTCCCAGTTAAATATGTTTTAGATATGCTTTTGGAGAATTAAACGCACAGGTACAACAAGTCTCCAAGATGACACTCCAAAACCGATTAGCATTGAACATGCTGTTGCTTAAAGAACAAGGAGCGTGTGGCATGCTAAATCTGACTGAAGGAGAATGCTGTATTACCATCCACAACGCCACTACCTCCATAGAAGAAGCCCGTGCGAGGATGAAGGAAGTCACGGATAAAACCGGAGAATTGTTCCAATCGCTCCAACTGAAGGATTGGTTCGATGGATTGAGTCCTGGATCATGGATCTCTTCTCTTTTGCAAACTTTGGGACTCACGGGGTGGGGAAAGTGGCTGGCACAAATTGGAATTGTTTTGTTGATCGGATTTATATTCTTAATGGTAGGGATTACTGCGATGCAATGTATGATCACCTGTTTCTTATCTTCTTCCTCTTCTCTCTTCTCTCCTACCATCCGCTATATTAAAATCACCATGGCTGAGGAAGATCAGAATCAAAGTACCCAGATTACGGGATTCTGGGCTTGTGGATATGTTCCATCTTGGAATCCTTAGAAGTGAAGAGGTGGAGAAAACGGTTTGTAAATATTGCCCTTATGATATTGTGTGATTCAATGCTAGGCCTTACAGCAGTTATATGTATGATCTCCTTCTTTCCGTCTTCTCTTTCCTCTACACCTATACACTATGTTCAGATCACAACGGCTGAAGAAAATCTTGGAGTGTTTGAGCCACGGGGTGGTGTAAGAGATGGACCATAAAGTCCCTGACAAGGGGCAGAAGGCCCTCCGAGCCTTCAATGGAATGCCTCAAACACTCACAAGGAAATAAATAATGCAGGCCTGGCCTTCAAAGAACTGATAAGGCTAACACTTCTGGCGCCTGAAAGTGTGGGAGAACTGTCTTGTGAAGACAAGATAGTTCTGCCACTCATGTGGTGAGCTTGCTAGTTCTCAGTTCTCAAGGCCATTGTGTCCGATGAGTGACCTTTGCTTCATTATCCGTGAAATGCATATGAAAGCACACACCCCTGCATATGCTAATGAAGATTACAGAGATCATGCTAAACATGTATGACTACAGCACTCATCTCTCCACCCAAATCATGCTACGTGTCACCTGGAAGAAGGGAGAAACCTGAGATGAGGCTGTCCTCAGCAAGGGGGGTGGACCATGCTAATTCAGCAAACATAAAAGGGGAAAATAAGTGCCCCTAGACGGGGGAACAAAGAAGAAACAAAAGAAGAAGATCGTGCCTGGGAAGATTCTTCCCAAGAAAGAAGACCATACCTGGGAAGATTTTTCCAAGAAAGAAGATTGTGCCTGGGAAGATTCCCTGAAGAAGACGCTGGAACCAGGACCGGTGATCTCTTTATCTCTGTCTTTTCCTCTCTCTATCCCTCAGTTTCTCTTTTCTCTTTTCTCTTAGGGTTGTTAAGTAACGGTTAGAGTTGTTAAGTAACGACCTTAAGTACGATCTTAAGTACCGCTTGCCATAAGTTGTCCTATACCTGTTGTTAAGTAACACAATACATACCTCACCATTTGCCATAATTTGTCGTATACCTAACCAATTATCATGGACTTGTTAAGACCTATACTAATCGTTTTGGGAAGCTAATAAATGTTTCTATATGGACCTTGAGATTTATCTCACCTTAGTCTGCGCCGTTGGGAATTTACGAATCTGAAGTCACTTACCCCCCCTCTTTCCCGAGAGTGGGATGTGACAGTGTTTGACATCACAGTTTAAGCTGAACTGTTTAGGTTTCAACTGACTCTTGCTTTTACGAGTTGAACCTTATATATCAAGAGCCTAAAATTAATTAGAGGTGTCAAGAACTAATTAGAGATCTCAAGATTGGTGGCAGCCTGGGCTGCAGTGACCATGCCCTGGCGGAATTCACAATCTTGAGGGATATGGGCTAGGTGAAGAGTAGAGTCAGAACTCTGAGTTTTAGGAGAGCAAACTTTCAGTTGTTTAAGGAATTAGCGGATGGGACCCCCTGGGAGGCTGTCCTCGGGGATAAAGGAGCTGAACAGAGCTGGCAGCTCTTCAAGGACATTTTTCTTAGAGTGCAAGAGCTCTTGATTCCCACATGTAAGAAATCAGGCAAGGAAGGTGGAAACCAGCATGGCCCAGTAAGGACCTCCTGGTCAAACTAAAGTGCAAGAAGGAAATGCACAGGCAGTGGAACCAGGGACACGTATCCTGGGAAGAATATAGGGACGCTTCCCAGAGGTGTAGGGATGGGATCAGGAAAGCTAAGGCGCAGCTGGTACTGAATTTGGCAAGGGATGAGAAGAATAATAAGAAGGGCTTCTACAGGTAGGTTGGCCAGAAAAGGAAGATTAAAGCAAATGTACAACCCCGCCCCAATAAATAGGGGGATAACTTGTGACAACCGACATGGTACTCAACACTGTCAATGTCTCCTCCCACGTCTCTCAAGACCCTGAACCTCAAGGCAGGGACTGGGGAAATGAAGTTCCTCCCATCATAGGAGAAGATCAGGTTCGAGACCACCTGAGGAACCTGAGCATACACAAGTCCGTGGGACCCGATGAGATGCATCCCAGGGTCCTGAGGGAACTGGCCGATGTAGTTGCCAAGCCACTCTCCATGATATTTGAAAAGTCATGGCAGTCAGACTACGTCCCCGGTGACTGGAAAAAGGGGAAACATTGCACCCATTTTTAAAAAGGGTAAAAAGGAGGACCCTGGGAACAACCGACCAGTCAGCCTCACTTCTGTGCCCGGGAAGATCATGGAGCAGATCCTCCTGGAAGATATGTCGAAACATATGGAAGACAGGGAGGTGATTAGAGACAGCCAACATGGCTTCAGCAAGGACAAATCATGCCTGACTAATCTAGTGGCGTTCTACAATGGAGTGACTGCATCGGTGGACAAGGGAAGAGCTACGGATGTCATCTACCTGGACTTCTGTAAGGCCTTTGATACGGTCCCCCACAACATTCTGGCCGCTAAATTGGAGAGATATGGGTTTGATGGATGGATAAGGAACTGGCTGGATGGCCACGTCCAAAGAGTTACGGTCAACGGCTCAATGTCCAAGTGGAAACCAGTGACGAGTGGTGTCCCTCAGGGGTCCGTATTGGGACCAGTACTGTTTAGTATCTTCATCAACACTGTCGACAGTGGGATTGAGTGCACCCTCAGCAAGTTTGCGGATGACACCAAGCTGAGTGATGCAGTTGATTTGCTAGAGGGAAGGGATGGCATCCAGAGGGACCTTGAGAGGCCTGAGGAGTGGGCCCATGCGAACCTCATGAAGTTCAACAAGGCCAAGTCCAAGGTCCTGCACCTGGGTCGGGGCAACCCCCGGTATTAATACGGACTGGGGATGAATGGATTGAGAGCAGCCCTGAGGAGAAGGCCTTGGGGATACTGGTGGACGAAAAATTGGACATGAGCTGGCAATGTGCGCTCGCAGCCCAGAAAGCCAATCGCATCCTGGGCTGCATACAAGGAAGCATGGCCAGCAGGTCAATTCTGACCCTCTATTCCGCTCTCGTGAGACCCCACCTGGAGTACTGCATCCAGCTCTGGGGCATCCAGTTCTGTTAGAGCGGATCCAGAGGAGGGCCACAAAAATGATCAGAGGGCTGGAACACCTCTCCTATGAGGAAAGGCTGAGAGAGTTGGGGTTGTTCAGTCTGGAGAAGAGAAGGCTCTGGGGAGACCTTATTGCGGCCTCTCAATATATAAAGGGGGCAGATAGAGACTTTTTACCAGGGCTTGTAGTGACAGGACAAGGGGCAACGGTTTTAAACTGAAAGAGGGTAGATTCAGATTTAGATTTAGGGCTCAGGAGCATATCTGAAATGCTTGTACACCAACGCACGCAGTATGAGAAACAAACAGGATGGACTGGAAGCACTGGTTAGTTCCCAGAACTATGATATCATTGGTAGTAGTCAGACATGGTGGAACGAGTCCCACGACTGGAGTGCTGGGATGGAGGGCTGGCTACAGGCTGTTCAGGAGGGATAGGCAGGACAGGTGAGGTGGAGGCGTCGCACTATATGTAAGGGAGAAGTTTGATTGTACAGACCTTACAGTTAGCGATGATGTGGTGGAGAGCCTCTGGGTGAGGATTAGGGGGATGGAAAACAAAGGAGATGTTGTAGTGGGTGTCTACTACCGATCGCCCAGCCAGGATATAAACACTGATGAGTTATTCTATAGGCAATTAGGAGAAAGCTCTGGCTCGGTAGCCCCTTGTCCTTATGAGAGATTCCAACTTCCCAGACATCATCTGGGAATATCATACTGCTGTGATGAGCAGGTCTTGGAAATTCTTGAAGTTTGTGGGAGATAACTTCTTGTCACAGGTACTCAGTGAGCCAACTAGGAAAGATGCCCTCCTAGACTTGCTGTTTGTGAATAGAGAAGGACTCGTGGGGGATGGGATGGTAGGTGGCTGTCTTGGCCACAGGGATCACAAAATGGTTGAGTTTAAAATTTTCAGTGTAATGAGAAAAAAGGTGAGCAGAGTTGCTACGCTGGACTTCAAGAGAGCAAACTTTAAGCTATTCAGGGAGCTACTTAGAAGAGTTCCCAGGGAATCTGCTTTTGAGGGCTTAGGAGTCCACGAGTGCTGGTCAGTTTTTAAGAACCACCTTTTAGAAGCACAGGAGCAGGCAATTCCAGCGTGTCATAAGTCAAGCAAGCGGGACAGAAGACCAGCTTGGCTGAACAGGGGACTCCTTGTGGAGCTCAAGAGGAAAAAGAAATTGTATGATCTCTGGAAGCAAGGTCAGGCTTTGCAAGAAGAGTACAGAACTGTGGTTTGTTTATGCAGGGAGAAGACACAAAAGGCCAAAGCTGAACTAGAGATGAAACTGGTCAGTGTTGTGTCAGACAGCAAGAAGGGCTTTTCTAAGTACATTAATAGCAAGAGGAGTTCTAAGGAAAACATTGGACCGATATTTGTTGAAGATGGTCACCTGACTAATAGGGATGAAGAAAAAGTGGAGGCATTCAATGCTTTTTTGGCCTCAGCCTTTAATAATACTGATAGACCTTGGGCTGCCCAGTCCCCTGAGTTGGAGGACCATGACTGCAGGAACAGTGATTTTTCATAGAGGATGTTACGGCAGGACCCCTCTCGATCATCTACCAAAGGTCTTGGGAGTCTGGGGAGGTCCCTGCTGACTGGAAGCTAGCCAATGTTATTCCAATTTACAAGAAGGGCATGAGGGAAGACCCAGGGAACTACAGACCTGTTGGTCTAACCTCAATTCCTGGAAAAATTATGGAGAAGGCTATACTGGGTGCTATTGAAAGAATAATGCAATCCTCAGGCACAGCCAACGTGGGTTCACAAAGGGAAAGTCCTGTCTAACTAATTTAATATCCTTCTATGATAAGGTCACCCGCCTAGTGGATGAAAGGAAGGCAGTGGATGTAGTCTTTCTGGATTTCAGTAAGGCTTTTGACACTGTCCCTCACAGCATCCTTCTGGACAAGTTGTCCAACTGTGGGATGAGCAGGTTCACGGTGCGCTGGGTGAAGAACTGCCTGAATGGCAGGGCTCAAAGGGTTATAGTGAATGGGGCTACATCTGGCTGGCGACCGGTCACCAGTGGTGTTCCTCAGAGTTCAATTCTAGGGCCAGTTCTGTTCATTATTTAAATCAACGATCTGGATGCAGGAGTTGAATGCACCATTAGCAACTTTGCTGACGATACCAAATTGGGAGGTGCTGTTGACTCTCTTGAGGGACAAGAGGCCTTGCAGAGGGATCTAGATAGATAGAGCATTGGGCAATCATCAATGGCATGAAATTTAACAAGTCCAAATGCTGGATTCTGCACCTGGGACAGAGTAACGCCGGGCACAAGTATGAATTGGGAGAGGAGTGGCTGGAGAGCAGCCCTGCAGAAAGGGATCTGGGGGTGCTGGTTGACGGCAGGCTCAATATGAGTCAGCAGTGTGCCCTGGCAGCCAAGAGGGCAAACCGCATCCTGGGGTGCGTTAGGAGCAGCCTGATCTAGTGAAAGGTGTCCCTGCCCATGGCAGGGGAGTTGGACCTTTAAAGGTCCCTTCCAACCCAAACCATATGATGATTCTATGATGATGATCCAGAGAGCTATGGCCCCTCCAACTACTGATGCTAGAACCCTCACTCACTCCCATAGCTGACACCACAGGCCCCAACGTGCCTACACCCCCCAGTCTGACTCCAGTAGCTGGGCACCATGTTTCACTCACGCACACAGAGGTCTCACCAGCAGCTGACACCTGTTCCTTGCAGCACACATACACAGGGACAGAGAGTGAGATTATGCAGAGCGATAGTTAAGAAAAGATTTTAAAAGAAAATACAAGAAAATAGGACAGGCTGTAGTGATCAGGCGCAGGGCTCAGCCAGACAAGCGTACTGACTGGCCCCGTTTTACCCGTGACTGACCTGTTTTATCCCCCTTTCTGTCTATCCCCCCTCTTTGTTCCTCCCTGCTTCCCCTTCCCCCTGCAAGTCCCTTCATCAGTTTGCATAGTTCTATCAATTCCTACATCCCTCACAGTTTGGTGCCTGGGATCCCCCCTGGTTTAACATCTTATCAGTTGCAAAGTTCAGGTTGATCTTCCTGGAACTGGTGCCTGTAGTTTAAATTCCTTCCTAAAACATTTATTGCATGTTTTGCATGCTGTGTTAAATATTAAAAAGAAATTTCCTATTTACAATCCAGTATAATCCTTGTAAATACTAAGTTTTATATCCTTTCTGTGGACCAAACAATAATCACTTTATAAAGTTGCCTTAATATTTTAAGACATGGAGCCTCAGCTATCCTTGTAGCTAGCAAAGCTATTTTTGATACTGTAAATGACACCTTCTGCCATGGTGACTTCAAGTGTAATCACAGAACCATAGAACAGTTGAGTAGTTGAGGTTGGAAGGGATCTCTGGAGACTGTCTAGTCCAAACCCCCTCCCAACCTCGGCTCAAAGCAGGATCAACCAGAGCAAGTTACTCAGGACATTGTCCAGTCAGGTTCTGAATATCTCCAAGGATGGAGACTCCCCAACCTCTCTGGGCAACCTGGTCCAGTGTTTGACCACCCTAGAGTAAAAGAGATTTTTTCTTAAGTTTAAACGGAATTTCCTATGTTTCAATTTGTGCCCATTCCCTCTTGTCCTGTCACTGGGCACCACTGAGAAGAGTTTGGCTCCATCTTCAGTACACCCTCCCATCAGGTATTTAGACACATTGATAAGATCCCTCCTGAACCTTCTCTTTTCCAGGCTGAACAATCCCAGCTCTCTCTGCACCTCCTCCTATGGGAGATGCTCCGATCCCTTCATCACTGCAGTGGCTCTTCGCTGAACTTGCTACAGTATGCCCATGTCCTTCTTGTACCAGGGAGCCCAGAACTGGACACAGGACTCCAGGTGTGGCCTCACCAGTGCTGAGCAGAGAGAAAGGATCACCTCCCTCAACCTCCTGTCAACGCTGTTCCTAATGCAGCTCAGGATACCATTGTCCTCCTTTGCTGCAATGGCACGTTACTGGCTCACGTTCAGCTTGTTGTCCACCAGGACCCCCACGCCCTTCTCCGCAAAGCTGCTTTCCAGCCAGTCAGCCCCTAGCCTGTACTGGTGCATTGTGTTGTTCCTCCCCAGGGGCAGGACTTGGCATTTCCCTTTGTTGGACTGCATGAGGTTCCTGTCTGCCCATTTCTCCAGCCTGTCGAGGTCCCTCTGAATGGCACAACAGCCATCTGGTCTATCAACCGCTCCTCCCAATTCTGGAACATCTGCAAACTTGCTGAGGGTGCGCTCTGTCACATCGTCCAGGTCATTAATGCAGTTGTTAAACAGTATTGGCCCGAGGATCAACCCCGGGGGACACCACTAGAGGCTGGCCTCCAGCTAGACTTTATGCTTCTGATTACAACCGTCTGGGCCTGGCAGTTCAGCCAGTTTTCAGTTCACCTCACTGTCCACTTATCTAACCTGTACTTTGTCAGCTTGTCTATGAGGATATTATGGGAGACAGTGTCGAAAGCCTTGCTAAAGTCAAGATAAACAGCATCCGCTGCTCTCCCCTCGTCCACCAAGCTAGTTGACTCATTGTAGAAGGCTTATCAGGTTGGTCAGGCATAATTTCCCATTCCTAAATCCATGCTGATTCCTACCAAGCACCTTCTTTGGAAATGGCTTCCAGGATTATTTTATCCATCCTCTTCCCGGGAATAGAGGTGAGGCTGACCAGCCTGCAGTTCCCCAGATCCTCCTTCTTGCCCTTCTTGAAGCTTGGAGTGTCATTTGCTTTCTTCCAGCCCCCAGGAACCTCCCCTGATCACCATGACTGTTCAAAGATAATTGAGAGTAGCCTCAACACTCATGGGTGCATCCCATCAGGTCCCATGGATTTGTGCATCTCCAATTTGTTTACATGTTTCCCTAACTGGGTCCTCCTCTATTGAGGAAAATTCTTCCTTGCTGCAGACTACTTTCCCTCTGGTCTCAGAGGCCTGGGATTCCCAAAGGCAATCCTTATCAGTAAAGACTCAGGAGTAGAAGGCATTCAGTACCTCAGCCTTTCCCATGTCCTTTGTCATCAGGTTTCCTGCCCCATTCAGCAGCAGGCCCGCGTTTTCTCTGGTCTTCGTTTTGCTGCTGATGTACCTGTAGAAACCCTTAATGTTGCTCTTCACATCCCTCGCCAGTTTCAACTCCAGGTGGGCTTTGGCTTTCCTAACACCATCTCTGCACACTTGGACAGTGTCTCTGCATTCCTCCTGGGTCACTTGCCCCTTTTTCCAGCTCCTGTATGCTTCCTTTTCATGTTTGAGTTTAGTTGGGAGCTCCTTGTTCGTCCGTGCAGACCTGTCACCTTTTCTTGATTTCCTGCTCATTGTGATGGACCATTCTTGAGCTTGGAGGAGGTGATCCTTGAATATCAAATGGGTCTCCTAGACCCCCTCTGCTCTCCAGGACTGTCTCCCATGGGATTCTTCCAAGCAGGTCCCTGCACAGGCCAAAGTATGCTCTCCTGAAGTTTGGAGTTGCCATTTGCCTTGTTTCCTCCTCTCAGGATTCTCAACTCCACCATCTCATGGTCAATGCAGCCCAGGCTTCCCCCCCCAACCTTCGCATCACCAACCAGTTTGTAAGAATTGTAAGAAAAGCTTCCTTGCTTGTAAGAATTGCGTCCAGCAGAGCGTCTCCCCTTCAGCCCTGTTTTGCTGATTACAAGCTTTTCCATAACACCCTGCACCCTTTGCTTGCCAACCCATTCCACCACTCCCTCGCTTGATTGTGAGTCGTCATCTCCCTCCCCTGTCATTTCTAGTTTAAAGTTCTTCTCACCAGGTTGGCCAGCCTGTTGGTAAAGATGGTTTTGCCCCACTTGGTCAGGTGGATCCCATCTCTCTCTAGCAGTCTTCAATCCTTAGAAAAGGGTCCCCATGGTCATAAAATACATTGTCATCGTCAGCCGGGCAACCAACTGTTGACCCACAGGATCCTTCCATTCCTCCCCAAGCCCTTGCTTCTCACTGGAAAGATCAAGGAGAACATTACCTGGGCCCCCATGCCCTTGACCATTGCCTCCAGATGCGTGTAGTCACACTTGATATGCTCCAGGTCTCCTCTGGCAGTATCGTTGGTGCCCACATGAAGATTCGCAAGGAGTAATAGTCCGAGGGTCGGACAAACCTTGGCGATATCTCCACAGCATCCCGGATCCGACCCCCAGCAAGCAGTAAACCTCCCAACACAGCAGGTCAGGTTGGCAGATGCGGACCCCCATCCCTTACAGCATGGAGTCTCCCACTATTATCACTTGCCACTTCCTTCTGGTGCTGCTGCGTGGCTCAGGCTTAGCTAGCTTGGCTGCTTCATTGGACAGAGTTCCCAGACCCTCATCTGCTTCGAAGGTACTGAGCCTGTTCTTTAGTTGGATATATGCAGGTGGAGCAGGAGCCTTCTTCCTGTTGCCTTCGCCATTTCCTAACCCAATAAGCACAGACCACCTGATCCTCCTTCAATACAGCTGAGGGTTCAGGCTGCAGGGTCCTAGCAGCAGCAGCAGTTCTAGCAAAAGACCAGAGCCACTGTGTGTTACTGGCAGTAGAACCTTTCCCCTGAGAATGGCCTTTTTATCTCTTCACAAATGACAAGATGGACAGTAACAAACTTGTTTGGGAGTTCCTATTCCAGGCAGAGAAGTTATGTTCAACATATTTTTCACATTGTATTTCTCAATTTCAGCAATTACAAGTACCGGAAAGACTGCAAAATCTTATTATTTGTGAGATTTGTGTAGGAGAGAGATTTCAGATGAGAACCCAAGCTTTTTGAATGCTTATCTAAAATAAATGTTCTCCTCGTAACTTTTTTTGCTACATCATTTAATGTGTGTTTAGTAACACTTTGCAAACTATCAGAATGAACTTAGGCCGTTTATTTTGCACCAGATTGTTCTTAAGATTCTCTGGAAGAGGTTTTTGGCAATTTTGATGATAGCCAGATCAACTTGAAGAATGTTTGAGGCACGTAGGTGCTTAGGCTTTTGGTAACGGCTGGGTATGTTAACCTCTATTTACAGGACAGAGGACAACAAATTTTTTTAATTTAATGTGTCATTTTCAGAGCTCATTAGAAATTTGTGATCACTCTATACATCACTGTCCTCTAATAATATAGTGTTTAGCTAGAAAGAGGGAACATTATTTCTTTAGAATTTAAAATTCCTCTTTCTTCATAGCTAAAGACTTTTTTTAAAATCAGGATGACACTGAGCTGCTTCTTTCCACACTTATTTTTTCAAACAGATCATCCTGTAATACAGTGGGGTGAAAAAGATCTTATGTTAGGTGTTTTACATAGCATTTGTCCAGAAAAAAAATAATATTTTCCTTAAAGAACTAAATATCATTGACACATTATTTACAGTATTCCTTATACTTTGACTTTTTCTTATTCTGCGAGTAATAAATTAACATGAGTGAATGCTTAGTTAATTAGTAAGTGCATACAAAAATGTTTACGTAGAAGCATAAGTGAGTTAGATGATTGACAGTACAAAAGAACATTTGTTCTTCGCCTGGAAACCTCAAGAAAGAAAAAGGACAAAAAAAAAAGGACAAAAAAAGCCTGTTCCATAGAGCTAATACAGAAATTTTATAAATCCAAATTAAATTGCAAATGAGCATCCACATTTGGGGGCAGTTACATAAACTAGTTATCACTATAAATTTGAAGAAAAGGATGCTGTGAAAAATAAAATATTTCTTTCTTTTTAAGCAGATGATTGGCTAACTTTGCTAGCAGAAGTTCTTAATTACAGGATTCATCGATTACTCAAGTTGAAAAAGGGCATTTCTCATATTAGGTGACTTCCATTAACCATTAATTCTTACTCTACCAAACATGGTGTTTTGCCTCATAAACAAAATCCAGTCTTTACTTGGACTGTTTCTTCTTAGAGGTAGTGAAAAAAAAATCACTTAAAGATAATATGATTTCCCTTTTCTAATTTTTTCTTCTTCATTACTGTAGCAGCATTCATTCTCCACCACCAAGATTTCACAGCAGTAAGAGCAAGTAGTTAAACACATTCTTATATATTGCTTATTGATACTGTCTTTGAACACTGCACATTGCATTTTGTTCTTCAGAACTAAAATAAACAGCACGTTGGCAACGGTTCAGGGTACTTCGAGCTTACTTGAGGAAACTGCAGTATTGCAATAATTGCCATTTCCTGTAGGGTTTTGCTCTTTAAAAGCAAAAGCACTTAGGCAAAAATTGAAGGCGGAAAATTCATGACGAAAGTTTTCAGGAGATAGGAAACAATTGTTGCAATTACTGATGAACCTGTAGGAATGCCAAAAAGAATTTTCACTGCTGATCATAAGTTTCTTGAAAGGGTCTTAGGTGAAGTGGTCAGTTCTGTTTGGTAAATCAGAAACTAAATAATTGTTACATAATATAGAATCAAAGAATAATTCAGGTTGGAAGGGACCTCAGGAGGTCTCCAGTCCAACCTCCTGCTCAAAGTATGGTCAGTGCTGAATTCAGACCAGTTTGCTCAGGGCTTTACCCAGTTGGGTCTTGAAAACATCTAAGGACGGAAACTACACAAACCTCTCTGGGCAACCAGTTGCACTGCTTAACTGTCCTCCTGGGTTGCTTGTGCCCTGCTTTGTTGTCCCTCTAGCAGATATTGGGGTTGTTCAAGTCTCTCATGAGAACCAGAGCCCGTGAACATGAGGCTTATTCCAGTTGCCTGAAGAAGACCTGTTTTGGCTTTACATGGCAAGGTTTCGGTAGAGGTGGGGGGTGCAGGGATGGCTTCTATGAGAAGACACCAGAAGCTGTCCCCATGTCGGAAAGAGCCAGTTTCAGCCAGCTGCAAGATGGACCCGCCACTGGCCAAAGTCAGAGCCAATCAGAGACATTGGTAGCACCTCTGTGATAACAAATTTAAGAAGGGGGGGGAAAAAACCTGCTGCACAACAGCAGCTGGGAGAGAGGCGTGAGAATATGTGGTGAGAGAAACAACTATGCAGACACCAAGGTCAGTGAAGAAGGAGAGGGGGGAGGCGCTCCAGGTGCCGGAGCAGAGATTCCCCTGCAGCCCAGGGTGAAGACCATGGTGAAGCACATTGTCACCCTGCAGCCCATGGAGGACCCCACGCGAGAGCAGGTGGGTGTGCTCTGAAGGAAGATGCAGCCCGTGGAGAGCCCATGCTAGAGCAGGCTTCTGGCAGGACCTGTGACCCAGTGGGGAGACTCACACTGGAGCAGTCTGTTCTTGTAGGACCGCACCCTGTGGAAAGGACCCATGCTGGAGCAGTTTGTGAACTGCAGCCTATGGGAAGGACCCACGTTGGAGAAGGTTGTGAAGGACTGTCTCCCACGGGTGGGACCCCACAATGGAGCAGGGGAAGAGCGTGAGGAGGAAGGAGAGGCAGAGACAAAGCGTTATGAACTGACCGCAACCCCCATTCTCCGTCCCCCTGCACCGCTCAGGGGGAGGAGGTAGAAGAGTCGGGAGTGAAGCTGAGCCTGGGAAGAAGAGAGAGGTGGGGGGAAGGTGGCTTTAGATTTGTTCTTATTCCTCATTATCCTACTCTGTTTAATCGGCAATAAATTAAATTAATCTTCCCCAAGCCGAGCCTGTTTTGCCTGTGACAGTAATTGCTGAATGATCTCCCTGTCCTTATCTCGACCCACGAGCTTTTCATCCCATTTTTCTCCCCCGTTCTGTTGAGAAGGGGGAACAATAGAGCAGCTTTTTGGCAATTTTGATGATAGCCAGATCAACTTGAAGAATGTTTGGAGCATGTAGGTGCTTAGGCTTTTGGTAATGATTTGGGGTGAAGCAGAGCCAACTTTCTGTTCAGTGAGAGAGGCTCTTGCTTACACTTGTTGCTGTGGCAACCAGGGTCAGCTGACTTGGTTGTTTACCCTGTGGAGGGGTTGCACCTGTGGACAGGTCAGGTGGCCCAAACTGACCAATAGGGTATTCCATCCCATCTGCCATGCTCAGTATAAAAACTGAGGGATTAAAGGGATTATGTTGGGTTCTCTATAAGGACTTTTTTTGGTGTGGGTGGTTGGGCTTCTTTTGATGGTCTTTAATGATTGATGTCTGAGGAGGGCCCTCTCGGCTCATCTGACTTTTGATCCCCATCAGTGTGTTCCATTTCTCATTTGTCACTGAGTTCAATCTGGAACTTTCCCAGTACTTGCCAGTGACATCTCCCTGGGAGCTTGACCTGGTTTTGTGCATATTTGTATATATTGTATCTATTTTATTATTTCCTTTTTTAAATTTTATTACTAATATTTCATTAAAGTAGTTTAGTTTTTTCAAAACTCAAGAATCTCTTTATCTCTCTTCTTCCTCTCCTTGAAGTGAGAGGTGGGGGAGAGCATCTGTTGTCTTGTCATTGGCCAACCCAGCCCAAACCATGACAGATTAATTGGTGCCCAACGTGGGGCATGAGCTTCCAGTTTTCTCAAGGAATGTCATTCCTAAGCGAAATGTTATATCGTGCCTTTAGAGAGCATTGTTTGAAGTTAATAGATACAATGCTGCTGAACTTGCTGAATATGTTGCATGGTTTACTTGCTCTTTGTATTTGTATGTGGTGGTTTAAACATGCTATTTTTGTATGGTTTGGCATTCAGATGTATAATATGGTTACTTGGATAATGGCTGTACCTGCATATTTTGGGCATCACATGATGGATTTTATTACTAATTACACTTTTGGTTTCACCTGGGGAAGGTTTAGCTTGCCCTTTAATGCTTATGTCAAAGAGCTAGGGGATGGAAACTTCTTGGGCTGATTTGAAAATGAATGTTACTTCTTAAAGATTGTGATTTTGTTCCTGGTTCTCCTGAATGTGTTGCAGGGGTGGTTTTGTGTTAAAAGTCAGTGCAGTACTGTGTATTGTATGACACGTGCTGCTGCTACTCAAATCCCATGGGTCAATTCACAGCCAGCACAGACGCAAATCACTCCCCAAGCTACTCCCCCACTGGCCCCAGCTATGCCTCTGCCCCTGTCTGTAATGGGGGAAGCTGCGGCACTGGCCCCAGCAGCATTGGCCATGCCAGCCACCCCACCCCCCACACCATCCACTCAGCAGCATGTGGTAAAAGTTACTCTGCTGCCTACTTCAGCATGAGCCACTACTGTCACTATTCCAGCTGCTTCACCAATGAGTACTGCTGGTACTCAAACTCCAACAGAACTGGAACAAGTTGCCCCAGTGACCAGGAAGCAGAAAAGGAAATCTGTTCCTTCCCCTGCCTCTTCTGATAAAGATCCAGGGGAGGGTCCTTCTTGGGCAGCAACAAAGCAGAAAAGGAGCTCAGCTTGTTCCCTTATCACATACAACAAAGACCAGCTCAAGCCAGACAGCATGGGAGAGAGTTCTTCTGATGAAGATAAAGGTAAGGGTCCTGCTAAAGCAGATAAAGGAGAGGGTCCTTCTCAGGCAGCATCAATGTAGAAGGAGGACTCAGATGTAGAGATAACTTTTAAATCCTTCTCTATGAAGGATTTGAGAAACATGAGGAAGGACTTCAGTCGTCAAGAAGGGGAGACACTTATCTCCCGGTTGCTCCAGTGCTGGGACAATGGGGCTGATTCCATAGACTTAGAAGGTAGAGAAGCCAGGCAGTTGGGAAACCTGTCCAGAGATGGAGGTATTGACAAAGCGATTGGGAGAAAGTCAAACACTCTCAGTCTCTGGAGGTGACTGCTATCAGCTGTAAAGGGCAGGTATCCCTTTAAGGATGATATGGAATGCTGTCCAAGTAAGTGGACCAGCATGGAGAAAGGTATCAAGTACCTGAGGGAACCGTCTGTTCGAGAGGTGACTGGCAGGTGAACGTAGACCCTGATGAAATGCCATGCAAATGATCTTTGCTAAGGAAGCTTGTGCAGAGTGCACCATTGATGTACTCCCATACATTGTCAACAATGGTTTGGGGAGGATCTGATGCTGGTGTACCACCTGTAAATGAAGTGGCTAACAGGGTACGACAGCATGAAGACAGTCTCTCTCATCCCCTCACTGTGGCAGCTGTAGGAAAAAATGACTAAGAAAATAGAGGAAATGACCAATTCAATAGCTGAGCAAAATGAGGCAATAGCTAAGAAAAATGATAAACTGTTTGATAAACTGTCTGGGATGGAGAAAGAATCCCACCCTTCCCCTCAACAGACCCACGTCTCAGTCATTAAGAAAAAACACCTTCCTATAAAACCAATTAAAGAGAAACAGGACCCACTCTGAGATTTGCTGCGACTTTGCCTCTGTGACTATGGAGAGGATATGAGTAAATGGGATAAAAAAAAAAAAAAAAAAAAAACAACCCTACCCTGGTCCTACAAACACAAGTGCTTGAGTTGCAAGGTAAAGCAGATAGATAGAAGAAGGAATTTTTGCAGGAGGGTGGCTGCTCCAGTCCATGGTAAGCTGTTCTCTGGTCCAGATAGGAACTCATCTGCTAATTGTAGATGTTGTCCTCAACATTAGGGGGGCCCTGCCTCCAGCCAGGAGGAGGAGAGGGGAAACTGAGTTTATTGGACTGTGTGGATTCGATGGCCTGGCACATTAGAGCCACAAAAGTATAAAGCCCTGGTGGACACTGGTGCACACTGGTACATAGTGCACCCTATTGCCATTGAATAATAAAGGGACGGAATCTGTTACTGTTTCTGGAGTGATGGATCTCAAGAACTGACTGTATTGGAGGCCGAAGTGAGCCTAACTGGGAATAAATGGGAGAAGCACCCCATTGTGACTGGCCCAGATGCTCTGTGCATCCTTGGCATAGACTGCCTCAAGAGAGGGTATTTCAAAGACCCAAAAGGGTATCAGTGGGCTTTTGGTATAGCAGCTGTAGAGACTTAGCTGTAGAGACTTAGCTGTAGAGACAGCTGTCTACCTTACCTGGCCTTTCAGATGACCCTTCTGTGGCGAGAATGCTGAAGGTTGAAGAACAGTAGGTGCCAATTGCTACTGCCACGGTGCGTTGATGACAGTATCACACTAACCAAGACTACCTGTTTCTCATTCAGAACCTGATTTGTTGGCTAGAGACCCAAGGAGTGATCAGCAAGACTCGTTCACCCTTTAACAGCCCTATATGGCCAGTGCGAAAGTCTGATGGAGACTGGCAGCTAACAGTAGACTATTGTGGCCTGAATGAAGTCACACCACCACTGAGTGCTGCCATCCCAGACATGCTAGAACTCCAATATGAACTGGAGTCAAAGGCAGCCAAGTGGTATGCTACAATTGACATTGCTAATGCCTTTTTCTCTATTCCTTTAGCAGCAGAGGGCAGGCCACAGTTTGCTTTCACCTGGAGAGGCATCCAGTCCACCTGGAATCGACTGCCCCAGGGGTGGAAACCCAGCCCTACTATTTGCCATGGACTGATCCAGACTGCACTGGAACAGGGTGGAGCTCCAGAACACCTGCAATACATTGATGACATCATTGTATGGGATAATACAGCACAAGAAGCTTTCAAGAAAGGTAAGACAATAATCGAGATTCTTTTGAAAGCAGGTTTTGCTGTAAAAAGAGGTAAGGTCAAGGGACCTGCAGGAGACATCCAGTTCTTAGGAATTAAGTGGCAAGATGGTCGTCGCCAGATCCCAATGGATGTGATCAACAAAATAACAGCTATGTCCCCACCTACTAACAAAAAGGCCTTTTTAAGGTGTTGTGGGTTTCTGGAGAATGCATATTCTAGGTTATAGTCAGATTGTGAAACCTCTCTATGAAGTGACTCAAAAGAAACATGAGTTTATGTGGGGTCCTGAGCAACGATAGGCCTTTGAGCAAATTAAACAAGAGATTGTGCATGCAGTAGCCCTTGGACCAGTCCGAACAGGACAGGACATTAAAAATGTGCTCTACACTTCAGCTGGGGACAATGGCCCTACCTGGAGCCTCTGGCAGAAAGCACCAGGGGAGACTCGAGGTCGACCCCTAGGATTCTGGAGTGGAGGATACAAAGGCTCTGAGGCCAACTATACCCCAACTGAGAAAGAAATCTTGGCAGCATATGAAGGAGTTAGAGCTGCATCAGAAGTAATTGGTACTGAAGCACAGCTCCTCCTGGTGCTACCGATGCTACCTGGAGTAAGTGGGTTGCCTTAATCACACAGCGAGCTCAAATAGGAAACCCAGATTTTGCAGGAATCGTAGAAGTGATCACAATCGGCCCGAAGACAAAGACTCTGGAATGCCACCAGAGGAGGTGGTGACTTGTGATGAGGAAGCCCTGCCATATAGTGAACTCTCAGATAATGAGAAACAATATGTTCTGTTCACTGATGGATCTTGTCGTATTGTAGGAAAGCATTGAAGGTGGAAAGCTGCTGTATGGAGTCCTACGTGATGAGTCACAGAAGTGACTGAAGGAGAAGGTGAATCGAGCCAATTTGCAGAGGTAAAAGCCATTCAGCTGGCCTTAGACATTGCTGAATGATAAAAGTGGCCAGTACTCTATACTGACTGACCCGTTCTGTTGAGAAGGGGGAACAATAGAGCAGCTTGGTGGGCACCTGGCGGTCAGCCAAGGTCAACCCACCTCAAGACTTCATCTACTTTTTCCTGATGAGGCAGTCTGTATCAGATACCCACAACACCACCCACATTGCTACGTCATCTAACCCAGACCCTTAAGCTCTCAACTGGCTTATCATCCATTCCTAGGCAAAGCTCCATCCATTCCAGCTCCTCTTTCATATAGAGCGCCTTCTTGGCTTGTTTTCCCTAAAGATTCTGCATCCATCCATTGCAGCACTCCAGTTGTATGAGCCATCCCACAATATCTCTGTGATCCCTGAGATTGTAGCCCTGCAAATGCTCACAGATGTCTAATTTCTCCTATTTTTCCCCCATGTTGCATGCATAAGCGTGCAGGCACTTCAGAGAGGCACCCAGTTGTACCAATTTCCTCAAAAGGGCATGAAAGCTTTCCCATAATGCTGATCTCCTGACACTTCCTTAGTTATGTGCATATGCTTGAAGTGGTCCACTTTCAACCTGGTTTTGTTGATTATGAGGTCCCTCCTGTTTACCCCACATCCTTTGCTTGCCCATCCAGTCTATGACTTCCTCACTTGACTGTTGGTCATCCCTTACCCATCATTCCTGGTGTAAAGCTCTCCTTACCAGGTTGGCCAGCCTGTTGGCAAAGCTGTTTGTGCCCCACTTGGTCATGTGGATCCTGTCTCTGCCTAGCAGTCCTCCATCCTCAAAGAGGATTCCGTGGTCATAGTGGCACAGTCTAGTTGGAGGTCAGTAAATAGTGGTGTACCCCAGGCGTCAATACTGGGTCCAATACTGTTCAGCGGCTTCATTAGTGATCTGGATGATGGGGCAGAGCGTACCCTCAGCAAGTTGGCTGATACATCACAGGGTTGTGCTGCCATCCAGAGGGACCTCAACAAGATGGAGAAATGGGCTGACAGGAACCTCGTGTACTTCAACAATGAGGAGTGCCAAGTCCTGCCCCTGGGGAGGAAGTCCTCCCCCATGCCAGGGGAGCCAGACAGCTGGAAAGCAGCTTTGCAGAAAAGGACCTGCGGGTCCTGGTGGACACCAAGCTGAACGTGAGCCAGCAGTGTGCCCTTGCCGCAAAGAGGGCTAATGGTATCCTGGGCTGCATTAGGCAAAGCATTGCCGGTAGGTCCAGGTAGGTGATCCTTCCCCTTTATTCAGCACTAGTCGAGTACTGTGTACCTGGAGTCCTGTGTCCAGTTCTGGGCTCCCAGCTGGGACTGCTTAGTCTAGAGAAGAGAATTCTTGGGGCAGGGAGGATCTTATCAATGTATATAAATACCTGAAGGGAAGGTGCACAGAAGATGGGGCCAGGCTCTTTTCAGTGGTGCCTAGTGACAGGACAAGAGGCAATGGGCACAAACTGAAACACAGGAGGTTCCATCTGAACATCAGGAAACACTTTTTTACTGTGACAGTCACTGAGCACTGGAGTAGGTTGCCCAGAGAGGTTGTGGAGTCTCCTTCTCTGGAGATATTCAAAACCTGCCTGGATGCATTCCTGTCCAACCTGCTCTAGGTGGCCCTGCTTTATCAGTGAGGTTGGACTAGATCTCTGAAGGTCCCTTCCAACCCCTGCCATTCTGTGATTCTGTAACAGGTTCCCACCATTGTAGAGTTCCTAGAGCCCACTCACTACAAACTGCTGACTGTTCATTTTGTTCCAGGCTGGCAGTTATATAGGCCACTCCCTAGTATTTGCTGAAAGTGTGCTTGACTGTCCCTAATCAGGAGTCAGCTGGAACAAAAGCTCAATGAAGCTCTTAATCAAGAACAGCTGACAGAGCCTGTTAGAACTGCTGGAGCTTTCTAGAAATCAGAGTCTCCTGTAGCTAGGAAGATGCAGTTAAGGAGCATTTAAGCCTTTTAGATGTACACAAGCCAAGACTGGGTTGGATGCATCCAAGGGTGCTGAAGGAGCTGACTGATGTCATTGCAAGGCAGCTCTCTGTCATCCTCAAAAGGTCACAGCAACTGGGGGAAGTTCATTATGTCTGGAAAAAAGTCACATCACACTCATCTTCAAGGACAAAAAGGAGGATACTGGGAACTACAGGCCAGTCAGTGTCACCTCAGTCCCTAGAAAGGTTATGGAACAAATCCTCCTGAAACTATTTGTAAATACATAAAGGTCAAGAAGGTGATTGAGAGCAGCCAACAGGGATTTAACAAGGGCAAATCACGCCTGACCAAACTCATTGCTTTCTATGATGAGGTGACTGGCACTGTGGACACGGGGAGGCAGTGGATGTTGTATACATTGACTGAAGAAAGGCCTTTGATACAGTCTCCCATAATCTCCTTATCACCAAATTGTTGAGATGTGTGCTGGATAAGTGATTGATAAGGTGGGTGGAAAATCGCCTAGACTGCTGGGCTCAAGGAGTTGTGATCTGTGGTGCAAAGTCCAGCTGTGAGTGGGGTTTCTCAGGAATCAGTACTGGGACCAATGCTGTTTAAGGTCTTCATTAGTGACCTGAATAATGGGACAGAATGCACTCTCAGCAAGTTTGCAGATGACACCAAATGGGGGGGGAGGTGCTCAATATGCTAGAGGTCAGAGGGACCTGGAAAGGCCAAACGAATGGACTGATGGGATCCTCATGAAGTTTAACATGGATAAATGCCAAGTCTTGCATCTGAGATGGAATAACCCCATGCAACAATATACACTGGGGGGCTGACTGTCTACAAAGCAACTTTGTAGAGAAGAACTTGAGGGTCCTGGTGGAAAGCAAGTTGAATATGAGCCAGCAGCATTTTGGCTCTTTGTTAGATTCGTGTGTCTACCACCGTACTTCTTTCCATCCCCTGGTCCTTGCAGCAAAGAAGAACAAATGCATCCTGGGCTGTATTACCAAGAGTGTAGCCAGCAGGTTGAGGGAAGTGATCCTTACCCTCTGTTTAGCACAGGTGAGACTGTATCCGAAGTCCTGTGTCCAGTTTTGGGCTCCCTGGTACAAGAGAGACATGGAGATACTGGAGCGAGTCAAGGAGAGGACCACCAAGATGGTTAGGGGGCTGGAGAACATGACATATGAAGAGAGGCTGAGAGAACTAGGCCTGTTCAGCTTGGAGAAGAGAAGGTTCAGGGGTTACCTCTTTGCTCTCTACAACTACTCAACGGGAGGATACAGAGAAGATAGAGACAGACACTTCTCAGAGGTGCACAGCAATAGGACAGGAGGCAATGAACACAAGTTGTAATATGGGAAATTCTGATTAGATATTAGGAAAATACTTTTTTCCATGAGGGTGGTCAAATACAAGAACAGGTTGCCTGGAAAGGGTGTGGAACCTCTATCCTTGGAGGTGTACACAACTTGATGGAACAAGTCCCTGAGCAACCTAATCTAATTAGACCTGCTTTGAGCAGAAGGTTGGATTTGATCACCTCTGGAGGTCTCTTACAACCTAAATTTTTCTGTGGCGAATTATCAACCATACTAAAATACAGTTTACTGGTGGATGAAATAGCACTACAACTTATGTTGTTTCAGACAGCTCCTCCTTCCATCTCCTTTTAAGGTACTATCTACAAATGAAATCGTTAGCAGTTATATCAGGAAAATCACATAGGCATCATCTCCTGTACCTGTATGGAGACAACTTTTCTGAGCTGTTTATCCGGTCAGTGTTTCTATTTTTGTTTTGTTTTTTAAAGTTTTTTCCCAGACAGCTGTGCATTTTGGCTCTTTGTTAGATTTGTATGTCTGCCACCATACTTTCTTCTTTCCACCCACTGGTTCTTGGCTCTTGCCTTTCCAGTAATTTCCACCATCTCTTTATCTAAGACCAGAACCCTTTCCTGCTTACTGGATCACAGTCCCAGTCTTCTTAACCAGCCAACTCATGTTTTCCTTTCCTCCTCACTGACTGGCCCTAGTTGCTGTTTTCATGCGTAAATGATCTCTTGGGAAGGCTTGAGGGTTGTGTTAAAATCAGGCTAGCACATAGCCATGAAAGGAGAATGAAAGAATATCCACATTAATAGCCATAGAACATTTTCCATTCCCACCACAGTTTTAGTACTTGCTCCTTTCTCTGTTTTAATAGGATAGCTTCCTTCAATCATATATCCTAGGCACCATGTATGGAATAGAATAGACTCTTTGTTCATAGATTAGATACTAGAACCCAGAGTTAATATAATGCAGAAGCAGCAGCTGCAAGGAGATGCCACATTTAGGACCACCTGGAGCACACCTTTGGAGCATTTAACATGTAAGTAGGGTAAACCAAACACAATCCTCTGCTTAATATATTTGAGCTATAAACTCAGGCAAAAATTCATGAACTGCAATAAACCACAGACTCCCAACATCACTGCTCAGTTTCAAGTCCATAATGGAAAGAGTAGAAGTACTAGAGCTTTTAAAATAAAAACTTATACAAATGTGGATGAAGAAATATGTTTTCTTTTGCCTCAACAGTTCAGTGTCTTTGGCTGACATTTTTCAAAAACAAGTTAGCCTGATAAAGCATTCTACATAGAAATTTTCAGTCTTTGATTACAGTTTAACAATGTTAAGAGTGACTTTCAGTTTTTACAGTATCTTAAACAAGGACATATTGGTCATTCTTAATAATAAGCACATCTTAATAGACCCATTTAGGACAGAAGATTGATATTATAAGAGCAAAGAAAATCAGGCAACAAGACAGTGCGTGGGAAAAGGTTAACTGAAGAATGAATTGGCAAAATATGCCAGTGGAGAGGATGCTGCAAGTGTTAACATAAGTCTTTGAACCCAATAGTGTTGTTGACTTTTTTGTGTCAATGCCAGATTATCATCAGAAATTACATACTTGCTGGCACCAAACAAATTATTTGCTGGCACCAAACCTAAATTATTCTATGATTTTAAGTTTGCACATGGGAGAAAGGAACTTGATGGCACAAAAGCATGTTCATTGAAGCAAGAAAAGCACAGGAAACAGAAGAGTCTAAGAGAGAAGCAAAAGGACATATTCTCGTTCCTCTCCCTCCCTTCCTTTGGAAAAAAAAAATATTTATCTTGTTGCACTAAACACAGTAAAGAAATTACATAATTGTTTTCTGTAAGTAATGACTGCAGCTGCCTCAGCAATTTAGGAAATTGCCAGTAGAATTTCAACTAGAAGAATAGGAGGCCCATATGAAGACTTCTTTATTACACAGATGATCATATGACAAATTTAGATAATCCTTCCTATCAGCATAACTTAAAACTTGTCCATAAACTTAAGTTTTTTCCCCAAACAACAAAATGATGCATATATAGCTTCACACTATGTCCAGCTGTAACAATTACCTGAATTCATTTTAGATTAATTCGTGTCGTGAATTCAACTCGTTTTCACCCAAATAATGATTTAAAATGACAAAAAATAAAGGTTTGTTCAAACATTTTTCTTTGATACTTAAAATACAGTAGCCCATTTGATGTCATTAAAAGAATGTGCATTTAACTTCATATTTTCGTAAACATTCTAATTTTTATCAATAACCAACTTACATAGTTCCATTTGTGTAGACTGTATCATTTCCCTCCACATACTGAACCTGGGCTGGGTAGACATGCTGTACCGGTTGCACAGTCTGTACTTGCTGTACCTGTAAACAAGAACACCAGAAATATAGGATAGTTTACCTTATAAAAAGAATGACTTCAGTTCATCTAACAGTTTCTAAACAATACTCTCAGTCAAGGGACATCCCTGCTCTCACAATTATGAAATAACACAGAATGTAATATTGTGCTGCAAGTCTGTAATATGATAAGTGGAGTACTAACATTGGAGATGCACGCCCTTGAGAATATGGGTATTTTCAATGACAAAGAACCATCTGGAAAGCACAAGAACTATATGCTTCACACCAAGCTTAGGAACTATATTTAGTAAGGAAGAAAACTTCATTTGGTCATCTAGATGCTGCTTTTTGGGTTGTTTTTTTTTAATCCAATTTAACTCTATACAATACCGCCTCTAAATCACAACTTACATGTGCTGTTATCAGGCAACCTTTGACCTATCAGAGTAGGTCCTAAAAAAATTTAATGTAATCCCAGAAGAGTCTGGTTCTCATGCATGTGATGCAGTCATCTACAAGAGCTCTTCAAGAACATTTTAGTTAGAACACCTTCATCATCCTCACTACATTCTATAAAATTCCTATTCCTCCTTTTCCACCATTAACTCATATACTTCAAAACAAGATTCTAAACTTCATTGTTAACCTAATGTACTGGTTTGGGCTGGGATAGAGCTAAATTTCTTCATAGTAGCTTGTATGGTGCTATGTTTTGGATTTGTGACCAAAACAGTGTTGATAATACAGGGATGTTTTCATTAGTGCTAAGCAGTGCTTACACAGCATCAAGGCTTTTTCTGCTTCTCACATCACCTTGCCAGCTAGTAGGCTGGGAGTGCACAAGAAGTTGGGAGGGGACACAGCTGAGACAGCTGACCCCAACTGACCAAAGGGATATTCCATACCATATGATGTCATGCTCAGCAATAAAACTAGGGGGAATGTTGGCAGGGGGGCTGCTGCTCAGGGACTGGCTGGGCATCGGTTGGTTAGTGGCAAGCAATTGTTTTCATTTGCATCACTTGTCTTTCTTGGGTTTTATTTATCTCTCTGTTTTTTTTTCACTCTTTTCCTTGCAATTTATTATTATTATTATTACTTTTTAAGCCTGATAGCCCTTTCTTTTCCTACAGTGGAAAAACTCTTATCTTACCCGCATTCTTCATCACATTTCATAGTGGTATACTAGATTCACATCTTTATTCTTCCTTTTCCTTACCCTACACATTCAATTCCTTTAAAATTCCTGACCTTTTCTCAACACTTTGATCATCTATTCTTTTCTCTCTAAACCAGTATCTCCTTCACATACTGTCTCAATCACTGCAGAATCATCTGCATCAGCTTTCACAACATATGCATCACCTCTTCAGTTTATACAAAACATTGCAGCAAACTCCTCTTCCTTGGCTAGGCTGATCCCCTAACTTTCCTTTATGAAACCTTACATGACTTCTACTTTCAAAATAAGACTCAACTGAAAAAATACAAATCACAAAATAGTCCAAAATACAGATGAAATATTCAGTGAAACAGAATTATTGGAAATAGTAACACTGAAAGATAAGTAATATCTTATTGAAAATATATGCTGATATAAACTATATCTAGTTTTTAAAAGTTTTAATCAAAGCTTAAAGAGAGTTAACCATACTAAGCCTCCTAGAAAGCTTAACTAAGTACAAGAATCACAGAAGCTTCATTTACAAAGTTAGTATAATATTAGAAAGACCTTATCCTAATGGGCCCTGATAGGATGCACCCATGAGTGCTGAGGGAGCTGTCTGATGTCATTGTGAGGCCACTCTCAATAATCTTTAAATGATCATAGTGATTAGGAGAGGTGCCTGAGGTCTGGAGGAAAGCAAAAATCACTCCTGGGGACCAGGGGAACTACAGGCTGGTCAGCTTCACCTCAGTCCCTGGGAAGATGATGGAGCAACTAATCCTGGGAACCATTTCCTGGCACGTGAATGACAAGAAAATAATCAGGAGTAGTCAGCATGGATTCACCAAGGGAAAGTCATGCTTGACAAACTTAATAACCTTCTATAATGAAATAAATGGCCTGGTAGACCAGGGGAGAGCAGGGGATATAGTCTACCTAGATTTCAGGAAGGCCTTTGACACTGTCTCCCATAAGGTCTTCATAGAGAAGCTGTTGAAATATGGGCTGGATGAGCAGACAGTGAGGTGGGTTGAAAACAGGCTGAATGGCTGGGCCCAGAGGGTGGTGATCAGTGGCACAAAGTCTAGTTGGCCGAGAGAGCTGGGGCTGTTTAGCCCAGAGGCTCAGGGGGGAATATCATTACGTGTACAAATACCTGAAGGGAAGGTGCAAAGAAGATCAAGACAGGCTCTTTTCAGTGGTTTCCAGTGAAAGTGCAAGAGGCAATGGGCACAAACTGAAATACAGAGGTTCCATCTGAACATCAGGAAACACTTTTTCACTGTGAAGGTGACTGAGCACTGGAACAGGTTTCACAGGGAGGTTGTGGATTTTCCCCCCTTGGAGATATTCAAAAGCTCTCTTGACATTTTATTAGGCAACCAGCTCTAGGCGACCCTGCTTGAGCAGGGGGGATGACCTCCAGTGGTCACTTCCAACCTCAACCATTCTGTGATTATGTAATAAAGATTTAAGTTAAAGAGAGAGATCTATATAAAAGTCCTAATTCAGCAAAAGCCTTTCAGTGGCACAAAGTCTAGTTGGAGGCCAGTGACTAGTGGTGTACCCCAGGGGCCAATACCGAGTCAAGTCCTGTTCAACATCTTCATTAATGATCTCGATGGGGCAGAGTGTACCCCCAGCCATTTGCTAGTGGCACCAAACTGGGAAGAGTGGCTGATACATCACAGGGTTGTGCTGCCATCCAGAGGGACCTCAAAAGGCTGTGGAAATGGGCTGACAGGAACCTCATGAAGTTCAAAAAGGGGAAGTGCCAAGTCCTGCACCTGAGAAAGAATAACCCCATGCAGCAGTACAGGCTGGGGGCCAATCAGCTGGAAAGCAGCTTTGCAGAAAAGGACCTGGGGTGCTGCTACCTGCAGTCTGGAGGAAAGTGTTGTTCAAAGGTTAAAGCCATCACTCTAAAATGCAACAAACAGAGAAAAGATCAGTTTTGAGGCACTGAGGGATCTTGTGTTGGATTACAGCAAAAATCCAGACAGTGATGACCCTAAAAAGACTGTGATAGAGCAGTATTTTATTGTCAGGAATAAACAGAAATGGGCAATAGAAACCAGGCCCCTTCAGTAGACGCAGAAGGTGGTTTACAACAAAAGAGTACTGACTAAAAATTTTAACAGCCTCCCCTACGGATTTTGATCATGGGCATGCATTAGAAGCACCACTTTTCTGCTGTTCTGGTAGGCCCTAGCAACTGCAGGAAAAGTTATTTTGTGAAAACTCTTTTGAAGAACGACATTCAGAGAGATATCAACAGGCTGTAGAAATGAGCTGACAGGAACTTTGTGTACTTCAACAATGAGGAGTGCCAAGTCCTGCCCCTGGGGAGGAAGTCCTCCCCCATGCCAGGGGAGCCAGACAGCTGGAAAGCAGCTTTGCAGAAAAGGACCTGCGGGTCCTGGTGGACACCAAGCTGAACGTGAGCCAGCAGTGTGCCCTTGACGCAAAGAGGGCTAATGGTATCCTGGGCTGCATTAGGCAAAGCATTGCCGGTAGGTCCAGGTAGGTGATCCTTCCCCTTTATTCAGCACTAGTCGAGTACTGTGTACCTGGAGTCCTGTGTACCTGGAGTCCTGTGTCCAGTTCTGGGCTCCCAGCTGAGAGAGCTGGGACTGCTTAGTCTGAAACACAGGAGGTTCCGTCTGAACCTCACGAAACACTTTTTTACTGTGACAGTGACTGAGCGCTGGAGTAGGTTGCCCAGGGAGGCTGTGGAGTCTCCCTCCTTGGAGATATTCAACAGCCGTCTGCACGTGTTCCTGGGAAACCAGCTCTAGGTGGCCCTGCTTGAGCAGGGGGTTGGACAAGAGGTCCCTTCCAACCTCAGCCATTCTGTGATTTTGCAATTCTGTGATTTAGTAGGGATGAACTTTGAGCAAGTACAGAAAGATAAGCATTTAAATTCATGTTAAGTGCCCAATGCTTAAGTGTTCTGCTGAAACATTGTTTGGCGGGTTGTTTTTTGGGGGGGCATGGGGGTGGGGGGTGGTGTTTAAAAAAAAAAGTAAATGCATTCCAAGATTCCAAGGTACATTTGAATATAAGTAGAAGTGATATTAATGGAATTATGAGACATTATGAATTGAGGCTGTATACCAGGAAAAAATAGTAGTGAAATGTATGAGGCAGTTAAACAGCATTACAAAGAACATGCAGAAAAATTCATCACCTTAAATTTTAAAACTAAACCTAATGAAATACTAGATATTTTAATTTAGACAACAGTGATTCACAAGCACAGAAACAGACTTATTAAATTTAAGAAGTTATTCTCAATTTTAACATTGTTGATTTTGAGACTGTAATGCCAACTTATGTTGAAAAAGAACATCAGATTTCACCCAAAGAACCTAAACCACTGACAGCTGAATGAAGGCGAAGTGGAGAGGGAGGTGCTGATCTCTTCTCCCTGGTATCCTGTGACAGGATGAGTGGGAATAGTTCAAAGCTGCATCAGGGGAGGTTCAGACTAGATATTAGGAAACATTTCTTTACTGAGAGGATGGTCAAACACTGGAACAGGCTTCCTAGAGAGGTGGTCGATGCCCCATGCATGTCAGTGTTTAAGAGGCATTTGGACAATGCCCTTAATAATATGCTTTTGGTCAGCCCTGAAGTGGTCAGGCAGCTGGACTAGATGGTCATTGTAGGTCTCTTCCAACTGGAACAAATAATTTAAAAAAAAAAAAAAGTCATGGCTTTTCACATTCAGTTCTGTTTTCCAACTCCACTTCCCTTCTCAATCTCCTCATGCACCACTCCCTCTAATGTTGGTGGGGCTGCATAGGTGATTAATCAGGTCACAAAAGCGTGTGCTGAGCTGGCTGCTTCAGAAGCCCCTTTAAGTCTCTGTCAAATCAAACTTATGTATTACATACGGTTTTACTTCAAATACCTTTCTAGAGTTGTGCAAGAACCTGCAGGGAGTCCATCTTAGAAGTACAAAATGACATTACTTTTGCATTTTACATCTAAATTATATTTATTTCAAAAATTCCACATTCCTTACCAACCTTTCAAAGTAAAAAATGTGAATATTCAATAACTTTAATGAATGTAATTTTTTATGAGATATTGCACACGTTTCATTGCAATCTACTTTTAGAATCATGCATGTGTATTTCTGGTGGTTGCCAGATATTCTAATTCAAGAAACAAACCCTGAAAACTGCATGTCTGCTTATGTAGCTATTTTAGTTACAGCAAAATAAAATTGAATAAAACAGTGAAAAAGAGTTCTTTTGCAGCCTTGTACAAAATCAGTTCTTCACTACACCTGTTGAAATGCATCATTCTTTCTTGCCACGGTTTTTTGTTTTCCCAAAATTAACAGACACCTACCTGTTGCTGAACCGGTACCTGCTGTACTACCTGTGTGGGCACTGCTGCCTGGCCAGCCACAGATGCCTGTAAAGTCACAGTCGAACCCGTGTCCGACCCAGTCTCTGATGTCTGCATCGTGGTCTCTGAATAAAATTAAAATGTAAAATTAGAAGTTCAGCACAAACTTCTTTGCTTTTTGTCACTTATCCTTATTTATATCTTAAAAGAAGACTATTCACCCAAAATCCAATCTGGGGATTAACTAAAGATTGTTTCACATACTATTACATGAGTACATGGAGATACTTCATTTATTTTTCCTTTTTAAAAATGCTGCTTTGGCCTAAAATATTAGAAAATTCATATTATATATTATTGCTTTGTCTAATCTAAGGTCTGCTTAGAGCTTGCAGCACATCAAGAAGAGAATACTATAAGCTTTGGACTTCATGAATTTTTTTCTAACAGTTTACAGTCTGCTTTGTAACACCAAATACACTTATCAAGTCAGAAGCAACGTGCACACAAACCTAATTACTTCTTTGAGGTAAAGAACTTTTATAAAAAAATCCATTCACGGGCCTGATTATTCCCTAACTACACTTGTATACGTTAGCTGCAACTACAGTCAAATTTTGAGAGGAAACTCAAAACCTTATACCATATTAAGACAACACACTTTAAGCTACCTATATGCACAAAAAATAATTAATTCTAGAAGCTGCACATATTAATGTTGACATCTTAATTAAGCATGCCTTCACAAAAAGACTTTCAATAATCAATGCAATTAAACTGAACACTGGAAACATTTCATGCCAACTCATCACAATTCTAAAGAACTAAAAAAGTAATTTCCATAGTAATCACAATACAAGTAAATTACAGTACTTCCAAATATTGTCAGCTTTCAGAAAGAACTAACATACACTGAATAAAGTGTACTGTAAGAACACAATGGGTAAAATATGCAATACCAGAAAGAAATTTCTCTCTTCGTTTTCTTCCCTGAAACAGTTCAAATCCTTATGTACTGAAATATTCAAAGTTTGCTCTTACCTTACTTGCACTCAAAATATCTTAAATTTAATAATGTAAATTAACAGAAACTTTTCTCATTTATGTGACTTCAGGAACAACTCATAAAAACCAGAAATAAGCCAAAGTCTTCCCATCAGCTTGTAAATGACTACCCATTCTTCAAAGCTGTCCTTCCTCTGGTTTACTGAGTTGCACTATAAATTCTTCATATTCAAATGCTGAATTAAAGCTCTAGCAGGTGATAGAATGAGGGGCTGCAACCTGAAAAGAAGACCCTGAAAAGCATTTTAAAGTTCATAGTGGAAAAGTGACTCAAGTAAGCTTGCTTTAGCAGAAAGTGTTAATGTAATCACTGGAGTTATAAGCAGGGATTTTACCCCTATTAAAATAGTGAGGCACACACTAGACAAGTACATGAGGTTGTGGCACTGACATTTTTAAGAGGAATATTCAAAATCTGGATAGAGCACAGAAATGGTCCAACAATGAAGGAAAATGCCTTACAAAGAAAAGCTATTTAGAGTATCAGAAAAAAGACTGAGAATGGTGTATACATACTAGGAATTAGAGAATTCTTCAATTTTGCACAGAATCACAGAAGCATTTAGGTTGAAAAGGACCTCTTGAGATCATCTAGTCCACCCCCCCTTGCTCAAAACAGGGTCGCCTAGAGCAAGTTGCTCAGGGCCATGTCCAGTTGGGTTCTTAATATCTCCAAGGGTAGAGACTCCACAACATCTTTGGACAACCTGGTACAGTCCTTGACTAACCTCACAGTAAAAAAGTGTCTTCGAGTGTTCAGATGGAATTTCCTGCTTTTTTTCCATTTGTGCCCATTGCCTCTTGTCCTGTCAATGAGCACCACTGAGAAGAGCCTTGCTCCCTCATCTTCACTCCCTCCCATCAGGTATTTTTTCACAATGATAAGATACTCCCTGAGCCTTTTCTTCTCCAGGCTGAATAGTCCCAGCTCTCTCAGCCTCTCCTCATATGGCAGATGCTCCAGTCCCTTAATCATCTTTGTGGCCCTTTGCTGGACTTGCTCCAGTAAGTCCATACCTTTCTTGTACTGGGAAGCCCAGAACTGAACACGGTACTCCAGATGCGGCCTCACTAGCACTGAATGTAGAGGAAGGATCTCCCTCTACCTCCTAGCAATGCTCTTCCTAATGCAGCCAGGGATACCGTTGGCCTTTTTTTGCCACAAGGGCACATTGCTGGCTCACGTTCAGCTTGTTGTCCACCAGGACCCCCATTTCCTTCTCTGCAAAGCTACTTTCTAGCTAGTTAGCCTGCAGCTTGTACTGGTGCCTGGGGTAAGTGCTCCCCAGATGTAGAACTTTGCATTCCCACTTGTTGAACTTCATGTGATTCTTCTCTGCCCAGTTCTCCAGCCTGTCAAGGTCCCTCTGAATGGCACAACAGCCATCTGGTCTATCAACTGCTCCTCTCAATTCCGTATCATCTGAAAACTTGCTGAGGGTGTACTCTGTCCTATTTTCCAGGTCGCTAATGAAGATATCAAAAAGTATTGGCCCCAGTATAGACTCCTGGAGGACACCACTAGTGACTTGCTTCCAACTGAAATTTGTGCCACTGATCACAACCCTCTGGGCCTGGCCATTCGGCCAGTTTCAGTCCACTTCACTGTCCATTAAACAACATCCGCTGCTCTCCCCTCATCCACCAAGCTAGTTGCCTCTTTGTAAGAAGGCTTATCAGGTTGGTCAGGCATGATTTCCCATTCATAAATCCATACTGACTCCTACCAAGCACCTTCAGTTTCCAGGAATATTTTCTCCATCATCTTCCCGGGAATACAGGTGAGGAGAGATAGACACAAGACTATGAGAGAGATGAAACAAGCACAAAATGAGACTAGACCAGACAGATGATACAAGAGTAGAGGGGAGGATAAGAGGGATGAGTAATGAGAGAGAGATGAGAGTTGCAAGCGACAGGAAAGATGAGAGAGCAAGACACAAGAATGAGACAAGGAATGAGACATGAGATGAGATGGTAGAGGAGAGGGAGACAAGAGGGTAGCAAGAGGGAAGCAACAGAGAGAGATGAGAAGAGAGAGAAAGGGAGGGAGGGTGAGAGACGAGCTGGGTGACACAACAAGTGGCAATAGACGAGTAAAGAGAGGTGAGACAAGAGACAAGATGAGATGACAGGAGCAGAGATGAGAAAGATGAAACAAGAAAAGATGAGACAAGAAATGAGAGATGAGACGAAATGAGAGACAGGAGAGAGAAGAGGAAAAGGGGAGGCGAGAAAAGGGAAGCAAGAAATGGGAGGTGAGTGATGAGAGGAGAGATGAAGAGACTAGAGGCTAGAGACTACAGATGAGAGAGATGAGACGGGAAACAAGATGAGAGACAAGATGACAGAGACAAGAGAAGAGAGGAGGAGAGTGAGACCAGACGAGAGAGATGAGAGACTAGATGAGATAAGAGAGGTGAGACGAGAGACAAGAGAGACCTGACAAGATGAGAGTGAGTGAGCAGCTGTGTGGTGTTAAGCCGCGTACTGGTGTTAAACCACAACAGCCCTTTTTGGCACCTCTATTGGGTTTACATAGCAAGGTTTTGGTAGCTGGGGGGGCGCTGCAGGGGTGGCTTCTCATCTCAGCAGAGATGAGACGAGAGGCCAGGCAAGACAAGAGCGGCCAGATGAGAGACATGACAGACAAGGTGAGAGACCAGATGAGACCAGACAAGAGAGCCAAGAAGGGAGAGAGACAGTATGAGAGAGGGACGGGAGAGGAGAGATGAGAGAGAGCAAAGGGAGGGGACAGAGGGAGGCACAAGAGATGTGATACAAGACAAGATGAAAGAGATGGGAAGAGGGGAAGAGGGGGAAAGATGGGAGAGATGAGAGGCGAGATGAGAAAGAGACGAGATGAGAGAAAGACACAAGGCAGATGGGAAGAG
This sequence comes from Rissa tridactyla, assembly GCF_028500815.1. NCBI lineage: Eukaryota > Metazoa > Chordata > Aves > Charadriiformes > Laridae > Rissa > Rissa tridactyla. Next base: position 19,133,454 of record NC_071496.1, read on the forward strand.
AGGACGAGACATGAGACAAGATGAGAGGCAAGAGAAGAGAGGAGAGACAAGATGAGTGATGAGAGGAGAAGAGAGATGAGAGGTGAAAGATGAGAGGAGACAGAGACAAGAGACAGGAGAAATGGGAGAGAGATGGGAGATGGGGAGATACACTGCTGACTCATATTGAGCCTACTGTCAACCAGCACCCTCAGATTCCTTTCTGCAGGGCTGCTCTCCAGCCACTCCTCTCCCAATTCATACTTGTGCCTGGCATTACTCCATCCCAGGTGCAAAATCCAACATTTGTTCTTGTTAAATTTAATGACATTAAGGATTGCTCAATGCTCTAAAGCACTGAATGCCTCTACTTTGTCTTCATCCCTATTAGTCAGGTGACCATCTTCAACAAATATCGGTCCAATGTTTTCTTTAGACTTCCTCTTGCTATTAATGTAATTAAAAAAGACCTTCTTGTTGTCTGGCACAACACTGGCCAGTTTCAACTCTAATTGACCTTTGGTCTTTCATGTCTTCTCCATGAATATATGAAGGAGTAAGAGCCTCGAGAGGAGTGAGGGTAAAGAGAAGAGTGAGGGCTGAGAGAGAACTGAGAGAGGGGCAAGGGCTCGGAGAGACATGAGGGGTGAGAACACGCATGAGAAAGGCAAGAGACACCTGAGCACGAGTGGAGAGTAAGCCGAGGGAGAGCTAATAGCTGAGTGAGGGCCGAGAGGAGTGAAGGCCAAGTGAGAGCTGAAAGAGGAGCCAGGGACGAAAGAGATCAAGGCGAGAGCTGGGAGAGAGGCAAGGACCAAGAGAGATCCCTGAGAGAGGAGTGGGGGCCGAGAGCGCTGAAACACGAGTGAGGGCAGAAAGAGCCAAGAGAGGATCAATGTCTCTGAGAGAGAGGTGACAGGGCTGAGAGGAGCAAGGGCCAAGGGGGTGGGGGGGGAGAGAGGGCCTAGAGAGCCAAGAGGGAGCCCAGAGAAGGGGAAGGGAGGAGAGAGCCAGGGGAGGGACGAGAAAGAGCCAGGAAAGGGGTGAGGGCTGAAAGAAAGCCAAGAGAGGGGAAAGGGCTGATAAAGAGACACGAGAGGCTCCAGGGAAGGGAGAGGGAGGAGAAAGCTGAGACAGAGCCAAGAGAGGGACAAGGGACAAGAGAAAGCCAAGAGAGGGCTTAGAGAGAGCCAAGAGAGGAGCAAGGGCTGAGAGAGGAGCAAGGAGCAAGAGAGAGCCAGGAGAGAGCACCCAGGGAGGGGAGACAGAGGAGAGCCGAGAGAGACCACTGGGTACATGGCAAGGGCTGTGAGAAAGCCAAGAAGGGTCAGTGCCAAGAGAGGAGCAAGGGCCAAGAGAGAGCTGGGAGAGGGTCAAGGGCTGAAAGTGGATGGAAAACATGGGGCAAGAGAAAGCCAAGAGAGAGATGGGACAGTGGTGAGGGTCTAAAGAGCCGAGAAAGAGCTGAGAGAGGAGCAAGGACTGAAAGAGTGCCAAGAGAGGAGTGAGGGCTGAGAAGAGCAAAGGCCGGGAGAGAGCTGTGAGAGGGGTGGGGGCCTAGGGAGCTGAGAGAGAGGACGGAGATGGGAGAGGGAGGAGAGAGTCAAGTAAGAGCCAGGACAGAGGTGAAGAGAGCCAAGAGAGGGGCCAGAGAGGAACAAAGGTTAAGAGAGAAGCGAGGGCCGAAAGAAGAAGGAGGGCCTAGAGCCAAGCAAAGGCTTAGAGAAAACCAAGAAAGGAGCAAGGGCCGAGAGAAGAGAGGGCCAAGATAGAGGTGAGGCCTAAGAGAGAGCCAGCAGAGAGACAAGGGAGTGCTGGGAAAGGGGGGAAGGGCCGGGGAGGGGAGTGAGAAGAAAGGGATGACAGCTGAGAGAGAGGGGAGTGAGGGATGAAAGCTGAGAGGGGAGTGAAAGGGAGGGGTGAGAGTCAAAAGGGGGAAACGAGAGGGGAGAGCTAAGACAAAGGGGAGCAAAGGGCAAGAACCAAGAAAGAGGGGAACAAGGAGCGAAGGGCAAGAGCAAGGGTAGCGAGGGGAGAATGGAGCGAGGGGAGAAAGGAGCAGGAATGTGGAGCGAGGGCAAGGTGGCAAATTCCATGAGCAAGAGGAGCGAGAGCAGTGAGATCCAAGAGCAAGGGGTGTGAGAGCAAGGGAAGCAATGGGAGCAAGGGGAGCGAGATCCATGAGCAAAGGGAGCGAAAGCTGACAGAGGGGGACAAGAGCCTACAGCTGTGCACTGGCTTTGGCTGGAATAGAGTTAATTTTCTTCATAGCAGCCCCTATGGTGCTGTGCTTTGGATTTGTAACCAAAACAGCGTTGATAACACACCGATGCTTTAGCTATTGATGAACAGTGCTTACACAGCGTTGAGGCCTTCTCTGTTTCTCATGCTGCCCCCACAGCAAGTAGGCTGAGGGTGTATAAGAAGTTGGGAGGGGACACAGCCGGGATAGCTGACCCCAACTGACCAAAGGAATATTCCATACCATATGACATAGTGCTCAGCAATAAAAGCTGCAGGGAAGAAGGAGGACAGGGGGATGTTTGGAGTTACGGTGTTTGTCTTCCCAAGTAACCATTATGCGTGATGAAGCCCTGCTTTCCTGCAAATGGCTAAACATCTGCCTGCTGATGGGAAGTAGTGAATGAAGTCCTTATTTTGCTTTGCTTGTGCATGCAGCTTTGCTTCACTTATTAAACCGTCTTTATCTAAACCCACAAGTTTTCTCGCTTTTACCCTTCTGATTCTCTCCCCCATCCCACTGGAGGGGGAGTGAGCAAGTGGCTGTGTGGGGCTTAGCTGCCTACTGGGATTAACACACAACAGGCTGAGAGGAAGGGGAGCGGAGAGCAAAGGCAAGATGAGTGACAGCCCAGAGCAAGGGGTATGAGAGGAGCAAGAGACAAGAGCAAGGAGTGTGTGAGAAGCAAGAGATGGGAGTGAGGGGAGCAAGAGCCTTGTGACCAGTACCTCCTGCTCCTCACCCTGATAATATGATTAGCATTACTAAGCCATTTTATAAGGCAAACGGCCATTCTCTGTCACCAAGCTAGTCACATATCAGTCTCCTTTTCCCTCCTCATCAGGCCCTGAAGGTCCTGTACATCAGGCAGATTTTGTCATCCCCTCCCTATCAGCCTCAAGGTTCCTGGGCACCAGGCCGACTTCTTCCCTCCTTACCAGCCTTGAAGGTCCCAGGCACCCAGACAACCAGGTGGTGGTGATGATCCCATCACAGAACAGGGAAGTGTAACAGTACATAAAGCACTGTCTATAAAATCAAGCACTTACAAGTCCTAAGTGGGAACTTGGACTGGAACTGCTGCTGGACAGTGAAACCCATGATCCCTCAGTGGTCAGGGATGCCTCCACTGTCACCTGCTTCCTCTGAGGACTGAGTGACTCGTATTCTTTTATGTGATTTCGAGTCTAGATTATGATCGTTTTATTGATATGGCAAGCCAAGTATTAAGATTTGACCCAATCTGTAGAGGGTCCAGGTGATTAGGAACCATAAGCTAAGCTGTGCTATAAAATTCTGTGCTACACTACTTATAAAATTGTGCTACGCTGATTCTACTTATAAAACTCCCGTGCTACTCTGATCATAAAATTCTATTCTATGCTGATCATAAAATTATGTTAAAAAAAATAAAACTTTAATTGTAACTACAATTTAGTGCCATCATCTGCCAAGGATCCCCAAAAGAACCTGTCTGTACCCATAGTGCTGGGAGACAAGCCTACAGAGGGGAGCAAGAAGCGAGGGCCAACAGAGGGGAGCAAGAGCCTACGGCTGAGAGGAAGGGGAGCAAGAGGAGTGAGAGAAAAGATAAAGGGAGGCAAGAGGAGCGAGGTGTGAGAGCCAAGAGAGAGGGGAGTGGAGGAGCAAGGGGTGACAGCTGAGAGGGGGGAGAGCAAGAGGTGAGAGTGAAGGGAGAGAAGGCCAAGAGCAAGAGCGAGGGTCAAGAACGAGGGGAGTGATATCTGAGAGCAAGATAAGCAAGAGCCCAGAGTAGAGGGGTGAGAAAGGAGCAAGGGGAGCATGATCCGCAAGTGAAGAATGCAAAAGCTGAGAGAGCGAGGAGTGAGAGAGATGGGAGGGTTGTGAGAGGGGAGTGAGAGGCAAGGGGGAAGAGCTAGGTGGGGCAAAGAGGGAGGGACAAGAGGAAGGGGTGCGAGGACCAAGAAGTGAGAGGGGCGTGGGGTGGGGCGAGAGAGAAGGGAGTGAGGGGCAAGAGCATGGGATAAGAGTGAGGGCAGTGAGGGGCGAGAGCTGAGCGGGGGGGGGGCAGGAGCCAGGAGTGAGAGGTGCAAGAGAGGGGAACGATGGGAAGAGCTGGGATCATGAAGAACGAGGGGAGTGAGCCAACAGCAAGGAACGAAGGAGGGGAACGACGGAGGGGAGGGAGAGGTGTGAACGAGGGGCATGAGAGCCAAGAGCAAGATGAGCGAGAGCCTGGAGCGAGGGGTAAGAGATGAGCGAGAGCTGAGAGCAAGGGGAGCAAGAGCCATGAGCAAAGAGAGTAAGAACAAGAGCCGAAAGAGGGGAGTGAGGAGTGAGAGCTGACAGAGGGGAGCAAGAACCTATGGCTGATAGGAAGGGGAGCAAGACACGAGACAGAGGAAGTGGGGTGCAAGGGCCAAGACAGAGGGAAGCAAGGAGCATGGGGCAACAGATGAGGGGGGAGCGAGTGGCGAGAGAGTGGGGAGCAAGGGCTGAGAACCCAGAGTAAGATTAAGGGGCGTGAAGGGAGCGAGAGCCATGGGAGGGTGTGGAGCAAGAGCTGAGACAGGGGAGCAAGTAGTGACAACTGACAGAGGGGAGCGAGAGTCTATGGCTGAGAGGAAGGGGAGCAAGAGAAGCAAGAGATGAGATAGAGGGGAGCGAGGTGTAAGGGGAGAGAGCAAGGGGTGAGAGAGGGGAGCCAGGGGAATGAGGGATGAAAGACAGGAGCAAGGGGAAGAGCCCAGAGGAGGTATACGAGGAGAGAGGGATGGGGGGGGAGCAAGAGGAGCAAGGGACAAGAGAGGTGAGCATGAGTCGAGAGGGATGAGAGGGAGGAGAGAGCAGTGAGTAGTGAGAGTAGGGGAGCAAGAAGAGAGCAAAAGGAGCGGGGGCCAAGGGAGAGGAGGGCGAGATGTGCAAGGGCCAAGAGAGAGGAAAGCACAAGGACCAAGGGCCAAGAGAGAGGGGGAGCAAGAAGCGAGGGCTGAGAGAGGAGAGCTTGGGGATTGAGGGCTGAGAGAGAGTGAGATGAGCGAGGAGCAAGGGAGAAAGAAGAGAGAGGTGTGAGGGCCAAGAGAGAGGGGAGCAAAAAACGCAAAGGCCAAGAAAGAAAGGAGCAAGAGATTATTGCGATGGGACCAAGGACCAAGAGAGAGGAGAGCAGGAGGAGAGCCAAATGACCAAGGGCTGAGAGAGGGGGGAACAAGAGGAGAGCCAGAGGCACAAGAGCCAATAGAGGGGGGAGTGAAAAGGGAGAGCGAGGGCTGTGAGATAAGAGAGCAAAAGGAACAAGGGCTGAGAGGGAGTAGAGCAAAAGGGAAGTGAGGTGAGTGAGGCACAAGAGAGAAGAGAGTGAGAAGAGCAAGGGCCGGGAGCATCCAAGAGAGAGGGAAGTGAGAGAAGCGAGAGCTGAGGAGGGGGAGAGCAAGAGGGGAGTGCAACATGTGAGGGCCAAGAAAGAGAGGAGCGAGAGAGGAGCGAGAGGAGAGGGGCATGAGGGCCAAGAGAGAGGGAGGGGAATGAAAGGAGCGAGGGCCGAGAGAGAGGGGAGCAGGGGCTGAGGGAGGAAGAAGTGAGATGACCTAGGGCTGAAAGAGAAAGGAGCAAGAGGTGCACATGATGGGACCACAGGCCAAGAGAGAGAAGAGCGAGAGGGGAGCATTGTGGAGAAGAAATGAGAGCAGGGAGAATAAGAGGACCAAGGGCTGAGAGAGAGGAGAGCTAGAGGGGTGAGGGCTGAGAGGGGTGTGCAAAGAGTAAGGAGTGAGAGGGCAAGACAGAGAAGAACAAGCAGTGAGAGGGCTGAGAGAGAGGAGAGCAAGAGGAGCAAAGAACACTGAGAGGGGAATGAGAAGAGCAAGGAGCGAGGACCGAAGTGGGGGGAGTGAGAGGAGTGACAGAGGAGCAAGGGCTGAGAGAGGGGGGAGTAGAGTGGAGTGAAAGGAGCGAGGGCTGAGAGTGAGGAGCACAGAGCTGCGAAGAATGAGAGAGGGACAAGAGCGAGCGCCAAAAGAGAAGAGCAAAGAGCAAGAGCCAAGGGGAAAGGCGAGCCAAGGGGAGAGGGGAGCAAGAGCCAAGCGGAGGGGAGAGGGGGATGAGGATAGAGGCACAAGAGAAGAGAGGCGTGAGAGCCAAGATGAGCCAGAGGAGCAAGGGCCAAGAGAGGAGCGAAAGCCAAGAGAGGAGAGCAAAAGGAGAGAGAAGCAAGGACTGAGAGGAACACAGTCTGAGAGTGAGAAGTAAGAGCCAGGAACGAGGAGTGAGAGCAAGGAGTAGTGGGAGAGAGCAGCAAGGAACAAGAGCCAAGAATGAGCAGGCAAGAGCGATGACCAAGGAGCAGAGAGCCTGAGGGCAAAGAGCAAGGGCCAAGATGAGAAAGGAGCAAGGAAGGGCCAAGGGAAAGGGGAGCAAGTAGCAAGGGACAAGAGCTGAGAGAGTGGAGTGAGGAGTGAGAGAGGGAAACAAGGACCAGGGCGGGGCAGAGAGTGCCAAGAGCAAGGAAGCATGACTGAGCACCAAGGAGTGAGAGCTGAGCAAGACAATAAAGGAGTGAGCAGCCAAGAGTGAGGAGCACAGAGCCAAGAGAGAGGAGCTATGGCTGAGAGGAGAGAGGAGTGAGAGAGGGCAGAGAGCTAGGACTGAGGTCAAGGGCCACGAGCAAGGAGCAAGGACTGAGAAAGGGGAGTGAGAAGAGCGAGGACCGAGAGGAGAGAAGAGCAAGGAGAGAGGAGAGGAGTGGGTGGCAGAGATGAGAGCTGAAAGTGAGGAACCAGGAGGGAGAGCTGAGGAGCAGGGAGCAAGAGCTGAGAGAGCACAACAAGAAATGAGAAGTCAAGAGAGATTAGCATACAGCCGAGAGGAGTGAGAGAGGACCCAGAGAGAGGGGAGCAAGAGGGCCAAGAGAGGGGAGAACGAGAGGGGTGAGGGCCAAGAGACATGAGAGCGAGAGGGGCGAGGAGGTTGGGAGGAGTGAGGGATGAGAAGTGTGGGAGGGTGACAGTCGAGAGAAGGGAGCAATAGGTAAACAAAACGGGTGTGGGGAGAGTGAGGTGAGAGTGAGAAGAGGGCGAGAGGAGCAAGGGCCAATGGGGGGGAGCAAAAGGAGGATGAGGGCAGATAAAGCAAGGAGGGGAGAGGAGTGAGGGCCGGGCGAGAGGAGAGCAAGGGCAGAGCAAGAGGAGAGTGAAAGGGGAGCAGGACCCAAGAGAGGGGAGAATGAGAGGAGTGAGGGCCAAGAGAGGAGAGCGACAGGTGTGCAAGAGGAGAGAGGGACGGGGGGGGGAGGTGTGCTTGAGGAGTGAGGGACAAGAGAGAGGAAAGCAAGAAGGGAACAAGGGCTGAGAAAAAAGGGCTGAGAGAGGGGTGAGTGAGACAAGCAGGGATCGAGAAAGAGGAGAGTGAGAGCAGAGAGGGCTGAGAGAGGATCCTTCTAGTGCCTAGAAGGGGCAGAGAGAGGATCTTGCAAGGGCCAAGACTGGAGAGGGGGCTGGAGGGGCCAAGAGCAAGAGCCAAGAGTGGGAGGCAAGAGGGGATTGAGAGAGGAGGACTGAGGGAGGGGAGTCAAGAGAGGAGGGCGAGATGAAAGTCAGGAGGAAGTGGAGAGAGAGTGCCCAGAGTGCCAAGTGAGTTCCCAGAGAGATCCAAACATCAAGAGAGTAGAAAGCAGAGCAAGAGTCAGGAATGGGAGCACGAAGAGTCAAGAGCGCGGATAGTCGAGAGCAAGCCAAGAGAGTGCCCAGAGCAGACAGAGAGCTGAGCAAGCATCCAGAGCAGACAGAGCACCAAGAGAAAGCCACAAGAGAGCAGAGAAAGAGCCAATAGCAAAGTGAGAGCCCCAAGACAGTGTGCTAAGAACCAAGAGTGCCAAAAGAGCCAGCGTCAAGAGAGGGAGCACCGAGAGTTGAGAGATTGTGTGATTTGACAGATGGAGCACCAAGTAAGTCAAGAGACACAAGAGTATCAAGATTTGACAGTTGAGAGGGAGTGCTGAGAGTCAAGAGCAGAGCACTGAGTGAGCCAAGACCTGAGAGCAATGAGAGTAAAGAGCATGCTGAGAAGCGAGAGGGAGTGCTGACAGGAGAGGGGGAGAAGAGCAGATGCGCTGAGTGAGCTGAGAGCACTGACATGGAGCTGGGCAGGCAGGTCCAGTGAGAGTGTCGATAGGATCAAGCTAGAAAGCCGAGCAAGTGCGTCAATTGAGCACACTGAGAGCACACACGGAGAGGGAGAAAGTGAGCTGACTGCTCAGAAAGACTGCTGAAATACCAACAGAGAAAATGCCTGTCAGCCTGGGAAATGCTAGCCTGGGAACTAGGCCTGGGAACCAGAAGCATCCTTAAGTGCAACTGGCATCTTTGAAGTGCAGCTGAGTACCTAGAAATCGGAGACATCCTGAGATGCCATCGATAAGCACAAAACCAAGAAACTGTAACAGCAACTTATTGTCTGGAAAGGTGAAAAAATAGTCTGTAAAAGAGGGAAAACGTCCTGAAAAACAAGGAATCAGTAACTGCCTGGTCTAACTGCAAAAACAGGAAAACAGTCTGGACAAATAAAAATTGGTATGAGAGATTAGGAAAACATCATTACTTATTGACTGTCCCAGGTAAAAAACAGAATATCTATTGGCTGCTCTAGGTGGTGGTGTCCTATACCTCCTTATGTCTCTGCAACTGTGGTGGGTTGACCTTGGCTGGCAAACAGGTGCTCATCAAGCAGCTCTATCACTCCCCCTGCATCAACTGGACAGGGAGAGAAAAAATATAACAAAAAGCTCATGGGTTGAGATAAGGACAGGGAGATCACTCACCAATTACTGACCAATCAGTCCTGACTTTTCTACCTCCTCCCCCCGAGTGACACAGGGGGACAGGGAATGGGAGTTGCAATCAGTTCATTATGTATTGTCTCTGCCTCTCCTTCCTCCTTACGCTCTTTCCCTGCTCCAGTGTGGGGTCCCACACATGAGATACAGTCCTTCACAAACCTCTCCAACATGAGTCCTTCCCACAGGCTGCAGTTCTTCACAAACTGCGCTCCAGCATGGGTCCTTTCCACGGGGTGCAGTCCTTCAGAAACAGACTGCTCCAGCATGGGTTCCCTGCAGGGTCACAAGTCCTGCCAGCAAACCTGCTCCAGCATGGGCTCCTCTCCACAGGCCACAGGTTCCTGCTAGGAGTCTGCTCCAGCACAGGTTCTCCATGTGGTCACAACCTCCTTCGGGTGCATCCACCTGCTCCATGGGCTGCAGGGGAACAACCTGCTTCACCATGGTCTTCTCCACAGTCTGCAAAGGAATCTCTGCTCTGGTGCCCAGAGCACCTCCTCCCCCTCCTTCACTGACCTTGGTGTCTGCAGAGTTGTTTCTCTCATATATTCTCACTCCTCTCTTCCAGCTGCTGTTGCACAGCAGTTTTTTCCCCTTCTTAAATATGCTATCACAGAGGTGCTACCAATGTTGCTGATTGATTGGCTCAGCTTTGGCCAGTGGCAGGTCTGTCTTGGAGCCAGCTGGAACTGGCTCTGTCAGACATGGAGGAAGTTTTGGCATCGTCTCACAGAAGCCACCCCTGTAGCGTCCCCGCTACCAAAACCTTGCCACACAACCCAATACATCGATATAAAAATTACTTATTTTCTACCCAAAATGAAGCCTCTCTGAAAACTCCCCCTGCATGAACTTTTCTATGAGATCTCCTAGACAAGTTATTGGACCCTCGTGGGGGACACCTGGCTGACTCCAGACTCCATGACGCAGACTGCCTTCAAAGTGAGACAGTCTGTTGTCGATTTCAAGTCCCCACTCCTGGGAGCTGGTTTGGTGAGCACTGTACCAGTACGGTTTTGAATAATATATATATATGCGCATATAGGTAATTGATCATAAGTGTATTTGCTGCTTATTATCTGCTTATGCAGATATTTTCAAATAAATAAACACACTTAATCTGTCCTTTCAAGGTAAAGGTGACATTTTAACAAGGAGTGAGAAAGCAACTGCTTTTCAGAAGAAACCTGTGCTATGCAGAGAGCATTTTGAAAACAGGTGTTTGGAAATGTTTCCATCATTATGTGATTTTGTTGACAAAAACAGTGCAAGTGTGTCACCTATAAAAACTCTCATATTCGTGCCCTTAAAAATTTGGAAACAGAATTCTCTAACCTGTTTAAAAATCTTCCAAATGAAGAGTTTCAGTAGGTTTTGAACCCATTTGTCAAAACTATAAAACTGTAACACCTTCCTATGAATTTGCAAGAACAACTGATTGACATCAGGGAAGATGAAAATTTACTAGCCGAATGTACTAGTTTTGGCTGGGATAGAGTTAATTTTGTTCATAGTAGCTGGTATGGGGATATATTTTGTATTTGTGACTAAAACAGTGTTGATAACACACTGATGTTTTAGTTATTGCTGAACAGGGCTTCCACAGTGTCAAGGCCTTTTATGCTTCTCACACCGCCCTGACAGCAAGTAGGCTGGGGGTGCACAAGAAGTTGGGAGGGGACACAGCCGGGACAGCTGACCCCAGCTGACCAAAGGCATATTCCATACCATATGATGTCATGCTCAGCAACAAAAGCTGCGGGGAAGAAGGAGGAAGGAGGGATGGTCAGAGTTATGGCACTTGTCTTCCTAAGGAACCATTATGCGTGATGAAGCCCTGCTTTCCTGGAAAATGGCTAAACATCTGCCTGCCGATGGGAAGTAGTGAATGAATTCCTTGTCTTGCTTTGCTTGCATGTGCAGGTTTTGCTTTACCTATTAAAATGTCCTTATTTCAACCCGCGAGTTTTCTCACTTTCACCTTTCCAATTCTCTCCCCCATCCCACTGGAGGGGGAGTGAGCGAGTGGCTGTGTGGTGCTTAGCTGCCTTCCGGGGTTAAACCACAACACCAAATTTCAACAAAAAACTTTGTATAACTGGTGGATGTGATTGAAAAATGAGTATCATGATTAAGTAAGCGCAGTCAACAATGCGCTTCTTCCATTCAGATCCATGTATCTTTGTGAGGTATGTTTTCCAGCTATGACAAGCCATTAAAACCAAGTATCGGAAATAAATTGAACTTAGAAACAGACCTTTGAATCGCTATATCACACAATGTTAAAACAAGATTTTAAAAAATAATGAAGCATATTCAATCACATTGCTCTCACTAAAAATTATTAATAGTATTTTTTTAGCAAGAGCAAAAATGTTTTTTGTACCATTAGTAAATAAAAAATATTTTAAAATATTGTTCCTTTCACCTTTCTCTCATCCTTCTTTAATTTCTTTTTATGTGTATGTTTTACAATGCACATAATATATTAACACAGTAATACATGCATATAATTTATAAGTAAATAAATATACATATAGTGGGGATGCATGCTCAAAAACTTTTGTACTGATAGAGGCGTGTGATCAAAAAGTTTGTCAGCCACTGTTCTAGGCTACCAGGTGGATACAGAAGTGAACCTGGAATTTTTCTTCTTTGTACAGAGGAAGGCCAAGAGCACGGTAAAATAATAGCTTCAGGACTGGTTCTGTGATCAAGTTGCTAGGACATTTGATCACTACCATCAATTCACTGAGAGTGGACTCTTTTTAAATTATGGACCAAATAACTGAAAAACAGCATTGCATTATTTAGTCTAACATTCTTAAGAGCTTTAAAATACAAGATGAGGAAAGAAGGTTGGGAAAGATTCATGTAATCTCCACTCCTGATTTTAAGTAAATAAAATAAGGTAAACAGGTGAGTAGAATGAAAAATAGTAAAGTATTACTATTGACGAGAACAGAAGTCAGAAAAATGACAGGTAATCAAAGGACTATCTATAATCTGGTTGTAAACTGGATGGAGATAATACAAGAAATATTTGTGAACCAAACATCAAGGATGTCCCTTCCTTATACAGAGCAAAGAAGCACTAAACATGTTGCTGGACTCAATGCTACAAAAAGATGAAGAATCCAAAATGATGGACACAGTATAGCACTGTTAAGATTGAGGCAAAGTAGTCTCTTTTTTTATTACAAAGAAAAGAATGTGGCTATTTTCTTGACACATTTTTATGGGTGTTGCACTTTATTTTTGGTGCTTTGAGTGGGGGGGGGGTTGGAGGGAGGGTAATCCGGAAATACCTGTAATAATGGTTGAAAATGTGCTGCTAGGTTTTTGTTTGTCTATGAAGAATGGGGTTCTCATTGCCAAACACGAAACTGGATGTGTTTTATGCTACTAAATTTGCCTTTCATGATTTTGGGAATTAAAGTATGAAAAAGGAATTGCACAAATACAATGTTTACAATAAGTGATAGATTTCTGGTGGAATCTGCTATTGTTATTAGATACGGGTATGTCTTATTCTATGAATATTGGAGATCTATGCTATATTGCTGGTATAGCTCTTAAATCTGGTTTTATCATTAATAGCAATAAATCAGTATGACATCAGTACTGCAGATCTGGATGCCATCAATTAAAACACTGGCTCTCTACCTCTTCTAAGAGGATTTAAATATTACATTTTGCTTTCGTAAAAAAATCTTGTGTGTTTTTCCCCTCCCCCCATATAACTAACAATTGCTTACATACGAACTTTGAGTTGTATGGTCACTGAGAAACTTTCTTTTTCATTTTTAAGACTTCTTTCATTTAAATTAACTAATTTTAAAAAACTAATTTTCTAAAGCTAGATCTGTAATGGAGTAAAAAGTATTAGATTAAGAGAACAAAAGAGAACCTTCAGGTACAGTGGGTGGGATGAGACTCTGCTCTCAACAAAAAGCTTTATCACAGTCCAGAGCCAAACACTTGTAAGTCCATACACTGCCAAACTAAAGGTCTTTTTATTAAGTGAATGATTTCTGAAATTATCAACTTAAGAACTGAAAAATAGGAAGATTTTTAAAAGCCTTCTGGTTTAGAATCTTAGGTCCAAATGCTATTCCCAGAACAAGGTTGGTGTCAGAGCCCCTGCAATCTAAAATTTCTACCAAACCTTTCAAACTTGCTGCTTCTATAGCATCTCTGTCCATAAACATGTACTCTGTAGCTGAGCTATTTCAAGGGAGAGTCTGTACCTCAAATATCAGTATAAATGTTTGCCTCACGTGTTTTTACAGGAGTCTGTTATTTGTATGCTCCTTGAGCCAGATCTTCTATTGTTTACTTGGCCCTCTACTGCATTGCTCTGATCGCACACACGGGTGTTTGACTAACCCAAGTAAATGAGTTGGTATAACTAGTTCTCATAGAGCCTACCCGCAGTTGCTGACACAGGCAAACTAGCCATTATGCAACACTAGCTATTTTTTCTTGTAGGCTCTAATTAAGATATAGTGAAGTCTAAGTCTGTTGTAGTATACAGAGGGATAAGTATTAGTAAAACATGAGCATAGATCAGCTGATGGAAACTCCTTTCTTGGCCCTGGTACTACTGTCTGTAACACTTGTGTTTTATCCTCAGGTTATCTGCTGTTCTGTCTAGCTATTGGGCAGACAGTGAGGATTCAAGGAAACAACATACCACATCCAGGATGTGAGCAAAAGAGGTTGTTTATTGACACAAAACCAGAAGCTATATGGAACTGATGATAGTTGAATTAGATGGTGTCTTACATCCCTTCTGATACTAGGAGCCCCAAGGTGATGGCATCAGATGGATTTGTCTTCTGGTGTACAGCATGCTGCATAGTCCTGTCTGTATCAAGGCTCAAGCTGACAGGGGCTTCCCCACTTTTATTCCATCATGTGCTGTTTTTATGTCCCTTCCTTATACAGAGCAAAGAAGCACTAAACATGTTGCTGGACCTTTGTCGAAGGCCACTAGCTCCTTGTGATAACAAATATCTTACGTGTTTTCCCTGCACAACCTCTCTGGGCACCTTGATCCCATGCTTGACCACCCTCATAGTGAAAAAGTTTCTCCTTCTGTCCAGTCAGGGCCCCTCTTGTTTCCACTTTATGCCCATTGTCTCCTGTCCTCCCACCATGCACCCCTGTGAAGAGCCTGGCTCCGCCTTCTTGATAGCCCAGTCCCCCCCAAAGCCTTCTCTTCTTCAGGCTGAAAAAGACCGGTTCCCTCAGTCTCTCCTCATAGAGCATGTGCTCCGGGCCCCTGATGATCTCAGTGGCCCTCCACTAGACGTGCTCCAGTTGATCAATGTCTTTCCTGTATTGTACGGGGCCCAAAACCAGACAAGGTATTCCAGATGTGGTATAATGAGTGCTAAGTAAAGGGGGATAATAACTTTCCTTGATCTAATGGCTGCGCTACTGTTAATACAGACCAGGATGCTGCTGGCCACCTTTGCTGCCAAGGCATACTGCCGGCTCATGTTAAGCTTGCTGTCTGTCTTTGCAAGGGGTTCTTCCTTCCCAGGTGCAAGACTAGGTGCTTGTTCTTGTTGAATTATATGAGGTTCCTGTGGGCCCATTCCTCCAGCCTGTCTAGGTCTCTGAATGGCAGCCCTGTCCTTAAGAGCATCATCTGCAAACTTGACAAGAGTGCACTCTGTTGCCACCTCCAGGTCACTGATAAAGATGTTCAACGGGACAGGTTCCAGGACAGACCCCTGCAGTACTCTGCTTGTCACTGGCCTCCAGGTAGAATAGGACCCATCAACCGCTATCCTTTGAGCTCGATCATCCAACTAGTTTTTCACCAATCCAGTTGCCCCCCCTTCCCCCCCATCCAGACCAGAACGTACTAACTTGGATACAAAAACAGGGTGGGAGACAGTGTCAAAAACCTTGATAAAGTCAAGGTAAATGTCCACAACCATAACTATTTTAATCACAGTAGACAATCGGGTCGGTCAGGCATAATTTATCTTTGGTAAATCCACGATGACCATTTCCAGTAGCCTTCTCTTTCATGTGCCCAGAACTGTTTTCCAAGAGGACTTGCTCCATGATTTTCTCAGGGACTGAAGTGAGGCTGACCAGTCTGTAGTTCCCCAGATTGTCCTTTTGTCCATTTTTGAAGATGGATGCAACATTTGCCTTCATTTAGTCATCAGGAACCTCCCCCTTTCCAATGACACAGCCATGACTTTTCAGAGATGGTATGGAATGGCCTTACAAGGACATCAGCCAGCTCTCTCAGCACCCTTGGATGCATCCTGTCAGGTCTCACGGACTTGTATGGGTAGAGTTCTCGCAAATAATCCCTGACTCAATCCTCATCCACTGCTGGTAGTTCTCCTCCTTGAACCCTTTCACAAAGCACAGAGGCCTGGGAGACCTTGCTAGTGAAGACGGATGCAAAGAAGGCGCCAAGTGCCTCAACCTTATCTGTGTCCATGGTCACTAGATCATCTGCCCTATTCAGCAATGGCTCCAGTTTTTCCTTGGTCAGCCTTTTACTACTATTGTAGCAGTAGCATAGAGAGTTTTGATAGAAAGGCTAAGATTAGCACAGGAAAGACATGGACCTGTTGGAACGGGTCCAGAGGGCCACAAAAATGATCAGAGGGATGGGGCACCTCTCCTATGAGGACAGACTGAGAGAGTTGGGGTTGTTCAGCCTGGAGAAGAGAAGGCTCCGGGGAGACCTTATTGTGGCCTTTCAGTACTTAAAGGGGGCTTACAGGAAAGATGGGGACAAACATTTTAGCGGGGCCTGTTGCGACAGGACAAGGGGTAATGGCTTTAAACTAAAAGAGGGTAGATTTAGACTAGATATAAGGAAGACATTTTATACAATGAGGGTGGTGAAACACTGGAACAGGTTGCCTAGAGAGGTGGTAGATACCCCATCCCTGGAAACATTCAAGGTCAGGCTGGATGGGGCTCTGAGCAACCTGATCTACTTGAAGATGTCCCTGCTCATTGCAGGGGAAGTTGGACTAGATGACCTTTTAAAGTCCCTTCCAACCCAAACTATTCTATGATTAGTGTGAATAGAGAATGAATGGGAGCCTCTGCGTGTGGAGACACCAGAAGGAACGCGCAGCAGGACAAAGGCTCTCAGAATTGCATGTGTTAATGGTACCCAGATTAGCAGGTCATCAAGACCAGCACATCTACCAGCTATTACAGAAGACATCCAGATCTGGAAACAAAGAACAGCGAACAAATCCTGATGACTTCTTGTGGTAGGCAGAAAAAATTGTGAGCTTAAATTGTGAACGCTGACAGGCTGCAGATGATTGTGTGGGGGTGAACGTCCAAAACTGAACTTTACAACTCTCAAGCACAAGCCTGCCACTTGTTAGCTGCAACAGTGCAGGCTGGTTGTAAATTTTGATAACTAACACCTGGACTAAACAAAAGTGTCACGTCCTGAATCCTCCAATTCAGAGATAGAACCACCAATTAGGAGCCTGATCATGTATTGTGCTTCTGCACATAGACTATTTAAATTGGGAAAACTGGGGGCTTGGGTTACCAAAAAGAAGAAGGGGGCCTGGAAAGAAGAAGGTGAAGATCCTGGCTGAAGGAAAGATCCTGGAAGTGGGGGAGATCAGGGAGATGCGTGGGGGGACATGCAGGAACCTTGGCCAGTAATGCCCGAGACTGGTAACTGGAAGCATCCGCACAGCACAAAACCAACATGACTTTCTGCTCAACCTTCCTGGACCAGCAGTGATCTTCCCAATGGGAAAGGAAGTAGAGACATAGTGAATGTACTGCTGGGGTGGGGGGGAGAGCGAGTGAGTGTGTAAGATAACCAAGTAGGGTAAAAAGCTCTAATTTTGTGGTATCCAGATCCAGTACGGGTTGTTGTTTGCTCACCTGTGACAATCACAGGGGTGGGATAGGGTGGAGACACTGATCTCTGTCAGCTCCAAAAGGGTACAAAAAGGCATATCCAAAACCTGCACGTGGTCACTAACCTAAGAATAACCCAGGATGCATTAGAAGGACTTGGCAGCTGGCATCCCTTGTCCTCCATGTCATCACCTAACATCTGGTAGCTTGCTGCCTGACTGCTGGGCTTGAACATGCATAGCCCTGGTGCTGTCAGGGAGCAAGGAGGGCTAGCTGCTCCCTGAGGGATGGGGAGCAAGGAGCTAGGCATGATAACAAGGCCAGCAGGGTAGAGGCCTTGCCAGCCAGGGCCCAGTCTCACAATACTCAACCAAGGCAGACCCAAGAAGGGTAGCCAGGGTCAACCAAGAGTCTAGATCATCAGGCAAGTTCATGATGATGGGGCAGGTCTGAGATCAAGCCAGGAAGTCTGTCCGTGGCTCAGGGTCCAGTTCAATGGGGGGCCATAGCCTGGCACAGCCATGGCTATGGCTGAGCTGGAGAGAGGCACTTCTACAACGTAGCTCAGGCAGGGACAGAAGACCCATGGCTCATGGCTGAGCTTAAATGGAGCTCCTGGGCCCATGGGTAGGGGGTGTGGGTGGAAACCTCAGTTAAGGCTGGTCACGGCCATTAAGGCCTACTAGTGCACTCAGGACCCTGGCAGGTGCCTGACTGCTGGACAGACTTCTTGGACACTTACGATGCTGCTTGTGAGTGTGACACTGTGACGGACGCTTGTTTTGTTTCAGTTTTTATTTTAAATAAAATCACCTTCTCCTCCTATAAAGTCTCACATTGATATTTGCTACACTGTCGATACAATGTTGCTACGATATTTCCTACAGTATAAGTTCTTCTTTTTGCCCTTGATGTCCCTTGCAAGTCTAAAGTTCAGGTGAGCGTTGGTGTATTGGGTTTACATGGCAAGGTTTTGGTAGCAGGAGGGGAAGGGGGGGGATGCAGGGGTGGCCTCTGTGAGAAGAGACCAGGGGCTGCCCTCATATTGGACAGAGCCAGTTCCAGCCAGCTCCAAAAGGGACCCACTGCAGGCCAAAGATGAGCCAATCAGTGCAGCTGGTGGCACCTCTGTGAAAACATTTAAGAAAAGGTAAAAAATGCTGCACAGCAGTTGTGAGAGAGAAAAGTGAGGAAAAAAACGTGAGAGAAACAACCCTGAAGACATCAAGGTCAGAGAAGAAAGAGAAGGGGGAGGTGCTCCAGGCACCAGAGCAGCGATTCCCCCGCAGCCCCTGGAGAAGACCATGGTGAAGCAGGTTGTCCCCCTGCAGCCTGTGGAGGACCACCTCAGAGCAGATATGCATACTGCAGCCCGTGGAGGACCCCACGCTGGAGCAGGTGCATGTGCCCTGAAGGAAGCTGCAGCCTGTGGAGACCACGCTGGAGTAGGCTCCTGGCAGGAACTGCAGCCCATAGAGAGGAGCCCACGCAGGAGCAGGTTTTCTGGCAGGAACTGCAGCCCATGGGGGACCCACACTGGAGGAATCTGTTCCTGAAAGACTGCACCCCATGGAACATAACCGCACTGGAGCAGTTCTTGAAGATGGGGGGGAAGAGGAGACAGAAGAGTCAAGAACGAAGGAGTGAAGTTGACCTTGGGAAGAAGAGGGGGGAGAGGTGTTTTCAGTTTTGTCTTTGTTTCTCACCATCCTACTCTATTTTTAATTGGCAATAAATTAAATTAATCTTCCTCAAGTTGAGTCTGTTTTGCCCATGACGGTAGTTGGTGAGCAATCTTCCTGTCTTTATCTTGACCCACGAGCTTTTTTTCATCTTATTTTCTTCCCCTGTCCTGCTGAGGAGGAGGAGTGAGAGCGCGGCTTGGTGGGCACCTGGCAGCCAGGCAAGGTTAACCCACCACAGTCGGCTTTCCTGACACCATCTCTACACGCCCAGGCAATATTTCTTTAATCTACCTTTGTAGCTTGTCTCTCCTTGTGCGTAAAGCCTTTTTGCATTCGACTGAGAGCTTACGGGTGAAGGTCAAAGGCAGCCTTGGCTGCAGCGATTATGAGATGGTGGAGTTCAGGATCCTGAGGAGAGCAAAAAGCAAGATCACAGCCCTGGACTTCAGGAGAGCAGACTTTGGCCTCTTCAAAGATCTGCTTGGAAGAATCCCATGTTCTCTGTCACTGTTACATACATAGGGCTATATAGCAGTCACTCATGCTAACATATAGGTTACTAGGCCTAATATGGCTGACACGGCTTGCCCAAGATCACTAACTCCTCAAATACAATATCTTCTGCAAGACTCTCAATACACCAAATAACCCTGAGTGGGACAAGTACTGTAGTTATTACACCTGATATGAACAGCCATAAAGGTGACCCGGTTAGAAGGGGGAAATTACTGAACAGAAGAAATCGTCTGCCAGCCTGGGAACTAGGCCTGTGAACCCAAAGCATCCTTGAAAAGTGCAACTGGCATCTTTGAAGTACAGATGGGTACCTTGAAACCAGAGACATCCTGCGATACCATCGATAAGAGCATAAACATGG
This sequence comes from Rissa tridactyla, assembly GCF_028500815.1. Classification (NCBI taxonomy): domain Eukaryota; kingdom Metazoa; phylum Chordata; class Aves; order Charadriiformes; family Laridae; genus Rissa; species Rissa tridactyla. The sequence continues at coordinate 19,152,935 of NC_071496.1, forward strand.
AACTGTAACGGCAATTTATTGTCTGAAAAGGTGAAAAATAGTCTGGAAAAAGGGGAAAACATCCTGAGGAAGTAGGAATCGGTAACTGCCATTGGCTGGTCTAACTGCAAGAACAGAAAAACAGTCTGGAAAGATAAAAACTGGTCTGAAAGAACAGAAAATATCATCATCTATCGGCTGTTTCAGGTGAAAACCAGAAATTAACAGCATCTATTGGCTGCTCAAAAAAGTATGTATGTCCCACGCTCTCTTATGTCTCTGTGATATAAAAATGACTTAATTTTTAACCAAAATGGAGCTTCTCTCTCTGAGAACTTCCTGTGTTGCACATAGTTTTCTTAAACAGGTTGAGCTCTCTGCATGAACTTTCTTTTTTATTTTATTGGTCCCCTTCTGGGCCCACTTCTGGGGGCAGTTCGGTTTGTCCTCCCACTTCTGGGATGGTTTGGCCCCTTCTGAGATCTGTCTAATTCACTTGATACCAGTATTATCCATATAAGTAATCTGTCATAAGTATATCTGCTTTTATATTGCTGATAAGTTTGCTTCACTAAGGATAAGTTTGTAGTAACCTGTAATAGTATATACCTACTTGGCTGTTGCTGTAATTGGTTATTGCTATAATATTGATTGTTGGCATTATTGATTGCTGATAGTAATTTGCAATGGCTTAATATATATATATTCATTTTATTAGTCATAGGTATACTTGCTACTGGTGATTTGTGGCAGCATATTTGCTAGTGGTGATTTGTATGGTATTTGTGGTAATCTGTAATAAAGGAGAGAAATTTAGAGGATAAAAGCCTCTGTGTTCTTGTGTATTACAGAATCCTATGAACCCATGGTCACGATCTCTACACACCCGCAGGCTGGGTAACCCTTTAGGTCATGACAAAACCTCAAAGATCATAGATGTACCCAAGGATGCATCGGTTCAAACAAGTGAACCGAGTACAACTGAGTTGCTTTGAAGTAGTTCTAGTAACTACAATTAACTGTAAAGTATTTTATTACTAGCGATAGTAGTTTAGGCTTATCTCTTGCTGTGGAACTAGATGCATTTTTTCCTCCAGAGGGCTACTGAAGTCAGGAAAAAGTATAATAAATCAAAACTTAATAAATACACACTTTTTCTGCAACCGACTTACCTTAGAGATTCACTTTTGGTAGAACAGAATGAAGGTGGAATATGTGGAAACACAAATAAATACAGTCACTTTAGGATGTTGAAAAAAAAATTTTCCGATCAGTTCATTTGGGTGGGATAAGTATCCACAAGCCTTTCTATGGTGATCTATTACTATTCTAACATTACCCATGTTATTTACAAACCATATCAGATTTAAAGATCCACTTTGAAGAAAAAGTTTGGATTTATATATCAGGTGTATGTGGCAAGGTTTTGGTAGCCGGGTGGGGGACTGGAGGGCTAGCCTCTGTGAAAAGAGGTAAGGGGCTGCCCTGTGCTGGGAACAGGTGGTTCCAGCTGGCTCTGCAACCGACCCACTGCTGGCTGAAGCTGAGCCAATCAGCAAAGCTGGTGGTGCCTCTGTGAAAACATATTTAAGAAAGGGCAAAACACTGTACAGGAAAAAAAAAAAAAGCACGAGAAGCAATTCCGCGAACATCAAAGTCAGAGAAGAAGGAGGGTGAGGAGGTGCTCCAGCTGCCAGAGCAGATATTCCCTTGCAGCCCATGGAAGAGACCACACTGAAGCAGATATCCACACTGAAGCCCACGGCAGTCCCCGCATTGGAGCAGTTGGATATTTCCTGAAGGAAGCTGCAGCCCGTGGAGCACCCACACAGGAGCAGGTTCTCCTTACAGGAACTGCAGCCCACGGGGAACTCACGCTCAAGCAGTGGTGTTTTTTTTCCTTGAAGGACTGCAGCCTGTGGAGAGGACCCATGCCAGAGCAGGTTTGTCCTGAAGGACTGCAGCTCATGGAGATGACCCATGCTGGAGCAGGGGAAATGCGTGAGGAGGAAGGAGCAGCAGAGAGGAACTGTTATGAACTGACCGCAACCCCCGCCCCTCATTCCCCATCCCCCCCGTGCCGCTTGGGAGACGACGACACACGGACACGATGACAAAAGAGGCACAGTCGGTGTTCTGGTTTGAGCAACACAGGATTAATTTCTCTTTCAGTAATTTTACTTTTCAGTAAGGTCTCTTCTAATGCTTGGGAAAACTGCATTTTTAGAAGATTCTAGTGTCTGAATTTGTGAAAATATTTACTTTCTAGCCAGCTATGGTATGTGGGTTTCAAGGTCTCAGTGTTTTCAAGTTAGCCAGGTGCAGGGATGAGGAGGAGCGACACCCGGGCACTTGACCCAAGCTGGTTATTCCATACCATGAACATCACATTCAATATAAATTAGAAAGTTTGCTGCAAAGTGCTCTCTGCCGTCCTGAGAACTTCTTGCCCTGGTGCCGGACCCCTGAGGCCTTCCCTTCCTCCCAAAGCCGTAGCTCTTGCAGTGTCTGACATTAACTGTCCACTGCTGGGAGTGCACAGCTTCTTACTGATATAATTGGTCGAGTATAATCCTTGTATATTGGTATCGGTATCAATATTGTTTCTTTAGTGTTATTAATGTTGATTATTTAGTCTTATTCTATTAAATCTGTTTATATTTCAACCCTTTGGTTTCCTTGTTTTTCCCAATTCCCCTTCCCGGGTGGGGAAGGGTCATCGGGTGATAGAATAATTGTCTAAACGACAATAAATGCTCATGGGTTCCTCAAACCGTAACAGTCAGGAATGAAGGAGTGAAGCTGAGACTGGGAAAAAGGGGGTAGGTGGGGGGAAGATGTTGTTTAACTTTTTGTCTTTGTTTCTCACTAGCCAAATGTATTTTAATTGGAAATACGTTAAACTTATTTTCCACGAGTCAAGCCCGTTTTGCCTGTGACGATAAGTGGTAAGTGATCTCCCTGTCCTTATCTCAACCCACGAGCTTTTCCATCTTATTTTCTCCCCCTGTCCTGTTGAGAAGGGAGAGTGATAGAGTGGCTTGGTGGGCACCTGGCGGACAGCCAAGGTCAACCCACCACACAGATCCAGCTGTGCATCATCCCTGGTTGGTTCATCCAGAACCTGTAATCAAGAAGACATACCTGGCACTCTCCAGAAATCTTCTGGAATTCACAGCATATTTTGGTTTATTCAGGAAACTGTAAAGTGGGATCCCATGGGCAGCAGCTCTGAAGGGCAAAGGAGCTGAGGAAAGCTGTCAGGTCTTTAAGGACTAAAAGTACCTAACCAGGTACTTTTAGGTACTAACCTGATTGCCTAACCAGAGTACTTGTGATGGAACTTCACAGCATCATAGAATGGCTTGAGTTGGAAGGGACCTTCAAAGATCATCTAGTTCAACCCCCCTGCCATGGGCAGGGACACCATCCCGGTCATATTCCTTTTAAATTGAGCAACGTATATACCAGAATATGAAATCATATAAAGGGTATTAACAAATAAAAGAACCCTGCATGCTTTCACATACTTAAAAACTGCAACCAAAGAGTAGCCAAGACGAATTAGGTCCCTAAATATCTTTGATTATCTGAGCCTGAATAATTTGCTACAGACCAGACCACGCACACAATCTGTAACATAGCAGGGAACTGAGCGTAAATCTCCAGATTAAGACCCTCATTTCTGGACTTGGTAATAATCCCTCTATACTACATAGAATCAACATTTCTCATACCCTCCTTCTCCTACCCTCATTCTGAAGATTTTGATCCTGTTCTCCCTTTCTTCTTTTTCCACTTTCACCTAAGGTATGTATTTATGAGAACTCAAATCTCTCAAATCTCCATCCTCTATTCAGTCAATCCAATGGTCCTATCCCTCCCTGATATCTGCTTCCACACACCACCAGTTTTTCTTCTATACATAATTTATTTTTCCAATAAATGTCTTCCCTGTTCAAGCTCCTGTTCAATTTAACTAAGTACCAGTAAAGGAAGTGGAAGATTTGTATCGGAAATAGTGAGGCCAGCAGGATCAGGGAAGTGATCGTCCCCCTGTACTCGGCACTGGTGAGGCCCCACCTCGAATACTGTGTCCCGTTTTGGGCCCCTCACTACAGGAAAGATGTTGAGGTGCTGGAGCACGTCCAAAGAAGAGCAATGAAGCTGGTGAAAGGTCTAGAGAACAAGTCCCATGAGGAGGAGCTGAGGGAACTGGGGTTGTTTAGGCTAGAGAAAAGGAAGCTGAGGGGAGACCTTATCGCTCTCTCCAACTACCTGAAAGGAGGTTGTAGCAAGGTGGGTGTCAGTCTCTTTTCCGAAGTAACAAGTGATAGGACAAGAGGAAATGGCCTCAAGTTACGCCAGGGGAGGTTTAGATTGGACATTAGGAAAAATTTCTTCACCAAAAGTGTTGTCAAGCATTGGAAAACAGGCCTACCAGGTGTCCTGGTTCCAGCAGGAATAGGGTTAATTTTCACAAGAAGCTGGGAGGGGACACGGCCAGGACAGCTGACCCAAACTAGCCAAAGAGGTATTCGATACCATGTGACATCATGCTCAGTATATAGCTGGGGGAGGTGGCCGGTGCGGGGGGGGGGGGGGGGGGGGCAGGGAATCGCTGCTCGGGAGCAGGCTGGGCATTTCGGGTTCTGGTTGGTGAGCGGTTGTGCATTAATTGGTTTTGTATATTCTTTTATCAGTATTATTGCTGCTGTTTCCCCCCTTTCCTTTGCTGTTCTGTTACACTGTCTTTATCCCGACCTGCGAGTTTAGCCTTTTTCTTCCTATTCTCCTCCCTGTCCCGCTGGGAGGGGGAGGACTGAGAGAGCGGCCTCGTGGTTTTTTGTTGCTGGCTAGGGCTAAACCATGACAGTCCTTTTTGGCACCCAACGTGGGGCACGAAGGGTTGAGATAATGACAGATCTGAGCAGAACGTGTTAAAACAAATTTGTTATATTTGTTATAAGCATTTATTATATTAGTTTAATAGTTGCTGGTCACAATGTTACTTCATTTGTTCTCAGAGTTGTATTCTGTAATACCTTACTTGCTGTATACACTGCTTACCAGTATTTATGTGCTGTTTATCATCTGTGGGAGTTGGATTGAGGTTGTCGCTTCGCTGTATGGTATAACACTGGCTTATGGTATGATAAAATCATGGATAGTAAGACCGGTATTGTGTCTGTATGCAGCATTGCCATCATCTTTGTACTTCGGGAGCCATTTAGCAGAAAGTATTAATAAATACACTTTCTACCTTTTCTCCTCAGAGAACCAATCTGTGGGGGAGACACCTTCCTTCACCTCCCCTTTCTCCTCCAAGCTAATTACAATAGCCCTTGAGAATTTTGAATATCCCTGGGATGTTCAAACCAGCATGGTCCTATAGCCATGTCTCCTGAATGTGTTTCTGGTATTGAAATTGTTTAAAGTTAACAAGAAATCTAGGAATATGACCCAGGATCCGCAAGACTATGGTCACAGGTCATATGGCACGGCACGTGTGAGAATATGGGCAGGTATCTAGAGAACTACTCACCTCCAGTGGCCTGGAATTTCACTCACGAACAACTACAGGACCCTGATAAAGTGATAGAACGTTTGTAAGAAAAATGGTGCAGCTATTCCAAAGAGGCACAACGTACTGCACTGTGCTGAGCCCTGGCCAGTATCTATCAAACCCTGCTCGATATTGTGCAGCACCCTCAGGAAGAGATCAGCGCTTGGCTTGAGCAACGGAATGCAAGGGGCGGAAGACCCAGAAGGAGATCCACCGGCTGGAAGACGGCTCAGCTGGACTGAGACCAGGCGGATTGGGCGGCAATCCGGAATAAACAGACGACGTGGCCACGGACACCCAGAGAGAGGTGAGCAGCCGGGGCAGGAGATGGGGCAACAAGTAACAAAAGAAGAAGGGGCTATATTAAGACTTCTCCTGCATATCCTCTCTACGAGAGGGGTGAAATACGATGAGCGTATGCTCCGAAGGCTGTTAACCTGGTGCAGAGAGAACGGATTCGCACCAGAGCCCCAGACAGCTTTTAAACCAGAAATATGGGAGGCTGTTGGGAAAAAACTGTGGGAAGTGATAAGTAAAGGAGACAAAGAGGCATCACCGTTAGCGATGACATGGTGGTTGGTGTTATCGACCTTACAAGATATGAAGGTGGAGCGAGCCACGGCAGCCGGGGCTTTTGCAGCATTACAACCCACGGGAGGGGGATCGAACAGGCCAGGTCCGAAGGTCTGGGACGATCCCCTGCTGATCCCCTCTGCTCCACCTGAGGCCGAGGGAGGAGGCAGAATGTCAGCAGAGAAGGACAGAGCCGGAGCCGTTTGCTCCTGCCATTGCCCGCCTCGCCCCCTCCCCTCCCCAGTCGCCTCCCTGAGATAGAAGTGCTGGTTTTGTACGTCTGCTGTGTAAGTGTGTGTGGGCGCCAGCTTATACCTGCTGATCAGCATGTGTGCTATTGTTTGCTTTTTGTTGTGTGCAGTGTCGTTAGGTGACTCCCCTTGAGCAGGTGTTCTGCCCGGTGTGGTACTGTTCTCGTACGCGACTAGGGCTGACACTCCGTCAAGTGAAGAAGTTTGTATATACACAATGTTTAGACGTAAGGCGAGCGCGCCCCAGGTAGATACACCAGGATGGGCCGTAGAACCGATGGAAGTCCTGAAATATTGGGGGAGTTTTCACCAGCCGACACGTTTACACTCTCGGGAACGGCTCGCCCGTGCAGGGTGTATGGCTGGTTGTTTCTTGTTTGTCTATAAGATCATGGTTGATTGGGAAAAGGAGTTGAGCCAAAATCTATAGGATGCTCTGTAGGAAAATGAGAAACTTAAGGAAAAATGAGAAACTGAGCTCTTGTTGCAAAGGCAGACTTTTATGTCAGTCGTAAGTGATGGAAGAAAAAAAAAAAGAAAAAAGAGAAAAGAAAAAAAAAAGAAAAAATGAAAAAGAGAAAAAAAGAAAAAAGAGAAAAAAAAGAAAAAAAAAGGAAAAAAAAAAGAAACCAAACAGGAACAATTAGATGGGAAATGTGCCACGTTAGCACAAAAGTATGCCATACGCGCTACAAGAAAGTGGCAGAAAAAGGACACCTGATTCAAAGCAGTACCATAGAGATACGTTTTGGGGTTTTTTCCTCTATGTGTCTATGTTATTGCATGCCTTAGTAGATTGCTCTGTGTTATACCCTGCGAGACTAAAATGAACCCCAGCGGAAGCGGTCTCTTGAGCAAGGGGGTGGAATATGGGAAAGCAACGGAAGATCGGCAAGGAGGACTGTAAATACACTCAAGGGACTCGCACCTGGGTGCTGGAAAACACATATATCACACCAGTTGTTATTCAGCCTCGGGTGCTGGCAAGAAAAACATTTGGATGACATAAGCCTGTAATGGACTCACAGACACCTTATCCAGCTGCTTGAGAATCTTGGCCTGTTGTGGAAGAAGATCAAAGCACAGTACCAGCGAGAACAGGGAGTCCGCATGCGCTCTTGCTAACAAGGACTCTTTTGCTGCCAAGGATTCTTGATAACAAGGACTCTCTTGCTGCCAAGGATAAGTTTAACAATGCTACTAGTACCGCTATTTCTGAGTTATTGCTAGATGTAGATAGTATTCGATATGCGATGTTGCAAAACAGAGCTGCTACTGATTTTTTGCTTTCAGCTCACAGACATGGTTGTCAAGATTTTAAAGGACTGTATTGTATGAATCTAAGTGACCACTCCAAATCCATCCATGCCCAGTTGCAGGAACTGCACCGACCGAACCAGCAACTTGTGGAGACCACTGGGTGAAATCTCTTTGCTGGATGGACTTGGGGGTGGGGTTGGTTGAAGCAAATTATACTCATCGCCTGTGTGGAAGGAATTTGTCTGTTATGTTTAGTATGCTGTTTGCCGTGTTTAATAAGCATTATACGATCAGTTGTAGATGCCGCTTTGCGTCGTACCCTTGTACGAGTTGTAGAATATGTTGCTCTAAAAACTATGTGTGTATCCATGAGAACCTGACCTTCACAGAAGAAGATAACAAGAAGGGATTACAACAATGTAGTCACGTATCAGACAGCTGCTGTTAGCAAAGCTGGATCATGAGTTTGGTGAGACTCGCTGCATACGCTGGCCACGCGTGCAGCGACTCTGGCCTGTACTTTTCTACTCGATCCAGTGCAGGAGAGTCTGGTGGGACTCGCTGCATGCACTGGCCATGCATGCAGCGACTCTAGCCTGTACTTCTCCACTCAATCCAGTGCAGGATATAGGGGGGCTGTCTCGGGTCAGAGAGGGGGAGAGAGACATGAGCGCACTTTGAAGACACAGGGGATGCCCTGAAGCACTGTGTCTGCCCCCGCCCGCCCCCCCATAAGCTCTATGTTCATTAACCCCAACAGCTCCGAAGGCATTACAGCATGTTGCAAGATAAGACATAGTCTACTACTGCTGCAAGACACATTGAACACCTTCCTACAAGAATTTCAACTTTATGCCCTGACAGGACAGCGGGATGATGCACTCACAAAGAGCCTGACTGCATTAGAGTGGGTATTTTTGCCGATTGTCAGCAGCTGGCTCCTCTGCCATCATTTGCAGGGGTTAACCTGCGAGGGCTTACACCTGATGAACTTTGGCAATCTGATGTTACGCGCATTATGGAATTTGGACATGTTTCAGTTGATTTGTTTTCTCACTTTGTTGTGGCTACTGCTCATACAGGAGACAAGGCTTGTGATGTTATTCGACATTGGTTGCAATGCATTGCAGTCATGGGAGTACCGAAAACTATAAAAACTGATAATGAACCAGCTTATGTGTCCGCTAAAGTACAGGTTGTTTTTTTTTTTAACAGACATGGGGTATTAAACATGTCACCAGTATTCCTCATTCCCCGGCTGGGCAAGCAATTGTGGAGCGTATGCATCATACTTTAAAAACCATGCTTGCTAAACAAAAAAGGGGGAATCCCGTAGGTATGACACCTCAGGAGTGATTGTATAAAGCAACTCATGTTTTAAATTTTCTAAACATCTCTTCTTTGTCATCCACAGCAGTAGATGGACATTTTGTAAGAACTGTTGAATGGCCTGAACAACCAAAAGTGTATTATAAGCACCTTAAACCAGGGTGCATGCTAACCACAGATAACACTGCAACAAATAGAAGTTGTGAGCAAGAAAATTCTGTAATGATTTGTACTTCTCATCCATATGTTTGCTTCGGCTCAAAATGCAAGTATACAAGAATGTAATCAATCTTATTGTGTAAATTTAACGCGAGTAAGGTATAAAACAGCAGTAATATGGATAGGGAATCGGCAAAATGCATTAAAAACACGTCTTTCTCTGTATTGGGATTGGGAGTACAACTCTCGAAGACTTTGTGTTACATCTCTCCCCTGGAATACGTTGCTACATGGCTGGGAAATGGTTAAACACCATCTCCAAGGTGCTTTTGACATGTCATTGCAACAAAATATTCGTCCTTTACATGATCAGCTAAAAGCTCAAATACTAAAGATTCAAGACTTAATGAACCGCAATGCATTTGAAATATTACAAAAGGATTTCTCGTGGGTAAATCCAAAGAAATTGGCTTTCTGGGCTAAATTTAGGAATCTGGGTATTTATTGCCTTAGCAGGGTTCTTTTTGATTCTGTTTTTAATTGTGTTTAGTATATAACCTGCTAAGAGCGTCACAACGAGTAGAAGCACAAGTCATGGCGACCTTGTTAATAAATGGTCTGGTGTTAAACAAAAAAGGGGAAGATGTGGCAGATCTACAAGCAGAGGCCTGCGTACGGCCAAAGACACAGAAAGCAGCAATAACATGGTACATGGACAATAAATGGCATGATATTGTGATCACGGACTGTAAAGGGTCCACACAAAAGCTGGAATTACGTGCTGTACTAGAAGTGTTTGCAGGTAGACAAAAGGAGGTATTAATATCATATGTGACTCCTTATATGTGGTTGGAATCGTTCAACGAATGGAGCGTGCTTTGCTGAAGGAGGTCAGAGATGAGCAGCTGTTCACCCTGCTCCATGAATTGTTGCTACTACTCAATGAATGGCACGATCCTTATTTCATCACCCATATTCGCAGCCATTCGGGGCTCCCAGAAGGTTTAGCTGAGGGCAATAGACGAGCTGATAAACTTGTGGCTCCTGCATGGGCCGCACCATCTCCAGATAAGTTTGCACAGGCACGGGCATCTCATACATTCTTCCATCAATCTGCACGAATGCTGCGTAGACAATTCGGGATCTCAGATCTGATGCCCGAGGTATAGTGCAAACGTGTGCTGATTGTCAACCATTTATACCTAACTTCAACCCAGGCGTCAGTCCCCGAGGGCATGGACCTTTGGAGTTCTGGCAGACTGATGTAACCCATGTGTCAGAATTTGGAAAACTGAAATTTATACACCTGAGTGTAGACTGTTATTCAACTGCAATTTGGGCAACTGCGCAGACTGGTGAATCTAGTAAACATGTACGAAAGCATTTGCGATCCGCGTTTGCGGCCTTAGGTGTACCGCGTGTGATAAAGACTGATAATGGCCCAGGGTATGTAGCCCGTTCAACAGAGGTATTTCTACAGCTGTGGGGCATTACACATGTGACTGGCACACCACATTCTCCGATGGGTCAAGCCATAGTGGAACGCATGAACCAGTCTTTAAAAAATTTGCTTCAAAAACAGAAAGGGGGAGAGCAAGGGCTGAGTCCAGTAGATCGACTGAACAAGGCCGTTTACGTCCTGAACTTCCTACGACTTTCCTCAACACTGCCTTGTACCTCCAATCGTGCGGCACGGCGCAGGCCTGCAGAGAGACCTGGGAGATTTTAGGCAGGAAAATGGCATGGTAGCAGTTAAAAACAGTGTGACGGGGAAGTGGGAAGGACCGTGTAGATTATTAACCTGGGGTCGAGGATATGCCTGTGTCGTTACAGATGCCGGAACCAGATGGGTACCAGCCAAGTGGATAAAGCCCTGGTTTGAGCAGACGGATTCGAATGAGTTACCCCACAATACCAACAACGACGATGAGGGCTGAAAAATTGCAGTGCCCTAGGTGTGGAACTGTGACCCATAGATCCTTGTGCCTTGTGAGGATTGTTGAGGCCGGTGGTGGTTTGAAAGACCACGTGCTGCGGCCCGGTGTGCTGTGTGTTTTTAATCCGGTGTGCTGTGTGTTTTAATTCTAGTGTGCTGTGTATTTTAATAAGGAATTAGGTAAAGTGACGGGGTATGCTGTCTGTTTTTAATCCGGTGTGCTGTGTATTTTAATTCTAGTGTGCTGTGTGTTTTAATAAGGAGTTAAGTAAGGTGACAGGGTGTGCTATGTGTTTTAAATCCGGTGTGCTGTGTGTTTTAATAAAGAACTAAGTAAGGTGATGGGTTTAATTCGTTTAGCTATTGCAATAGAGCATATAGAGTCAGGTTCACCTCAACACGAGCTGGCCGAGCGACAGGAGATTAGGGAAGTCTACCATTGACAAGGATTGGTCAGGGTGTGGCATACAGTGCTGTTACACAGTGCTACTGCCAGAGGTTTGGTCGGTTCCGGAGGACTAGTGGGAACAGGTAGTACGTCACCGTAGCAACAGGTTCGGTCATCTACAGCGCAGAAAGGGCAAGGGTACTGATATTTGAAGATGCCACTGAGAATTAGTGTCGGGCTTATCCTTGTGATTGGAAGTTGCAGCTGAGCACAAAATTGAGAACCCTTGGTATTTCGGCTTCTTTTAATACAGCAGGATTCAATTCAGTTTACCCAACATTTAACACGACCCTAGCGAACTTTTGTGGAGACACCACAGGGGTGATGACTGATTTTTGCTGTTGGCTCAGGGTCATGGATGTGAAGATTTTGAAGGTATGTGTTGTATGAACCTTTCTGACCACTTATCATCCACTCATAAGCAGTTACGGGAGCTGAAGGATAACACGTCCAAATTAAAAGCGGTTAAAAACGGTTTCGATGATTGGTTAAGCTCATGGGGTATAACGGGATGGTTAGCAGACTTCCTAAAGCAAGGGCTCATGCTATTCTTGGTTATATTATTATTGATTATGGTAGCCTCGTGTGTTCTCTGCAAAGTGACTGACATGATAGAAAATGCCATGCATAAGGTCTGGCTGGCTCAAGAAGAAAAAGGGGGTATTGTAGGAATGTGTCTGAGAGAAAATGGTCACGTGAGCCAGCCTCCCTACTATGAGAGATTAGATTAAGAGCAAAACAGGTGGTAGAAGATGGAATTAGTACATGGGAAAAACGGGAACTGAGAAAGTAGAAAACATGTTGTGCTAATGACTAAGCAATTTACTATGTGAGTTCTTGTAACCAATCTGATGTGTGAACGAACTGCATGGACAGCGCGTGGACAGTGTAACTAGCTAATCAGAAATAAGCGAGTCGTGTGTACGGCTACAACACAGGGTATAAAAGATGATGATGTGTGCTTAATAAACGGCTTCTGTTGATTCACATTGGATCGTCTGGAGTCCAGTTATTTCTCCTCAAATCTCCAGATTAAGACCCTCATTTCTGGACTTGGTAATAATCCCTCTATACTACATAGAATTAACATTTCTCATACCCTCCTTCTCCTACCCTCATTCTGAAGATTTTGATCCTGTTCTCCCTTTCTTCTTTTTCCACTTTCACCTAAGGTATGTATTTATGAGAACTCAAATCTCTCAAATCTCCATCCTCTATTCAGTCAATCCAATGGTCCTATCCCTCCCTGATATCTGCTTCCACACACCACCAGTTTTTCTTCTATACATAATTTATTTTTCCAATAAATGTCTTCCCTGTTCAAGCTCCTGTTCAATTTAACTAAGTACCAGTAAAGGAAGTGGAAGATTTGTATCGGAAATAGTGAGGCCAGCAGGATCAGGGAAGTGATCGTCCCCCTGTACTCGGCACTGGTGAGGCCCCACCTCGAATACTGTGTCCCGTTTTGGGCCCCTCACTACAGGAAAGATGTTGAGGTGCTGGAGCACGTCCAAAGAAGAGCAATGAAGCTGGTGAAAGGTCTAGAGAACAAGTCCCATGAGGAGGAGCTGAGGGAACTGGGGTTGTTTAGGCTAGAGAAAAGGAAGCTGAGGGGAGACCTTATCGCTCTCTCCAACTACCTGAAAGGAGGTTGTAGCAAGGTGGGTGTCAGTCTCTTTTCCGAAGTAACAAGTGATAGGACAAGAGGAAATGGCCTCAAGTTACGCCAGGGGAGGTTTAGATTGGACATTAGGAAAAATTTCTTCACCAAAAGTGTTGTCAAGCATTGGAAAACAGGCCTACCAGGTGTCCTGGTTCCAGCAGGAATAGGGTTAATTTTCACAAGAAGCTGGGAGGGGACACGGCCAGGACAGCTGACCCAAACTAGCCAAAGAGGTATTCGATACCATGTGACATCATGCTCAGTATATAGCTGGGGGAGGTGGCCGGTGCGGGGGGGGGGGGGGGGGGGCAGGGAATCGCTGCTCGGGAGCAGGCTGGGCATTTCGGGTTCTGGTTGGTGAGCGGTTGTGCATTAATCGGTTTTGTATATTCTTTTATCAGTATTATTGCTGCTGTTTCCCCCCTTTCCTTTGCTGTTCTGTTACACTGTCTTTATCCCGACCTGCGAGTTTAGCCTTTTAGCAGAATATTCTGAATAAGAAGAATGAAACAAGAAACAAAAAAATCTTTTTCAAGAAACATAGGAAGAACCCACTCTAGAATTAAAATAAGCAAGTCCACAAGGTGTCAGAAGAGAGACATAAAAAAATCCAACAAATTTTCTTTAGTTATATTAAGACAAACATATAGCTTTAATATCATTTCACCTAGCAACATGACAAAAGACAGTTAGAAATAAAACTTGAAAGAAGATACTAATTCATCCACTATAGTTCATTTTATATGCTCACAATCTTGTATAAGGATGTATTCATATATTTAAAATAGTAATCATGCAGTTTAAAATATTTCCTATGTACTTTCTACATAGTATCTGAATATTTTGTAAATAATTAAATTCATAATAATTTTTAAAAGTCTACACTTATTTACCTTTAACAATAAAAATACCCATTCCTAAACTCCACTTGTTTCTGGTTTGTTTTTGTTTTACGAACAATGATATAATAGTATAAATTAGTAGTATTTTACTAATACCTAAAATCACTGAGGTTTGTTTCAAGCAAAATTAAATAAGAAATGGTTTATATATATATAAAACATCTATCATCATAGTACCTAAGTGCTATAACTGTAGTAGAAGCACACAGAAAGAAAAGCAGATATTTAAATAAGTAACCCCTAAATCATTTATGGTGTAAAAGCTCAAAAATAAGTCTTTAAGCTCTCTGAAACCCACCTTAATATCTTTATATTGAGTGTAGAAAACAGACATAATGGGCTAACAGAGAGATTTTACTCAGGAAAAGGCTGCTACATCAAGCTTCCCATCTCTTTGGTTTTAACATTACTACCTGTTAACCACCTGTTATAATTTGAAATATATGCCTGTAGGAAATCTGTTGAACATCTCATTCCTAATTACTGTCAGAGACAGAACAATATCTATACAATACAATACCTGTGCAAAACTTGAAGCCATATGATAAATGCTTATTTAATTTGGATCACATCTTTCATTTTACTGTGGCAGTAAGCAGTGTTGGGAAATGTAGTAAAAAGATCAGAAATTACTAAGAAAATAATAAAACAGCTATTATCCAAATATATTTCAGAATTAATTTGATCTTTCACTTGTAAATAAATAGACTACACTGACAACTGCACGGCTACCAAATTTAGATGATCTCACTCAAACTAGATCAAAATTATTAAATCAGTTATCTGTCCATAAAGAAAGACTTTATGTCTCCTTATAGTGGCTGTTAGATCATGTAAAATTTGTTTCTTATAGTTTTGTATGGTGTCTGGCTGGGATAGAGTTTATTTTCTTCATAGCAGACCACGTGGGTTTTAAAACATATGAATTAGACCTAAATACACCAAGAATGCAGATAAACTGTAGGTTTAAGTGCGCCCTGCAAATCCTAGTTCCTTCCAAGTATATGCTGACTTCAAGTTAAGACAACTTCTGGCTGTTTACCTGCTTCAATAGATTTGCTGGTCCAGATGACTGAGGATCATTAACGTAGGGGTATGCTGTGGATATTTAGTTTTTTGATGTTCCAACTGACTTGTAAAGATTCAGATTATTTTAACCAGTTCGTTCAGAATGCAACTAATAGAATTAACAGTTTTCTCATCGCTTTATAGAACATCACTATATAGAACATCTTTCTTATATCACTTACTAGGGGGTCAAATGTTCAACTTGCAATAGAAAGGACTCTATTCTTTTTAGTGCTAATCTCCAATGTATACACAATAACTACTGATATTCCTTTCCATATATTTTAACTGCTAATATTATGAATTTCACCTTTTTTAAAGGAATTACAAATCTATGTAGTAGATAAAACATTTTATTCCTTAATTCTGAGATTCCTTGTGCTAGGCAGACCAAAACCTTACTTTTGAGAGGAATGCTGGTCTATGCAGTGAAGACACTTGTCTAAGAATCTGGAGATTTAAATTCAGCACCCCGATTTCCCAGTCTTCCTTTCATGACCTTGGTTAAATCACTTTGCTTGCCCAAGTTTCCCATCTATAAAATTGAGACAGTTGTAATTCTCAACCTTGTAGGCACAAGAGGAACTACACTGGAGTCTCTGATCTGCTGAGATACAATGGTAAAAGGATAATAGTACATAGTACATTAAATAGATTAGTACTCTGATTTCCGTGCCTGAAAGCACTGACTAGAACAAATAAACTGTCAGAACTCATTACCTATCCACATATGCTCTGGTTAATAGTTAAGAGTGATAAATCAAACCCCATGTGTCTTTTCGCTTAACCCCAAAAAGCCTTACGTTGGATACAAAACACTAATAGCAATTATCTCAACTTAGGCATCCATTTTTAGGATAACTCAGCACAAGATGATCATTATTGAATCATAGATAATTTAGTAAGATAAACCATAAAAGGTACTATTGATGCCAAAGACTGACTTTCCTCAGGGATGAATAACAACCTTGACCCTCCTGGTGCCAAGGGACTCGGTAATGATAAAGAGTACATCAGAATAAATCTTGGAAGGAGTACATAGTAGTAGGTGTTTGTTTACCATACTGATGTTTGTACCTTGAGGAAACTTTGTCAATAGTTCCCTAAGAAGAAAGGATTCTTTTCTTTTCCACTTGCTAAGAGACATGTATTTACTTTTGTTGCTTTTAATAAAGAGGTAAGAAGTCCAATTTCTGTTACAGGATACAAAATCAGTATTGTTTACCAAAAGACTGAGGATCTATAGAGCTCAGTGCACTTTTAGCAGAAGGAAACAGAGGAAATGGAGAATGTTTTAAAGACAAGTGACTTCGTGTATACCATAACAACTTTCTGCACAGAAGGAATTAAAATTCTTCAAAATTTTCAGTGTAAAAATAGAAAGGAACTTATTTATCCTAATTTTACAACAAACTAACAATGGTAATCAACTACAGCAAAGATTGATTTTCAGTAGACAACAGTTATTCAGTTTCAGATGTACATTGCTCTATCTCTGCCTAGTATGAAATCAGAAAAACTAAGAGGCTAAGACCGACTGACTGTCCAAGTAACACCTTTCTTTCTGTCCCTTCCCCAAGTGATTGAAAGGGGAAACATGAAAAAGTCTACTGCACAGAGAATGGGCCAAGACAACAATACAATCTTCAGCTCTGAAGATGCACAGCTATCGAGAGAGAGAGAGAGAGAGCGCGCGCGCACTCTTCAAAAAGAATGAAAAGATACATCATGAGGGCAAATACAGAAGCTACCAGTAGAATTTGGTCTCATCATGCCCTTAAAGAGACAGAAAGCAGTGTCACCTCTCTTCAAAGCAGAAATTATACTCACAGAACTCATCTTTGATTACTGAATTCTCTCTTTCATTCTCTCTTCTCTTTATGCTTTTCAGTATTTAAGCAGTCCCTTAACAGCTCAACAAGAGATTGTTTATGCTCACTTATTCCTTATAACTATATGCTGCTCCCCCTTGTGACCAAATTTACTCTTGGATAAGATTATGACACCACAAATGTTTCTCACACAGTTGATGTCTGTCCCTCAGTGTACTGGGATTCTATTAAAACTCTAAATTACATTTCAGATATATAATTTAGTGTCATTGATTTGTGAAGAGAGCAACAATCTGAATGATACTTTGATTATTAAACTCAAAATCAGTTGACTTAATCCATGACACGTGCACCTTACATACTGAAGGAGAAATACAGAATGAAACTGACATGTCTAAGAAAAAACTGCAACATGAAGTCAAAATGGATTAACAGAAGAATGTAACGGTCAACACAAAATGTCTTAGAACATTATTACCCGATGGATGATACTTTTCCAACAATGCAAGTTTTCTCAAAGATACTAAAAACAGCAGTCAGACCAAAAGTTCAAAATATGACTTATTTTGAAAGAACAAGTTAAAACATACTGTCGTGGTTTAACCCTGGTAAGCAACTAAGCGCCACACAGCCACTCACTCACTCCCCCTCCAGTGGGATGGGGGAGAGAATTGGAAAACATGAACATGTGGGTTGAGATAAAGACGGTTTAATAGGTAAAGCAAAACCTGCGCATGCAAGCAAAGCAAAATAAGAAATTCATTCACTACTTCCCGTTGGCAGGCAGATGTTTAGCCATTTTCCAGGAAAGCAGGGCTTTATAGCACATAATGGTTACTTGGGAAGACAAATGCCATAACTCTGAACGTCCCCCCTTCCTCCTCCTTCCCCGCAGCTTTTATTGCTGAGCGTGATGTCATATGGTATGGAATATGCCTTTGGTCAGCTGGGGTCAGCTGTCCCAGCTGTGTCCCCTCCCAACTTCTTGTCCACCCCCAGCCTACTCACTGGTGGGGCAGCGTGAGAAGCAGATTAGGCCTTGACACTGTGGAAGCCCTGTTCAGCAATAACTAAAACATCAGTGTGTTATCAACACTGTTTTGGTCACAAATCCAAAACGTAGCACCATACAAGCCACTATGAAGAAAATTACCTCTAACCCAGACAAAACCCAGCACAATCTCCAACCCTTATTCCATGCCACTTACGTCATGCTCAGGTCCCACACTATCCAATAAATCCGCATTAACTACCAACTCCCTTCCCATCCTTTGATATGGTCCACCTACCCTGACATATTAATACATTTTCATACAATACCTTGACCAAATAATTCCAAGGAAGAAGAGTCTTGTTTAAAAGGACTGATAAGGCCCTGAACCTACATCAGTTTGTTATTTTATGCAACTTTGTGTTAATACCCATTTTGAAATAAACATCATCAATGTTGAAAACATTTTCTGTGTTGTTTTTTTTTTTTAATAAAAGCACTGTCATGCCAATTTACTATTCAAAGGAACTACACTGATTTTAATGTCAATCCTTTATTATTTGAATGCAAGCTTCAAGCCCAGAAGATAATTTATGTCTTCTACAGAAAGGGAAAAGGTAGCTTTATCCAGTTTCATTTAAATTACAATATTGTTCCACCTAATGATTCTTTGATTAAACTTGTTGGGTTTTAATTGCATAAATGATCATAAATTATTGTTGCTATTCATAAAAGCATAAGAATCGTGCTGTGTATTTCCCTCAAACGAGTGAGTTGCTCTGTGTTATCAACAGTGGACTTTGGCTTGTAGTTATATCCATGATCAATTGAGAGAAAATGAAAAAAAAAAAACCTCTGCCCTGCAGATGAGCACCTTCAATCAAGGAGCAAGGGTCCCATCTCAAAGCCATGTTTTGTCCTATACCTTCCACCATAAAACACATTTTGTATGGAGTTAGTCAGCAGGACTGAATGGGCAGAACACACGTATGCTTGTAACAAAGACCAGTCAGATGAGCACCAGCAGCAAAACAGATCTGCACAGTGACTGATTGGAACAATGGCAACACAGAGCTACCAGATTCAAAACTAATACAGAAACAAAACGGGAAGCACATCAGTGCTTGTGCTGGCAGAATGACTGATATTAACTTTTCAAAATTAGTCAATGCAAAGACAAAAAAAAAAAAAATATATTTTGCTCTTTTTTATTTTTCACAAGTTTAGTTTATATTTCATCATAATGTAAACATTGCACAAACTTCACTTCTAAACTTTGCAATAAACTCTTAATGGTAGGTAACAAGAAATACAGAAGTATATGCTGATTTTGAGGTGTTGTATAACCACCTGAAAACTGTCCTAAACTGCATTCATTATTTTTGGTTTTTTTGTTGTGATCAAATTACATTAATATGTATATATTTTCTACTCAAAATTGAATTTTACAAGTAGGTTTCCTGAGTGTCATATTAAATAGAATCAGAAAACATCTATATCTTGAACGTGTGTCAGAAAGTAATTTTAACTGAAAATAAGACTGAAATGTTATGTAGCCTATTACTAAGAATTTCAGATCCTGCTTATGCCCACTTCATTTTCAGGAATAATTGTTAAATATAAAGTTGAGATTCCTATATAACACTGAAGAGAATAAAATCCTAACCAGTTTCAATAAATACTACTAAAACCGGAATCCATGAGCATAATAAACAACTTGCCTTTCAAAAAAAAAAAAAAAAAAAAATCGTGTGGTTGGTACAGATTTCTTTGGGGTTTTTTTTGAGACAGGTGATAGGGAGAGTGAAAACACACCACCTAATGCCTCCTGATACACATCCTTTTCCCCTTTTCTACACACCTTTTCCTAATATCAAGTCAGAATTTCCCATGTTCCAACTTGTGCCCATTGCCTCTTGTCATTTCACTGTGCACCTCCCAGAAGAGTCTGGCTCCATCTTCTCTACATCCTCCCATTAGGTAGCTGAAAGGCGGCAATAAGGTCTCTCCATGCCTTCTCTTTCCTAGGCTGAACAAACCCGGTTCTCTCAGCCTCTCCTCATGTCACATTCTCCAGACCCAGACTTGCTCCAATCTCTCTTTGTCTGTCGTGTACTAGGAGCCCAAAACTGGACACAGGACTCCAGATGTGATTTCATCAGCGTTGAAGAGAGGAGAAGGATCACTTCCCTGGACCTGTTGGTTACGCTCTTGCTAATACAGCCAAGGATGCTGTTGGCTGCCTTTGTCTCAAGGGCGTGTTTTTCTGGCTCATGTGCAATTTGTTGCCCACCAGCACCCCCAGGTCCTTTCTTTTCTGCAAGGCTGCTTTCTAGTCAGTTGGATCCCAGCCTGTACCGGTGCATAGGGTTATTCCAGCCCAGATGAAGGACTTGGCATTTTCCTTTGTTGAACTCCATGACATTCTGATCAGTCTCCAGTTTGTTGAGATCCCTCTGAACAATACCCCTGTCCTCCAGAGTACTGACCACTCTACCCCAATTTGCTATCACCCACAAACTTGCCAAGGGTGCACTCCATCCTACTGTCCAGGTCACTAATAAAGGCATTAAACAGTATCAGCCCTGGTATCAATCCCTGAGACAATCCCCTGACAACACTGCTAACCGGTTGCCAGCCGGACTTTGTAGCACTACTCAACACCTTTTGAGACAGGCAGGCCAAGCCAGTTTTCTACCCGCCTTATTGTCCACTTATCCAGCCCATATCTCACCAATTTGGGCATAAGGATACCATGAGATGCCATGTCAAAGGCCTTGCTAAAGTAAAAGGTGTAACATCCACTGCTCTCCCCTTGTCCACACGCAGAGTCAGCTCATCGCAGAAAGCTATCGGGTTGGTCAGACACTACTTTCCCTTGGTAAATCCATGCTGGCTGTTGTCAAACACCTTCTTGTCCTTTGTGTCTGGAAACAGTTTACAAGAGGATTTCCTCCATAACCTACCCACAGACTGAGGTTAGACTGACCAACCTTCTCCAGATCCTCATCCTTGTTCTCCTTGAAGATGGGTGTGGCATTTGCCTTTTTCCATACTTTTAAGTACACGCTATTCACACTTTTAATTATTTTGGTATTGAAATACATACAGTTCTAGAATAACTGAAATAAAATTTTGCAGCCTAAGGTTATGTAGATATTCTTAGGAAATACCCTATGGTATTACCCTACTTGGTAGCATATATCCTTACTTGTCCTTAGAGTCCCCTCAAATTCAGGAGTGAAACTCTGTTTAAAAGGCTTTTTCCACCATATTTACTTATCCTGAAGCACATACACACACACACACAAAAATGCAAAGACACACCTCTTCAGCACAAAAAAAAATAATCAATGAAACAATTGGATTAAGTTGGCAATTACTACTTCATAGCATCTGGTTTTGTTTACTTTACCCTCTGTTGTGGTTTGGGCTGGGACACCCAGGGCACCCTCATTCTGCCAGAGGCCAAAATAAGAACTGCTCGCATGTCAGAAGTTACAAACCCCCTGCAACCACAACGTATACTGAGAAAGCTGGAATATCCAGTGAGACATACCTTAGTCAACCATTCCATTTCTGGTGCCCAGGAAAAAAAGAAAAAAAAAAAAAGTTCAGCAATTTAACTAAGTTTCTGCTTGCATCTGTGTCATGGTTTGGGCCGGACTGGCCACTGAGACGAATGACAGATGCTGTCCCCCACCTCTCCCTGAAGGGGGAGAAGGAAGAGAGAGAGAGAGACTCATGAGTTTAGAAAAGAGACTAAACTACTTTAATGAAAATATTAAAAAGAAAATAATAAAAAGAAAATAATGAAATATGTACAAAACCGTATCAAGCTCCCAGGATGGTGATCGCATCACCAACAGGCACTGAGAAAGTCCCAGACTGGACTCAGTGATGGATGGCAGCTGGATTCCAGATCTGGAGTCCTCTGGAGTCCAATGCGCGGATTGGGATCAAAGGCAGACAGAGTCCTCCTTGGACACCGGCCATTGAAGAAAGAGGGGGCTGACCCTTTGATCCCTCAGCTTTTATACTGAGCATTAGGCAGATGGGATGGAATACCCTGGTTAGTCAGTTTTGGGTCACCTGTCCTGTCCGCTCCTCCCCGCAGGTGCGACCCCTCTATGCTTTTCCACTTCCGACCCTCCAATGGGGCAAATAACAGTTAGCTGACCTTGGTTGTTATAGCAATAAGTATAAGCAGGAGCTTATACTTAGCATATTATTTATTGGCATAAATTAGAAAAAATCAGGTCTTAGTCTCTGGAAGCAGACAGTGTCTGACAAATATGCTGTTAATTTCAGAGAGTTCAGTTAGTTAGAAGAGGCTTAACTGAAATGTAAAATTACTGAAATTTGGTTCTGTTTTACCTCAAACCAGGACAATCCATAGTAGGTATGAAAGGACTTAAAGTACCTAAAGACAGATTTTTAACAGTATTTAAGTCACTTTTTGAAAGTTGAACATCGGATTCCAGCTTTAAGATATTTTCAAAAACGTTACTCTGAAAATCACCCTATAAACTTTATAGGAACAAAGACAAAGGTAAGTCATGTACTCAAATCTCACAGACTTTCTTCCGACATCCTTTAGTGCCTTTGAATTTCTCTCCCCCTCCATCCCCTCTTTCTACTAGAGCATTTGTATTTTTTTTAAACATGCTTCAGCCTTTTGTATAATGTCCAGCCCACAAAGGGTGTGTTACACATATGTTTTCCAGACAATTGGAAGCCTAAATTTTTAATCATGAACCTTTTCATTGCTGACAATTGGCTACATGTTTAAAAGACTCACGGAGCCAATAAGTTCTGTGGGATTATAATGCTCATTAATAAAAAGTAGCTTAAAGTAAAAACATGGGTTACTTTTCAGGAACTATATTAAATTTGAAAGGGGAAGAAGTGATGTTACCATTAAAAGAAGTAGGGGTAACAGCAGTGACCTCACAAAGTTTTTCTTATATAAGCACCTAGAGGAAGGGTGGTCAGTTTGTTCTTTATTGGTAAACACGTGACTTAAGAGTGGCAATAAGGTTTTTTTGGTAAAATATTTTACACTTGTCTCTTAGTCTTTGTGTTAATCCTAAATACCTGGATACCACTGATGGAAAAAGCATTCAGCTTGTTAGGAAGCTTTAAACGTTCTGGCCTGATTTGACCGCAGTGGCCATAATGCACTACTTCTGCAGAGAATTATAGAGATATCGTGTCCATGTTCAGCCCCAGGTCCTACAACACGGACGCTGTAAAGTCCTGGTTTTGACTTTGATAAGTGACATGGTTTAAACCCAGCTGGCAACTGAGCCCCACGCAGCTGCTTGCTCACCCCCCTTCCCCTGGTGGGATGGGGGAAAGAATTGGAAGAGTAAAAGTGAGAAAACTCGTGGCTTGAGATAAAGAGTTTAATAGGTTAAACAAAATGCCATAATTCTGAATATCCTCCCCACAGCTTTTATTGCTGCTGAGCATGATGTCATATGGTATGGGATATCCCTTTGGTCATTTGGGGTCAGCTGTCCCAGCTGTGTCCCTCACCAACTTCTTGTGCACCCTCAGCCTACTTGCTGGTGGGGCAGCGTGAGAAGCAGAAGAGGCCTTGACGCTGTGTAAGCACTGCTCAGCAGTAACTAAAACATCCCTGTATTATCAGTACTGTCTTCAGCACAAATCCAAAACATAGCCCCATTCCAGCTACTATGAAGAAAATTACCTCTATCCCAGCCAAAACCAGCACAACAGGTCAGGGCCGCTATCAGAACGTGACTTCTGTTCTCTTATTCCACCAAAGCAGCTAGATTCTTCTGAGTCAGTGCAATTTATAAAAGCTAGGGCAGAATGTCGGGGAGAAAAGAAAATGGTGTTTTCTCTAAATTTAGTAAATAAGAAGTTAAGCACTAGCACGCTTAACACCTCCCTTTGCGAGCTAACTTTCCCACCACATCAGGTAGAGAACAAATAAAAAACAAAAATAAAAAGAAACAGATGCACTCAAGCACAAACAGATATTGCTCTATCCAGTGAAGTCAGAAGAATGGAAGACTTATTGAAATAGTTATGTATTTTTATTACAAAATCCAAGAGGTAATTAAACACAAGTTACTACTCTGACCAGAAAAAGTAGTCCTAGACATGAACCTACTTATGATCCAGCTTCATCCACATTACACAAAACATATTTTCCACAAGCTCATGCTTCTCTAATTCTCAAGGTCAAAACAGACGCACATCACAATGCAAAGTTGTTCTTGCTTGTTTTTTTATTTTAAGAAATAAAATCATTTAGGAATGAGTCTTCAAATACTTCCTAGTCAAATATCCAAAACCATTCTGGAAGTTCACCCTTTAAAAAAAAAAATGAAAAAAAATATACCTCGGATTCACAACTGACTGACTCATTTTGACATGCATCTCTTCCTTCTATCATTATCTGTCACTTTTAAACCAACAGATATAAATTTATGGACTTGAAAACTACAAGTCTCTTATAAGAGCTATCAACAAAGACTATTTTCCTGTGTTTGTTTACTCCAGATAAAAACAGTACTGAATCACAGAAATACTGCATTGTAGTCTCTTGCATGTACCTTTCCTGCATAAGCCATCTTAGCTTTAAAATCCCCAGTCACATGTCATGAAAAGAGATGCAACATATTCAAATATCGCTTTGTCATGGGCAAAAAAGTCTCAATTTGGGTAGTTTCTACTTAATATACTGTGAAGTAACACAAACATCTTATGACTGATGGGAGGTGGAATAAAAGAGAGAACATAAACAGGTACAGAAATAAATACCTTTCCTTCCTGTTTCCCACACTTGACTTCAGCCAAACACCTATCCTCCCCCTTCCTAGTCTCAACTTCCCTTATGTTCATTACAGGTCAGTCCATCCCAATTCCTTCAGTGAGGCAATAAGCAGCACAGGATATCAGGGTCATTGTGTAACAGGTTTTGTCTGTCACTCTGCACTGCTTTACTCATTTTCCTCTACTGCACTTCACTTCTTACTCTTTTTCCTCTGCTCCAGCATGGGTTGTCCACAGGCCGCAGTCTCTCACAGGTGACCCTGCTCCAGCATGGGTCCTCTGTGGGCCACAATCCCCTCTGAGGTGTACCCCTTTGGCACGGAGCACCTCCTTCCAAGAACATATCTCTAGCCACGTTTCCAACAGCAAGTCTTCAGCAGCACATCTCCAGTAGTGTCCTCAGCAGTGTGTCTCCTGCCTCTAGTAGCTTCAGCTATCTTAAATATGTTTGATAGGACGAGAGGAAATAGCCTCAAGTTGCACGAGGGGAGGTTTAGACTGGATATTAGGAAAAAATTATTCACTGAAAGGGTTACCAAGCATTGGAACAGGCTGCCCAGGGAAGTGATGGAGTCACCATCCGTGGAGGTATTTAAAAGACATGTAGGTGTGGCACTTAGAGACATGGTTTAGTGGTGAACTTGGCAGTGCTAGGTTTATGGTTGGACTTGATGATCTTAAAGATCTTTTCCAACCTAAACGATTCTATGATTCGAGCAGGAGCACCACATGCTCCTCTGGCTGAAGTTTTGGCACAGGATGGGTTGTTTCCATTAGTTTTGGAGCTATCTGGAATTGGCCGTGACTGGCACAGGGCAGTTCACAACCTCCTCCCACACAGGTCACCACTACAGCACCCCTGCTACTGAAACTCTGCAATTTATGCCCAAGTTTCAATTCATAACCATATAAAAGTAGAGAATGCTATTAAAGTACTATGGATTTATGTGATACAGGTCCTCCTCCAGTGTATTGATGACAACTTTTTGACACAGGTGGTGCAGGAGCCAACAAGGAGAGGAGCACTCCTGGACCTGGTACTGACAAACACAGAGGCACTGGTGGAGGACATTAAGGTTGGGGGCACCCTAGGCTGTAGTGATCACGAGAAGATAGAGTTCAGGATCATGGGTAGTATGCACAAAACAACAAGTAGGATTGCAACCTTGGACTTCAGGAGGGCTAACTTTGACCTCTTCAAGAAACTGCTTGGAGAGATCCCGTGGGCTAGGGCTCTGGAAGGCAAAGGGGCTCAAGAGAGCTGGTTGGTATTCAAAGACCACTTCCTCCAAGCTCAGGATCGGTGCATCCCTAAGAGCAAGAAATCGGGCAAGGGACGCAGGAGACCTGCATGGTTGAGCAGGGAGCTTCTGAAAAAGCTCAAGTGGAAGAAGGAAGTTTGCAGCACGTGGAAGAAGGGACTGACCCCTTGGGAAGATTACAAGAATGCTGCCAGAGCGTGCAGGGAAGAAACGAGGAAAGCCAAGGCCTCCTTGGAATTAAACCTGGCAAGGGATGTCAAGCTCAACAGGAAGGGCTTCTTCAAGTATATTGGAGGCAAAAGGAAAACTAGAGAAAATGTGGGCCCACTGTTGAAGGTGGAGTTACTGAATGCCTTCTTTACTTCAGTCTTTACTGCTCGGGCCAGCCCTCAGTCTTCAAAAAGGGCAAGGAGGAGGAGCCAGGGAACTACAGGCTGGTCAGCCTCACCTCCATCCCTGGAAAGATGATGGAACAGCTCGTTCTGGGCGTCATCTCAAGGCATGTGGAGAAAAAGAAAGCTATTGGAAGTACTCAACATGGATTCACCAAGGGGAAATCATGTCTGACTGATCTGATAGCCTTCTATGATGGCATGACTGGATGGATAGATGAGGGGAGGGCAGTGGATGTGGTCTACCTTGACTTCAGCAAGGCTTTCGACACGGTCTCCCACAGCATCCTCATAAAGAAGCTTAGGAAGAGTGGGCTAGATGAATGGACAGTAAGGTGGATAGATAACTGGTTGAAAGACAGAGCTCAGAGGGTCGTGATTAGGGGCACAGAGTCTAGTTGGAGGTCAGTGATAAGTGGTGTTCCCCAGGGGTCAGTACTGGGTCCAGTCCTCTTCAATATATTCATCAGCGACCTGGATGAGGGGACAGAGTGCACCCTCAGCAAGTTTGCTGATGACACAAAGCTGGGAGGGGTGGCTGACACACCAGAAGGCTGTGCCACCATACAGAGAGACCTGGACAGGTTGGAGAGCTGGGCGGAGAAAAACCTCATGAAATTCAACAAGGGCAAGTGTAGGGTGCTGCACCTGGGGAGGAATAACCCCCCCATGCGCCAGTACAGGTTGGGGGCTGACCTGCTGGAGAGCAGCTCAGCTGAAAGAGACCTGGGAGTCCTGGTGGACAACAAGTTGACCATGAGCCAGCAATGTGGCTTTGTGGCCAAGAAGGCCAATGGCATCCTGGGGTGCATCAAGAAGAGTGTGGCCAGCAGGTCGAGGGAGGTCATCCTCCCCCTCTACTCTGCCCTGGTGAGGCTGCATCTGGAGTACTGTGTCCAGTTCTGGGCTCCCCGGTTCAAGAAGGACAGGAAACTGCTGGAGAGGGTACAGCAAAGGGCTACCAAGATGATTAGGGGACTGGAACACCTCTCTTATGAAGAAAGGCTGAGGGACTTGGGTCTTTTCAGTCTGCAAAAAAGACGACTGAGGGGGGATCTTATCAACACTTATAGATACTTAAAGGGTGGGTGTCAGGAGGATGGGACCAGGCTCTTTTCAGTGGTGCCCAGCGACAGGACAAGAGGTAATGGGCACAAACTCAAACATAGGAAGTTCCATCTAAACATGAGGAGGAACTTCTTTACTTTGAGGGTAACAGAGCACTGGAACAGGCTGCCCAGAGAGGTGGTGGAGTCTCTGTCTCTGGAGACGTTCAAAACCCGCCTGGATGCATTCCTGTGCAACCTGCTCTAGGTGACCCTGCTCTGGCAGGGGGGTTGGACTAGATGATCTCCAGAGGTCCCTTCCAAATCCTATCATTCCGTGATTCTGTGATAAAATTGGGTCCTCAGTATTTAATTAACATAAAAACAGCTCATTCATGTTCTTTGCTCTGTTTAACAGATAATTGTGCCATAAACACAGTATATGAACCCAGAGTGAATACTGTGTATGAGTGAATTCATTCAAGGAGGCTATAATACATGCTGCAGTAGAACAGAAATAGCAGATGAGCCCCAGAAAATTGTCTTGTATTCATTCACGAACTACATTAGTGCCAATGTAGATTTTTACTGATAAACCTTTAGTGTTTAAAATTTCCTTCACACACAAAATATAGTGTATTTTTAAACATTCTGTAGTATTATTTAGCCTTACACTAACACCAGTTAAATGGATTTTATTAGTTTTATCATAGGACACTATTGGGTTTACGTGGCATTGCTGTAGTAGCACGATGGGCTGCATGGGTTTGGCCTGCAATGGAACAACCGTTGGCCAAAGCTGTACCAATCAGCAAAGCTAGTGACACCTCTGTGATAATATATTTAAGAAAGGACAAAAGGACGCATAAGCAGTGGAAGGAGTGAGGGGAAAAAAGGTGTGAGAAACACCACTGTGAATGTCAAGGTCAGAGAAGGAGGGAGAGGAGGTACTCCAGGCACCAGAGCAGATATTCCCCTGCGGCCCATGGAAAAGGCCATGGTGGAGCAGGTATCCACACTAAAACCCATGGAGGACCCCATGCCTGAGCAAGTGGATATACCCTGAAGGAAGCTGCAGCCCGTGGAAAGCCCACACTCTAGTAGATTCTCCTGACAGGAAATGCAGCCCATGGAGAGGACCCATGCTGGAGCAGGGGAGAAGCGTGAGGAAGAAGGGGTGGCAGGGAGGAACTGTTATTACTTACCATAACTCCCCTGTTCCCCATCCCCTCTTGTGCTGCTGGGGAAGGGGGGAGAGACAACAGGGGAGTTGGGAATGAAGAAGTGAAGTTGAGCCTGGGAAAAAGGGGGTGGGGTAGGGGAAAGGTATTGGTTTGTCTTTGCTTCTTTCTATCCAAATCAATTTTAAATGGCAATAAATTAACTTAAATTTTCCCCATGTTGATCTCCCTGACTTTATCTCAACCCACAAGCTTTTTCATCTTATTTTCTCCCCCATGCTGTTGAGGAGGGAGAGTGAGAGAATGGCTGGATGGGGGTCTGAGCCAGACAAGGTTAACCCACTACAGACACAATACCAAAAATAAACAACAAAAAAAAAAGCAAGCACATTATGACTCTACATATCGTTGTTTCTTCTTCGACCTCGTCTTAAATCTCCACCTTTCATTTTGCTTTTATGTCATAAAATAAAGCTTTATGACATGCAAAGCATTCTTTTAGATGAATTTCTATCACTAGCCCTCTATTAAGGGCATACGAAGTAATGAAACATCCTCATTACATTTAACAAAGCGCAGTTTAAAACAAAACTTAAGTACTGGATTTAGGCGGCAAGGTTTTGGTAGTTGGGGGGGTGAAACCCTGCCCCTTGATCAATATCAGCAGCATAGGCAGGATGCTGCCTACATTATTCATGTAAACTGTGATTCTCTCAAATCACACTACCATTGATAGAGCCAAGGGGAGGCACAAGTCTTACCCATGCTCAAAAGACATTTGCACAATTAGCAGTTGCTGTCAGATGACCCAGCCATCAAGTGTACCTGGTAGTTCGCCGGAGCCATGGTTTCACTTATGATCCTGTGTTTGCTAGCAGTGATTGGGTGACTCGCCATATGGGCGCATCATTGCTCATCTTTCTTACTGCCTCAATAAAGCTTTGTTTTATAACGTGTTGTCAGACTCCACTGGTGTTCAGACCACAGGGGGTTGCACAGGTGGCCTTTGTGAAAAAAGATCAGGGGCTGCCCCTGTGCCTAACAAAGGTGCTTCCGGCAAGATCCATAACTGTGGTGGTGTGCTCTTCACCCCTCCCTTCTTCCCCAGCTCCTGATCAAGCCATAACTGTCAGTGGGAGCTATGATGGGTTGCACCTGGACTTTGGGGGATGGATGGCAACATAGCCAAACGCTGTCCAGAATAGGGACCTAGATATCTCGCTGCTATGCAAATATGACTATAGGTCAATCATCTTACTCTATAAATAGTGGACAGCCCAAGAGCCCTTTGAACTCTCCTGCACGGCAGTGGGCTGCATGGCAGGATCTCCCCTTGGGTAGGGATGCCACTCAAGGTTATTCCTTGAGGTTTAGAGATTCCTTGCCGCAACAGATCCTTGGTAAGTGGTTAACAGCATGCTAAACTATGAAACTTTAGCTAAGTGATATAAAGGACTGATTGCGCATCCTTTATAGACACATCCTATGTCTAATCCTTTAGACATAAACCATTGACCAAGTCTGGGACTAGGATTGGATCCAGCCACACCTAGGCTCCTCTCTGAGAAGGAGTTTAGAAAGCAAGGGGGTCCTTTCTGAAACCATGACTCAACGGGAGGGTCTCCCTGACAGTTCTGTCTGACCCTGACCTCTATGCAGTAAATAACCAAGTGTACCTTGCCATCGAATCTCATAAAACACTGTCGCATTCACTATCAAACTTTGCTAAATCCCTGTTTTGTATCAATAAATATTTCACCGCTTCTCTCTTACGAGTGAATCACTCCGTCTGCGACAATAACGGACCGACCACTGGCCAAACTGAGCCAATCAGCGAAGCCAGTAGCACCTCTGTGATAACATATTTAAGAAAGGGTAAAAATACCACACAGCAGAGAGAGAGAGGAGGTGGGCGGGGGGGGAAGTGCGATAAACAACCCTGCAGATACCAAGGTCAATGAAGGAGGAGTGGGGGGAGGTACGCCAGAGCAGAGATTCCCCTGCAGCCCGTGGTGAAGACCACACCGGAACAGGTAGATATGCCCTGAAGAAAGCTGCAGCCCATGGAAAGCATGTGCAGCCTCTTGGCAGGAACTGCGTCCCATGGAGATGAGCCCATGCAGAAGCAGGTTTTCGGGCAGGAACTGCAGCCCATAAGGGGGGACACACTTATACTGGTTTTGACTGGGATGGAGTTATTTTTCTTCATAGTGGATTGTATGGTGTTGTGCTTTGGATTTGTGACTAAAACAGCATTGATAACACACTAGCGTTTTAGCTATTGCTGAGCAGTGCTTACACAGCGTCAAGGCGTTCTCTGTTTCTCACAGCTCTGCCAGCAAGTAGGCTGGGGGTGCGCAAGAAGTTGGGAGGGGATGCAGCCGGGACAGCTGACCCCAACTGACAAAAGGGATTTTCTGTACTATAGGATGTTGCGCTCAGTAATAAAAGCTGGGGAAAAGAAGGGGGGGGTGGGGCGGGGGGCAGACATTCAGAGTTATGGTGTTTATCTTATCAAGTAACCATTACCCATGCTGAGGCCTTGCTTTTCTGGAGATGGCTAAACATCTGCCTGCCAACGGGAAGCAGCGAATGAATTCCTTATTTTGCTTTGCTTATGTGTGCAGCTTTGCTTTACCCATTAAGCTGTCTTTATCTTAACCAAAACGTTTTCTCGCTTTTGCTCTTCTAATTTTCTCCCGCATCCCACTGTAAGAGTAATGAGTGAGCGACTGTGTGGTATTTAGCTGCCTACCGGGGTTAACCCACAACAGCAGTCCTTTCCTGGATGATTGTAGCCCATGGGAACCTCCTTCGATGGAGCACTGGAAAAGTGTGAGGAGGAAGGAGCAGCAGAGAGCAACTGTTAAGAACCGACTGCAACCCCCCATTCCCTATCCCCCAACACCCCTAGGGCAGGGGTGAGGAGGTAGAGGAGTTGGGAACTGAAGCAGTGAATTTGAGCCTGGGAAAAGGGGGGAGGGGAGGAGGTGTTTTATTTTTTGTCTTTGTTTCTCACCATCCAAATCTATTTTTCAATTGACAGTATATTAAATTAATTTTTACTAAGTCGAATATTTTTTGCCCATGATGGCAACTGGTAAGTTATCTCCCTGTCTTTATCTTGACACACAAGCTTTTCCATCTTATTTTCTCCCCCTGTCCTGTTGAAGAGGGGGAATGTGAGAGCAGCTGGGTGGGCACCTAGCCAAGGTCAACCCACCACAACATAATTTAGTTAAACATTCATAGAGCAGTCATCATAATAAGTTAATTCTGGATGCAGCAGAAACATTAACTTGCAAACTCAGTTACTCAGGTTTGTCCTATAAGAGTTGTATTAGGGAATGGCTATTCTAGAAGAAGATAGTCTATAAGATAAGTATATATACAATATATGATAAATCAGCTACTTGGGAGAAGGTGGAGGGAGGAGTTGTATGAAGATAATGAAGACCGTTCTAGAAAAATAAATTAAATGCTTACAGAAATTCAAAGTAATCTACATGATTTGAGAATACATACTTACCATCATTTTTTTTAAGGGAAGACGAAGATTCCCAAATCTCATCTGAAAAGGTCACTACTGTAAGTAAAAGTTGGTTTTTGCTTATATAGTAAAAATACCTTTAAAAAGTTATGGGCTACAAATATGAACAGCTACATTATAAAAGGTATTTTCTATAGTTTGTCTTTTTTAAATTTCTGCTTTCTACTTACTTTCCATTACTCAAAAAAATAAAGAAATTTTTTTTAAAAAAATATGATTTAACCTCCAAATTGCAAACCTTCAATTTCTGAGTCTCAGATCTCTCTTCCATCTTTGCTTCATCATCTTTCCTCTAAACTCTCCAGTTTTAGTGGTATTTGCTAGTTTACGACACTAATACCTCCTTATTGCAAAAATAATTTATTGGTAGCCTAATGACATCATACTAATTCAGAATGTTGCTCATACAAGTGCTTAACTCTCACTTAAATTAACTGAATTCACATGCTTAAAACTAAGTGCTTGCTTAACAACTTCCCTAAAGATAAGACAGACCTAAATACCTGCTTCAAATAGGCTTTATAAATGCTTTTTAAGACCCCAGTTTAGAAAAATATGCCACATAAATATGATTATTCAAATATAAACATTTGTTTTACTGAATATATAATCTTCACCTACTAATATGCTTTACAGTGAGTATTGTAATGTTAGTGATATCACAGAAGAACACATTCTGAAATGGAGTATTTGAGCTGGAAGATACTATTCACATAGTCTGACCTATTTAACAAAGACCTTTTTAGAATGCAACACTAAAACATCCCAAGTCAAATGAGTAACATTAGTAACATTAAAGTAGTTTATATTTCCATACAATGTTCTTGTTCGTCACTATGAAGGTAGAACTACTGCTTTTATTAACTGAAACTCTATGTTTTAAGCTGTTAGGACAGCTCTCTGCTATTCAGAAAAAATGGTGCTATTTTAATGACATATAACACATCACAAAGAACTGAATTGGGCTTTTTAATATAGTTTTTGGCCTTTAGCAGAACTACACTTTAACTGTTCTAAAAGCAGACACAAGAAGTGAACAAGGGTATTAATCTAATTTAGTCTTAAATTTTACTAGCATTTTAAAAATATTAAAAAAAATACAATGTTCTAGTTCTTAAGTCAGTCAGCCAGGTGAGAAATTTTAAACTTGACTGTAGTTGTACTATTCGTGAGAGAATTTCTGTGTGCCATTCCATCCCCATACCACCTACCTGCCCACGTATTTTCTACCTTTTTCACACATTTAACACAAAGGATTTGAAAAGGTAAAACATCATGTATATTTTGGAACATAGAAATTGTCTAAATGAGATTAGCTGATACTATAAGCTTCACGTAGATGCAAGAATCCCTACAGTAGGCAGTTATGGAATAACCTTTTCAGGGGAAGTCTCTTTCTAACTCCATTAGTTTGATTTATACTCCAAAGTAAAAGAATTTTGATTCCTTCAAAAACATTTTTTTGTTTACTTGTTTAGCTGGTGACTTTTAGGAAGCCCTACAATAGATTACTTTACGAAAGTAGTTAAAATTTACAAATCACCGTAAGCAAGCATTAAATGTCTTACTTAACGCTCTATTTAATGATTTTTTATTTTCTGGTTTGTCTCATAGTACTATGATAGAAAAAAAAGGAAATTAGAAAAAAAACCCACGCCCAAAAACATGACAGCCACTCTCATTCTAAACAGCTTTATTCGCTTTGGTACCAGAAGCATTCTGAAGTACCTTTGTTTTACAAGGGGCTTTCTATTTTTGAGGGACAAAAAGTTCCTTGAATTCAAACTAGTTTATTATGAAAAGAAAACCATGACAACTGTTTGTACTCTTGCTTTATTATTACATCCGACATGGTCACTCTTAGAAATTCAATCTACTACTGTTGCTAGGAGTCAGTTGCTGTGCAACCTAAAAGGTATGTGGTGCTTTCAGGTTAAGAAGCATTAATAAATCTGTAGGCCTCCTTATACATTTCTGACCAATTTGCTTAAAGAGCTTAAAACTCTTCTCAAATAGCCACCACACACCTCCAGATATCTTTTTTAAAAGGGTTATCATCCTGGTTTGAGTTAAAATAGAACCAATTTTCTTTTCAGTAATTTCACTTTGCAGCTAAGCCTCTACTAACTGAACTCTCTGAAATTAACAGCATTATTTTTCAGACAGTGTCTGCTTCTAGCAGAGATAAGGCCTGATGTTTATAATTGACACCAAAGAATGGCATGCAGAGAGGCTCTTGCTTATACTTATTGCTATAACAACCAAGGTCAGCTAACTTATTTGCCCCATTGGAGGGTCAGAAGTGGAAAAGCGTAGAGGGTCACACCTGCGGGGAGGAGGGGACAGGAAAGGTGACCCAAAACTGATCAACAGGGTATGCCACCCCATCTGCCTAATGCTCAGTATAAAAGCTGAGGGATCAAAGGGGTCAGCCTCTTTCTTCAATGGCCGACATCCAAGGAGGACTCTGCCTGCCTGTCTGCCTGCCTTTGATCCCAATCCATGCATTCCTGAATCAGTTCCTGAGTTCAGCTCCCATCCAACTGACCAAAGGGATATCCCATACGATGCTGTGCTCAGCAATAAAAGCTGCAGGGAAGGAGGAGGAAGGGGGGAATGTTCAGAGTTATGGCGCTTGTCTTCCCAAGGAACCGTTATGCGTGATGAAGCCCTGCTTTCCTAGAAATGGCTAAACATCTGCCTGCAGATGAAAGGTAGTGAATGAATTCCTTATTTTACTTTGCTTGTACACACAAGCAAATATTTAATAAATATTAAAGCAGAAAAACTAAAGCAGTACATATCTTCACTGCATTCTAACTGAAAGCAAACAACCAAGTTTTTCTCTAATTTGTCATTTAGGAGGACAATTAAAAATCTTAAACACCAAGAAAGCTCAAATTTAATGTTTCAATAGCTAAAACATCTGCACAACATGCTATGTAGAGATACTTTATTTTACACTCACAAAGAACAAGATATCAATCTATATTTTGGATCATAAATTCACAACCTAAAAAAAACAAAACACCACTTTAAAAATGGCAGCATGATGCTTCATATTTACTTTTTATATCTACGTATGCCCAATGGATCTTCAAGATGACTCTAAGATGTTTTTGTCAAACTGCGTTCTTCTGGTTTTGCTCATTATTTTCAATCATAAAGATTCTGCAGGCCAAATTAGATATCTACAAATACCTCTACAAGATCAATATTTTCAATAATATTTTAGCAAATCCACTGGAGGAGAGCACATAGAAGTGGACAATATGGCTTTTCTCCTATACGTCATTCTATAGTAGCATGATTAATGACATCTATAGGAATTAGGAAATCTTGCTTATGCCTTTTGCTCTTTAAATGTATCCATACTACAATAGATGGAGTATAGGGTGTGGTTGTTTGCTGATTGGCCAGATGTCTATTGCCAAATGGAATATATAACACCTGAGCACCGACTGCCTTTTCTTCAATAGTAGCATAAATTTAGTCTTACCTTTCCCCAGATAATTATTTTGATGAAATTTGTGTTTTTGAAACCGCTACCCCTCTTCTCAAATAAGATGGAGGGCAGCATCACAGAAACCATTTCCTTAGGAACACAAGAATAAAAAGATGTTTCAAAAGTTATAGGAAAGGCTAAGATAACTAGTCTATACAATACCCAGTTTGTGCACCTCAAAACATAAAACATTTCATACTACTTGGATGAGGTTTTCTACAGGGACCTCAAAAAATAATAACAAAATGAAGACTGCTCTGAAAGCAAAAAAAAAAGGGGGGGGGGGGGGGGAGCAAATTTCTTCCTAAGAGAGCATTCATGAATGAGAACTGGTTTGTAACTGGCATTTTGTTTTTTCTCCAGAATTCACAAGCTTGCGATGTATTTTCTAAAGCAAAAACAAACCTTTTTTTTGTTTTTGCCTACATTAGGATAATGGGCTTATAAGACAAATCACAAAGAGAAGTTGCCTCACCTCCTCCACTTCTAGGATTTAGCCTTGTAAAGAACACAGTAGCAACTCGGAGTCCAGGATCAAACACCCATTTCCATCAACACAGGCA
The DNA here is from genome assembly GCF_028500815.1 of Rissa tridactyla. Lineage (NCBI taxonomy): Eukaryota > Metazoa > Chordata > Aves > Charadriiformes > Laridae > Rissa > Rissa tridactyla. The sequence continues at coordinate 19,189,201 of NC_071496.1, forward strand.
AAAAGATAAATATAGAGACTTAAGTAGTACAGTGATTGCTACTTTTAATTACTTTCAAGGACACATCACTGCAACATTAAAAGCTACCCTATTGATTGCGATCTCAAAAGTGATGGTAAACAGCTTGGAAAGCAGTCTAAAATTATTATATCTACACAGCTACAGTTAAAGACATCTAGATATATTATACTGTAAAAATAGTTGTACTTAAAAACTAGCTAATGATTGTCTGAACTACATTTTCCAGTCTTGATTTTTGTTAGATCTAGTTTCTACTGATAGCAAGTGTTTTCCTCTGTGTTGCTCAAGGATATACCAGAGACAGGAGGGACTTTAGCAAAGAGCAGTTGCAATGCTGTCCAACTTCAATTGTTCCATAAGTAACCCTTTATTAGTACCATAAGATAGTCCTTTGAATGTAACTATAGTAAATGAAACTTCTGCAGACACATAGGTTTGTTTATATAAAACAGGATAGAGCCTCAATCTGTTAAATTTGGTGAGACGGGTTGGTTGAATAAATATTCCTTACATGAAGAAATTCAACCAGAACCAGACCCTACTGAGATTAAACTAGCACTCCCCTCTCCACTACTATGGAGCATCTCCCTCATCTGTGAGACTAGCATGCTTCTGCAGTACAAATTGTCCAAGTTCAATGCTCCCTCTAGTCTTTTCCACTGAAATTCCTTCTTCCTCCCTCACTCCTTCTCAGCATCAAACTTTTAAATACTTGATGCAAGTACGTAGAGCAGGCTTTGACACATAGGCAGATGCTCATTCTCTCTAAATAGCTGTTTCTCATGTACACAATAAAGATCTACTCAAAGTGAAATGGATATTGCCATCAACACTCAAGGTTTTTGAACATTTTCCATCATAAATTAGTTTTCATTTTGGCATATCTTTACTGAATTTATTCTTTTTCTGTCTGGACATAGTGTCAATCACCCAGAACTTTCAGGAAAATTAACTTATATGCAATTCCAAGAATAGGGCGTGTTGAAAAAAAAAAAAAAAAAGCTCAATCACCCGTATTTAAATGTATACAGATACATATATATGAAATATATAACACATATATTTTAACATAGATACTAAAAAAAAAAAAAAAAAAAAAAACAAACAAAAAACCAAACCAGCTACTCCAATACTAAGTTTTAGTAAATCTCTGATTTTTTTAATGGTAAATTTAAAGTGGCAAAGGGTTACCACACCAACAGAGATGTCAAGCCAGGCACAGAGGCACTAAGGGGGCAGGTTTTAATATGTTCTGCAAAAATCTAAGCAGATGTCAACAGAGCACACTTACAGATAATTTCTAAATTATCTAAAGAAATAATTTTAAAACTTCCTCAGATTCTCCTGCTTGACAAAAAGGCAAATTCCTCAACATGATTATTTTCACAGTATGTTTAAAGATGTTTTAACCAATCTTCAGGTTGCTAGTGTGAAAAATAGATCCTGAACTACTGAATAAGCGTTCTTCCTAGTCATTTGCAATTGGCTGAAGGAGTCTTCTTCAAAATAAATTTTAAATGTCAATTTTGTGTATATTGAGATGAAGCAGGTAACATTTACACCCAAACAGAAAACAGATTAACAAAAGAGTAACTGCAGGCTATCCCTGCAGCTCAGCTGGATATATATACTTCAGAGATGTCTGATATACAATGCTTCCCAGCCTTGCCACATCCCACTACCTCAAGTAAACTGTGAAACATTAAACCATGCGGAAGCAAAGCATCTAACACGGAAAAGGAAAGAACAGTGGATAGGAAACAATTCAGCAAAAATCTATCATTTTGTCTTCCATTTCATAGGCTTGTATCTGCATGCTAGTAAACAGTAATTCTAAAAAATGAATCATTATTTTCCTAATAAAATATTATAGTTAGTTCAAAATTAGGTTTAATTCAAAAGGACTGATAATGTGATAAAACAAAACAAAAAGGAATCACTGAAGATAAAAATATCCCTGTTTTGTGCCATGTAAGTATGGGCATAAGAGGCAACTAAACATTTCATCACGACACTAAATGTGAGAGAGAGAGACAGACTAGAGTAAATCCAAGTAAAGCAATTATATTGGAAATACACATAGGATTTATGTTAAGAACCGGTGAAAAAAACATTGGCTAAGGGGTTGTGAAGAACTAGATAGTTACACAGTATCAGTGTTTTTCTTCTTTTAAACTAATTTAAAAATAGGTTAAAACCCACAGTAGAGACAATCTGTCATTGTTTTTATACCTAGCACTTTTATTAGGTAGCAGAAAAACACTATGTTCATAAGAAATATAACACATACATTTTTTGTAAGCAGAGGTGCACTTCCTAACACAGTATAAGCTAGGGTTAATAGACTATGAAACTATTTTAGAACATCTACTGAGATAACGCAAGTTGATACAGAAACTGAACGACAACAGGAAACCATATGGATGAATAAGATGGCACGGTTGGACCACCTTAATTAAGAAAACATACCCAGGTAAATGGTTCTTATGGTTATGGAACTATACATTAAAGACTTCTTTAGCTCTTCAGAAACAAACGTGTTTCTAAGAAAGTAAGACAAACACACAGCATTGTGTGCTCTAAATATGCACAACTCCTTTGAGTTTACTGAAAATTTAGTGGTTTCTATACTATCAAGTTAAATTCTACAAGTAGTATGAGCTGGAGAATTCAAGAAGGCTCTGAATCAGTGCATGAAAAATAATACAATCAAAAATTCCACGTGGAACAAATATGTTTTTAAAATAAAATGAAAATGTTACTTGATGAGAACAGGAAGTTGGGAATTCAGAAGTACGGCCATAAAATTAAATTACACTTGCAACCAGATAGCTTGGTTTATGGAAATTACAGCTAATTGCACTAAAGGATTTTATATAGTACCAATCAGCCCTTCAACCTCTACTATTAACTACTAATCACACCTTCAAGACAGTTTTAAAGGATCTCTAATCCCTCTGCTGTGTCACCCGCTAGCCTTCCCTATTGATATACAAGATACTTTGGAACACTACAAGTACTGCAGCATGTCAGATAACAACTTACAAAAAAAAAAAATAAATACCCTTCATAATAAACAACCACAGGGCAATTTACATTATTTTTTCCCCTTTGGAAATGATGTCTCTTCCCATATTATAAAATGGGAGGGAAGAAAGGCTGAGGAAGAGAAAGCGCTCGAGGCTTCTCCCTCCCCCCTCCCCCCTCATCAATAGTGAAGCCCAATGGAGCAGTCCCAGCCTGGATACTGCAAGGAGGGAGGAGGTAAAGATTGGGGTGGAGGGAGAGGAGAAGAAAGGGATAGAAAGGCGGTATCACAAGCCTGTACAGAACAGTTACATTCACCTGAACTGTGGAAAGCTGTGTTGTTGTTCTTGCTGGTGGTGGCTGTTGTAGGTGACGACGAGGAAGGAGATGGAAAGCAGCGGAAGAGCGGTTGTTGTTGATAAGTAACAGTCACCAGGACTACGGTGACTACGGCGCTTGATTCACGAGGCAACAGTTGCTATAACTCACAAAAGAGAGAGAGCAAGCGAGAGAGGAGGAGGCGGCGGTGGCCCAGCCGAAGAGACCCGGAAGAGGCAGGGCCTTCCGTATGACGGACAGCTTCTAGGGCCAGAGAGGAGAGGGATCAATTTCGTCAAAGGGGAAAGAAAAGAAGGTTGGAAGGACGTATTAACTCCTCCACCTCGCTAAGGGAGTGCGAGGGCGCATTCTGTCCCCAGCAAGCAAAGTGTCAGTAGTATGACAATGAACAATGGACATGGATGTAAGATCACACTACATCGGAGCGGGCAGGGAGGGAACCTGTAGTGGTGGCTGATTGTTCAAATGGATAGCAACCGCAAGGCCGAAACCCGAGTGGGAGGGAGGAGAGAAGAGGGGGGGTGGTCATATATGCATATCTGTCTCCCTCGTGGATCATGCTCACCGACATCCTGACGTCACATCCGATTAGCGAGTAAAATTGGGGGGGGGGGCAGGGATCTCCATTCAGTGGTTTTCTTTGCTTTTCTACCCTGCTTGCTTCCTGCTTCTTGGAAGTGGTTTAGCGAGAACGGGAAGTTCTGCTTTGTGCTCACTGCTTGTCACAATTTACACTCCTCCTTTCATCAGAAAATGGCAGTGAAGAGCTGCTGATGGATGGGGTATTTGTTAACTGCTGCCATTTAAAGTAGGTGAGACTGTGGCAGCAGCCGTACTTGTTACCTAAAATAAAAGCCCTCGAAACCAAAAGTAGTTTAGAGAGGAGATATTGCTTCATTCGACGTTGGGTGCTGGGGGAAAACCCCACAAATCTAGCACACCTTACCGGGGATATTCACCCATTATTTATACACAAAAGATTCTCACTATTCCGCCTGCCTAATACATAACTCCACCTAGGCTTACACATTCATTAGGATGACCGAATAGCCTTTTTGCCCATGCGCATCAAATTTTTTCTGGGTTGGCAAAACGCTTCTGCGCAAGCAGTGAGTGTCTCGGTGGTCGTTTGGGTAAGGAGACCCTTCCTCACATTATCCTTTTAAGGTATTGAGTCATCTCAGGACAGTAAAAGTTTGCTGTAAGTTTGCCAACTTCTTGAAGATAATAAGGATGTTCTTTGAAGCAGCCATAACTCTATCCTAATTGGTATAGGAGTACGTACTTGATGTATAGAAGAACCTTGAAGTGATTAACTACTTCTGGTTGTCTCCTCATTATCACTCTCTGTAACATCAGCTCAGTGGCTAACTATTTTTACATGGTAAGAAAGTCAGTAATTAGCTATTTTCTCACACAGTAAGAAGGTTATTAAGTGTGAAAAACAGTGAAGGTATTGTTGGCTTTCGCCATAATAACAAGGCTATAAATCTTTGACTTATAAGGATAACTAACCTTTAGTAAATTAGGAAACATGAGAAACCTCAAAGATAACAACTAACAGCAACTATGAAGAAAAACATCATGAAGAAAAACATCCGAGAGAAACAAAAGAGAACTTCTCCAAAAGACTCCACAAGTGATTAACAGAAGGAAACAGATGCATAGGAGAAGGGAGTTGATGATAATCGATCCTACCAGAAGGAAACACATGCATGGGAAAAGGGAGCTGATCCTACCAGAAGGAAACAGATGCATGGGAAAAGGGAACTGAAGATCATCGATCCTCAGAAACAATTCAGAAGGAAACACACAAATAGAAGAGAAAAAGGACTAATGATAATCAACCATTATCAACAATTACTCTGTCTAAAATAGTGAATACGTATGCAATACTGAATGTATATAAGACATGGCTGAAGTGTTAGCTGGTGTGCCTCTGACTTGAGTCATGCACCCAGCGCTGTGCTTTTGCTTTATTGGCTTTGTCCCTATAATAAAATAAGTGCCATTTCTGTTTAAGGGATCTGGCTATTTATTACAATTTGGGGGCTCGTCCGGGAGAATTCACTTGGTCCCAGTGGGCTCCGAGACCCCGAGCAGGAGATGCACCCCACTGATTTCGGCGGCCTGCTCGAAGGACTTCCCGGTGCCTGTTGAGACTCCAAGCTGATAATCCCACGAGAGGAGGGACTCATAAAGCAAAAGGGGTAAGTCTCCCCAGGAAAAATCGCGGTAGCCCATAATTCTTGTGCACGAAGACCCAGGCAAGAAAACAGGACTGTAAGTACTGCCTGGTTGGGCAGGTTTGGGGCTTGATTGCTGTGTTTGTGGAACTCGGACCGGACAGTCCGGATCTGGGGAGCGAGTGTGGAGTCTTTCTAACCGCGGTTCCAGTCTCCTGCGAGGGAATTGGCCGGTGAAGAGACGAAGCGTCAGAAACTGAGTGAAAGACAGCCCCGGGAAAATTGGGTGCTTGACTGCTGTGGTGAGCAGAAGACAGCCCCAGGGAAAAGGGGAGCGGGAAAGTGCCGGCAGATATACCCCAAGACAGTCCTTTGGGGATAAAATTGGCTAATTGGAATATCGATCCGGATACTAAAAATAAGGATAAAGTTAAAATGATTCAGTATTATATGATAGAATGGACAAAGGAACCTATACGAGCAGACCATTTGTATTGGCCTAGATATGGGTCCTTTGAAGGGTGGATATGCCAGGCTTTAAACCTTTATGTAAACTTGTTGCGTGAAAAGGGGCAAAGCGGTTTTGGCAGAAAATAAACCCCCTTGTGTTCTAACCCTCCTCACCGAGGTGGGAGGCTAGGTGCGGCTAGGTTTAAATTCTGAGTGATGCCCAATTCAGCACTATCAGTCCAATCGCGTTTAATATGTATTAAACTATTACGATTTGGATACACTAATAGTGGACTGCACCTTCAGTCTAGTCGTGCTCCTGAACTAGCACGGCCACTCTCCAGTCTTTGGTCGCGTTCAGTGAGAAACCAAAACGACTAGCTACTTAAAAAAGTGCAGTTTATTTAAACAACAGATAGATAGGTTCTTAGGATTGCCGGTGATAAATACACTGTCTGCAAAGCACGTGCAAATGAAAGTATTGTTACATATACAAAACGCGCGACAAAGTTATAAACGATACAGCCTGGCTCTAAATGTGGAAAAGAGAGTCTCTAGAGAAATTTCTAAGTTTCCCGAGGAAGCACTCGGTATAATCTAAGTCTTACCCAAAGGCGTCCCTATGGGGGGGAAGAGAGGCTCAGCCCGTCGACTGATCCCAGAAGTCAGTGATGTAATTCTTTGTGATGGTGTCTTCCCCGGGTATCCCCCCTCTCTCGGGCTATTTTTATACTAGTTGTTATCTTCAAGGTGGAGTTTGAGTGACTTTAGTCATACATACTTTTATCATGATTGGTGTAAAATTCTCTCGCTTCACAATTAAAGGTATAGTTTACGAGAAATTCAGGGCGCAGACTCAAGAAGGAGTGCTCGCACCTTGGAGGCGGGTAGCCTTCGGGATGGAGGTGTGTTTTGGCATTATAATGACATTATAATGAGCAAAGTTCGCACAAAGGACAGCATTTCATCAAAATTTGACAAAATGTTGGCTCTGAGCATCTAGCGGGCAGCTAATTGGCAGCTTATCTGTTTCATGGTATCATCCCATTCCCGTATCCGCTATACATCATAAGGTAAAGCCACGGAATAATTGCATCCCGTCCCGTACCTCATGTAGCTTATCAGGGAACCACAGATGTTGTGTCCTTCATGCCAGCTGCGGCTATTTTCTACCTCAGAAGCCTCTTGATTTTATACTTTTCCTTAATGTGTGAACAATGCTGTACTTTTGTATTTTTTTAGCCAATTTAGTATTTATTCCACAAAACTCTAAAGAATCCTTCAGCCCAGAGGAGAGTGAATATGCCTCCTGCTGGAAAGGGGAGATTTGGCCAAAAGGAGTTAGTACCTTTAAAATATCTGAGATCTCAAGGGAAGAAAAGGAGAAGCGGTGGGATCCTCTGGAAGTTTTGCCCCCTCCCTACCGCCTCCCTCCAACAGCCCCCCCTTCTCCTGGAAAAGAGCTGACACCTAGTGCTAGGAGAAGGTCGGACAGGTCTCAGAGGTTAATTGAAAAAGTATCACTTACAAACTCTCCTAGGTTACGGCGGAAAACTTCTGTTAAAGTAAAGGAATCGGAAGACCAAGACACGGTGCAAGAAACACCAGGAGTTAGTTTATTCCCCTTATGGGAAGTACCCCTGGGGGGAGCACAAGGGGGGGATAGGATTTGTAAACGTTCCTTTGACTTCCACTGAAGTCAGGAACTTTAAAAAGGAATTAAAAGGGTTACTGGAAGATCCAATAGGCCTATCAGAAAAATTAGACCAATTCATAGGCCCTAATATTTATACCTGGGAGGAAATGCAGTCGATAATAAGTATAATATTTTCTCCCAAAGAACGGCAAAGGATTAGAACAGCTGGGATGAGAATTTGGGAAAGGGAAAATCAGCAAGGCCCACCTGGGGACCAGAAGATGCCAATAGTACACCCAAATTGGAATCAAAATGATGTAGAGGGTCGTAGGAACATGAGTGATTATCGAAATTTAATTATTAAAGGTATAAAAGAAGCCGCTCCTAGAGGGCAGAATGTAACCAAAGCATTTGATGGGCAGCAGGGAAGGGAGGAAACCCCGACCGAATGGCCTGAAACGCTGCGACCTGACATGAGGCAGTACTCAGGAAGAGATTCAGAGAGTCCCGTGGGGCAAACAATACTGAGAGTTCCATTTGTTACACACGCCTGGCCAGACATTCGAAGAAAATTAAGAGAAACTAGAGGACTGGCAGGATCGGGGCCTGAACGAATTACTGAGGGAAGCTCAGAAAGTATATGTACGAAGAGATGAGGAGAAGGCTAAAGCAAAAGCTAAAATCATGGTAGCCACCATGAGGGAAGGAAATATTCAGAAAAATCCCAGGGTGATGGGGGGGATGGGACGGAATCCTGAGAGGCGGGAGGAGACTTTTAGACAGAATCAGATCCCTCCCAGAAGGGGACCATCGGGAACTGAGAAAAGGAATGAAGGAAGTGGATGTTTCTATTGTGGGAAACTTGGGCATTTTAAGAAGGAATGTCCTCAAAGGGATAAAGATCAGAAAATGTTTAGAGAAATTGAGGATTAGGGGTGTCAGGGGCTCTACCTCCCGGGGGATATCTATCACCTTGAGCCCTTGATAAACCTAAAAGTAGGCCCCCAGGAGGAAGTATTAGAATTTCTAGTAGATACAGGAGCTGAGCGAACTTGTGTTTGTAACATACCTAAAGGATGCATTATAAGTAAAGAAGTAATTAATGTAATGGGAGCAAAGGGGGAAAGTTTTAAAGCCCCGGTGATCAAGCAGGTGGTTTTTGAAGGTAATGACAAAATAGGTGTAGGGAATATCTTGTTAGTGCCTGGGGCTGGGTGCAATCTGTTGGGAAGAGACTTGCAGATCCAGCTGGGGGTTGGAGTAATCCCCGAAGAGGGGAAAATGATTGCAAAAATATTAAGTCAGGAGGACGAATCCAAAATTAATCAGCAAGTTTGGGCTGCAGCGGACATATAGGTTGGTGCAAGACTTACGGGAGGTGAATAAGAGAACTTTGACTCGGTACCCTGTTGTACAAAACCCTTATATCCTTCTGAGCAAAGTTCCCCCGGAACACAGCTGGTTTAGTGTAGTGGATTTAAAAGATGCGTTTTGGGCATGTTCCCTGGCTGAGGAAAGTCGAGATATCTTTGCTTTTGAACGGGAGGACCCAAACACCAGACGTAAACAGCAGCTTAGACGGACAAAGCTACCTCAAGGGTTTACAGAGTCTCCCAACCTGTTTGGACAGGCTCTGGAGGAGCTGTTACTATCTTTTCACACCCCTCCTAAAACTCAAATCACTCACTTGTGAAGGAGGGGAGGCTAGTATTAAACAATATGTAATGCAGATTGCAAAGAACTTGGAACAACTAAGAAATAAAGGGTTGCTCCCACAAACTACCCTGTTGGATTTTAAGATCCATAACATGAAAATTGGAGAACGGGTTTTAGTAAAAACATGGAGAGAGCAATCTTTAACTCCCCAGTAGGAGGGTCCCTTTCAGGTGCTGTTGACTACGGAAGCTGCAGTACGGATGAAGGAAAAAGGGTGGACTCATGCCAGCAGAACAAAAGGACCAGTAGAAGAACCTAGAGACTGGACTCTGACTTCAACTCCCGGGGACACCAGACTCACCTTAAAACGCCAACCAACGCGGTGATGTATGGGAGAGGAACTGAATAATAACTTAGAAATCACAGAAACTTGGGGAGTGAAACCAGAACTTTATCGTTGGTTTCGGGTATGGCCGGGGCAAACCTTAAGGAAAATTAGATATCCTCCTTGGGGAAGAGCACTCCCATTACAGACAGGAGGGTCAGGGTTGTATAAAACTGAAAACTCTCTGTTTGCACTTGCATGCGATTTATATAAAGAAGATAGTCGGCTATATCCTAACCTTGAGGAAGAACTACAGCCCCCTCCAGTACCCCGTAGTATACCTTGTCTGATACATCCCTATGCTAGACATCATAGTTGGGTGAAGTGTGAATGCTTAGGTTGTAAGCAAAATTGGTATTACCATTCATCCCGAAGACATCCCTTCTGTTTAAATTGCCGGAAGCAAAATTCGAGTTTGGCTCAAACTCAGATATGATATACCAATATCGTAACATTAATTTGTGGGTGGGAATTGCTAGTGCCGGTTCTGTGGGAAATTCCTGAAGAATGGTGGGAAACAGTGGTTTCTAACTGTAAAAACCGATTTGCTTGGAAAAAGAGATAAGAACCCTACCTGCTACAAGAGCCAGGGATACCAGATCAAAAGAGGATGGAGGGCAAGACCAGGTTGGCCACTGTACTCGCTGCCAAGAAGAATTATTTCTCGGCTGTTGGAAGCACCCCAACAGGCATGAGAGGTAGGAGTATAAGCCATACTGGACCTCCACTCCTCGTATTGTTATTAGCGGTATCCTTAGTATCCAGTAACGAATGCATGAAGTGTTACCAGCAGGTCTCCTGGAATAGGAAGATGGTTTCCACTATGACAGTGCATTCGCATATCAACAGCCACTGTTATAACCGCCATGAGTTAACAGTGTGCAAATATGACCAACACGAATATTGGGTTGGGAAGAATTTAGGAATAGGCGGAACAAGACTAGGAGTACATTGTCCTAGAGGGGAGCAATGGCTCTGCTTTACTAAAGCCGGGCATTGGGACATATCAGACGGAGGTGGGGTACAAGATATGATAAAAGCCGAAATAGTGAGGGCTGCTATCTACCAAAACCGATTAGCCTTAGACTACTTACTGGTGGAAGAAGGGGGCATTTGTGGAAAATGGAACACTTCAGATTGTTGTTTAAAGATAGATGGTAATGGGGATGCAATATTGGAAGTAACAGAAGAAATCCGGAAAATTGCGCATGTACCGGTTCAAAAATGGGAATCTATGTTAAACGATAATTGGTGGAATAATGTTTTTGGGGGAACCTGGTGGAAGAAACTAGGCTACATTCTCTTATGTTCAGTTGCTGGTTTATTATTTCTTCCTTGCTTAATCCCTTGTTTTATACGCTTAATTATAACAGTAGTCCAAAGCATGCAAGAAGTTTCCATACCCAAGAATCCAAAATTGGCAGCCTCAGGCTCAACTAAAAAGATAATGGTATTAAGGAGAATAAGAAATACTCCACAACAATTGGAAGAAGCAGAATTGATCTATGAACAAAACAAATGGATTAAGCACAATGAAAGTTATGGCTCAAGCCAAATGTAGTATAAAAGACAAAAAGGGGGAATTGTGAAAAACAGTGAAGGTATTGTTGGCTTTCGCCATAATAACAAGGCTATAAATCTTTGACTTATAAGGATAACTAACCTTTAGTAAATTAGGAAACATGAGAAACCTCAAAGATAACAACTAACAGCAACTATGAAGAAAAACATCATGAAGAAAAACATCCGAGAGAAACAAAAGAGAACTTCTCCAAAAGACTCCACAAGTGATTAACAGAAGGAAACAGATGCATAGGAGAAGGGAGTTGATGATAATCGATCCTACCAGAAGGAAACACATGCATGGGAAAAGGGAGCTGATCCTACCAGAAGGAAACAGATGCATGGGAAAAGGGAACTGAAGATCATCGATCCTCAGAAACAATTCAGAAGGAAACACACAAATAGAAGAGAAAAAGGACTAATGATAATCAACCATTATCAACAATTACTCTGTCTAAAATAGTGAATACGTATGCAATACTGAATGTATATAAGACATGGCTGAAGTGTTAGCTGGTGTGCCTCTGACTTGAGTCATGCACCCAGCGCTGTGCTTTTGCTTTATTGGCTTTGTCCCTATAATAAAATAAGTGCCATTTCTGTTTAAGGGATCTGGCTATTTATTACACTAGTCAATGATGAAAGAAGCAACAAGGAAGCTAGTGAAATAATGCACACTTGTTGTAAACTGATGTGCTTCTGAGTAATTTCAGTACTCTGTCTTATATACCATATCTGATACCTCAGTGTGTTATAGTTGAATTTAAAATAAATCGAGTCCAAATTAGATTCAATAAATATTTATTGAGGTAGGAAGGCAAAAGCAGCGCTGGGTGGCCGGGGAGTCGCAGCTCCACCAAAGGCTCGCAAATTCAAGCAAGCTGAGCAGCTCTTTTTATCTTCACGGAGGTTGGTTTTGACATCTTCGGTACGCCCCTCTGTAGCTTCTTGCTTGAGGTAGTTTAGATAAAATGTTGGTCACAGAATCAGCTTAAAACAATACATTCTGATAACATTGTGGTTAAGCTTTTTGTCAAACAGGAGTTCCCATGTTGATGTAGCAAGATAACATTGTGGACGTGTCTCTTCTGGTTAAACAGGGAGTTCTCAAGACTGCCACAATGGGTTCATTCCTCTTGCTTAACTTGTTCGATCAGCAAATCACCTTTAGTTACTTATTGTAATAAATAGAATCATGTTTGTTAATCAAACCAGGCTTTCTTAAAGGCTGGTGAAAACTTACACTGTTTCGACTCTTCACATACTTGAATCGCAGGCATCCGGTGTGCTGTCTGGGGCACTTTGACACCTCAAGGCCTAAATCACAGGCATCTGGTGTGTTTTAACACTTCAAAGGGAAGAGCTAATTTGTGAGATAAGCTGAAAAGAGTCTCCCCAAGGACACTGATAAAGATGAGGAGCCTTCAGCCTCACGACCACCAGGAGGCGGGACAAGACCGACCCCCTAGCAACACGTCGCTCAGACACAGAATATACCAGGATTGACACATATACGGGAACCAGAAGAGTATATAATCAACTACTTTCGGGGAGTGGGGGTGCGCCGTTGGCGGAGCAAAGACTCCCCGGCCGCCCAGCGCTGTTTTGCTTGCTGCCGCTTGCTTAATAAACTAATTTGATTAATTGGACTGGTTCCTGTCAATTATTGGGCCTCAATCTATAACAAATTTGGTGCCGTGACTCGGATAGAGGCAATTTGGCTGTAAACCTCACGGGGGGGGCGCCCCGCTGAGTAAGCGGCCCCTGTTGGGGGTTTTTACACCCAAAACCTCTACCGACGAACTCGAAATTTGGCAGCAAGCAAATAAAAGCCGGCAACCCCGTAAACTTTGTGCACGAAGACCCGAACGAAGACTCAGGAGTGAGTAAGTATAGGCCGGTGATCCGTTCGGTTGGGGTTGGGTATCCTGGAGTGTGCCTGTGTGAGACGTCCACTTGAGGACGAAGCAAGTGCGGACCCCTTAGTAGTGCGGTTCCCATCTCCCGCGAGGGACTGGGCCACGAACAGGGGGAAAAGATTGTGTGTGTGTGTGAAGGCACTCCGGAAGATGGGACAGAAGAAAAGCAAGCCTTCTGATCCCATGGGTGGGTCGGTGCCTAAGGTTAGGTTACCCCAGATACCGCCAGACAGTCCGTTAGGATTAATGATTAAATATTGGGATGATTACCCTTCTAGGCAGGGTAAGGATAAAGCAAAAATGATACATTATTGTATGGAAGTTTGGGGTGGGAAACAAATTAGAAGTGACCGCCTGTATTGGCCCGTTTTTGGGTCCTTTGAAGATTGGATATGCCAGGCTTTACATATTTATGTTAATTCTAAGGAACTCTTTAGCCTGGAGGAGAGTGAATATGCACACTTGTGGATAAGGTCAGAGACGAGAGTAAATCTGTATCACTTGAGAGAGAAGAAACAGGGGGGTAGGAAAAACCCCGGGATGAGGATGAAATCCCTACCTCACCCCTCCCTTATGTACCACCAGCACCACCGCCACAGCCTTCACCGCCCCCAACAGCGCCAGACTTTTTCAATACAGATTCTCCCTCTGGTTCTTCTGAAACTAGACGAGTAACTCGAAGTCAAACTAGGATGGGGGAGGATAAAAGTAATTTATATCCGCTTAGGGAAGTTGCTATGGGGGGAGCGCAACCTGGCATGGGATATGTTTCTGTCCCTCTGAACTCCGGGGACGTTAGGGAATTTAAGAAAGAAATGGGAAGCTTGTTAGAGGATCCCCTAGGAGTTTCAGAACGGGTAGACCAGTTCCTAGGACCCAACATTTATACCTGGGATGAACTGCAGGCCATATTGGGCATATTGTTCACTGCAGAAGAAAGGGAAATGATCAGGAGAGCTGGGATGAGGATTTGGGACCAACAACACCAGCAGGGTCCTGTGGCAGATATTAAATGGCCTCTTCAGAGACCTAATTGGAATAACCAAAACGAAATAGACAGAGGCCATATGCAAGATCTGAGGACCATAATTGTCCAGGGGATAAGGGAATCTGTCCCTAGGGGACAGAATATAAACAAAGCCTTTAGTGAACATCAAAAGAAAGATGAAACCCCTACGGAATGGTTAGAGAGACTGAGAAAGAACCTCCAATTGTATTCAGGGCTGGACCCTAGTACACCGGTAGGGCAAGCCTTGTTAAAAACCCAATTTGTAGCTAAATCATGGACGGACATTAGAAAGAAACTGGAGAAAATGGAGGATTGGCAGGATAGGGGTTTGGATGAATTGTTACGGGAAGCCCAGAAAGTGTATGTCCGCAGGGAGGAGGAAATACATAAGAAACAAGTCGGAATGTTGGTAGCTGCAGTCAGAGAAGGGCAAAGGACGTCAACCCCTGGAAAAGGGTTTGAAACTCGCCAGATAAGACAGGAGACCCGAAAACCTTTAAGAGGGAGAGAATGGGGAACTGTGGTTTGTTTTTATTGTGGAAGAAAAGGGCATGTTAAAAAGGACTGCAGAAAGAGAATGATGGATGAGAAAATGTTCAAAGAAGACTAGGGGTGTCAGGGGCTCTATTTGCTGGGAACCCGAGAAAAAAACAGAGCCCTTGATAAAACTAAAAGTGGGTCCCCAGCAACAAGAAATTGAGTTCCTAGTGGACTCGGGAGCAGAAAGATCTACCGTTCAAAAATTGCCCCAAGGATGTAAAATATCCTCGGCGACTATACAGGTTATTGGAGCAAAAGGACAACCTTTTGGAGTACCCGTAATAAAGGATGTGTTTTTTGAAACCCATTCTAAGGTAGGGGTGGGGTCCCTGCTACTAATGCCTGAAGCAGACTATAATTTATTGGGCCGAGATTTGATGACTGAATTAGGAATTGGCTTAGAAGTAGAAAACGAAAAACTAAAAATTAAATTGTGTCCCTTACGAGTAATAGATGAAGAGAAAATAAACCCTGAAGTCTGGTACACCCCGGAAACAGTAGGTAAATTAGATATTGAACCCTTTTCAGTAACAATAAAGAATCCAGAAATACCAGTCAGGATAAAACAATACCCCCTTCCTAGAGAAGGGAGGCTAGGTTTGAAACCTGAGATCCAAAGATTACTTGAAAAGGGGTTGCTAGAACCCTGTATGTCTCCTTTTAATACTCCCATCCTGCCTGTAAAAAAGCCGGATGGAAAATATAGGTTAGTACATGACTTACGAGAAATTAACCAGAGAACAATAGCTAGATTCCCGGTAGTGGCGAATCCACACGCCCTCCTGAGTCAAATAGGGCCCGATAATCAATGGTATAGTGTAATAGATCTGAAGGATGCATTCTGGGCATGCCCCCTCAAAGAAGATTGCCGAGATTACTTTGCTTTTGAATGGGAAGACCCAGATAACCATCGGAAACAACAATTACGGTGGACGGTATTGCCCCAAGGGTTTACCGAATCTCCGAACTTGTTCGGACAAGCCTTAGAACAAATCCTGAAGGGGTATGAGTTAAGTGAAGGAGTCACACTGGTCCAATATGTGGATGATTTGCTCCTAGCTAGTGATAGCGAAGACAAAGTGAGGCAGGAAAGTATTAAGTTACTAAATTTTTTGAGTTTACAAGGATTGAAAGTAACAAAATCAAAACTACAATTTGTTGAGAAAGAAGTAAAATATCTGGGACACAGATTAAGCAAGGGAACTAAGAAATTAGACCCCGAAAGGGTGAATGGCATACTGTCATTACCGGCTCCTAGAACTAAAAGACAGGTTAGGCAATTATTAGGTCTCTTTGGCTATTGCAGGCAATGGATTGAGAACTATAGCAAAAAGGTGAAGTTCCTCTACACCAAATTAACTAAGGATGGATTATTGAAATGGTCGGAGGATGATGATAAACAATTAGAAACACTGAAAACTGATTTAGTAAATGCCCCAGTTTTAAGCCTGCCAGATGTAAAGAGACCATTTTATCTATTTATCAATGTTGATGAAGGGACCGCATTTGGGGTATTAGCACAAGAATGGGCAGAAAGAAAGAAACCTGTGGGATACTTATCTAAACTCCTGGACCCCGTAAGTAGGGGTTGGTCTACTTGCCTTCAAGCGGTAGTAGCCGCAGCCCTTTTGGTAGAGGAAGCCCATAAAATTACCTTTGGAGGAGAATTGAGGGTATTATCACCTCACAACATCAGGGGAATTTTGCAACAAAAAGCTGACAAATGGATAACAGACGCCCGGCTCCTAAAATATGAAGGCATCCTAATCTCCTCTCCCAAACTGGAACTCGCGGTAACAAGCGTGCAGAATCCAGCACAGTTTTTGTATGGGGAGCCGAGTGACAAAATAAATCATGATTGTCTTTACAACATTGAGGAGCAAACGAAAATCAGACCAGATTTAGATGAGGAAGAACTTGGAGAAGGAGAAAAGCTATTTGTAGATGGATCATCCCGGGTAGTTGAAGGAAAGAGAAAATCAGGATTTGCAATCATTGATGGAAACACATTTAGTGTAATAGAATCAGGACCTCTGAGTCCTAGTTGGTCTGCACAGGCTTGTGAACTATATGCTGTATTAAGAGCCTTGCAACTTTTAAAAGGTAAAATTGGAACCATATATACGGATTCAAAATATGCCTTTGGTGTAGTGCATACTTTTGGAAAAATTTGGGAAGAAAGGGGTTTAATAAATTCTCAAGGAAAAGGATTAATACACCAGGAATTAATAATCCAGGTCTTACAAGCATTACGAGGACCAGCGGGAATAGCCGTAGTACATTTAAAAGGACACCAAAAAGGATTAAGCCCATTAGTCAGAGGAAACAATCTTGCTGATCAAGAAGCAAAAAGAGCAGCATTAATGGTGATCCAGACTAAAAGAACTCGGGAGGACTGTATAACTTGTGGAAAGGAATCAGACGAATTCCCATGTTATGAGTGTTGGAAGGATTTTGGAATCGATGCAGTCCCTTGCAGATGTCTAATTTATGATGAATGTGGCAACCCCAAATATAGCCATTGCCATCTACACGGAAAAATTCACTCAATCCTGAGTTTTACAGTGCAGGAAAAAGATAAGCTGACTCAGATGGGAATCAGGGAGACAGAAAAAGGAAAGTGGAAACTCCCGGATGGCCGGGAAGTTCTCCCAAAACCTCTGGCTTTGAAAATCATGCAGAAATTCCATGAGAGCACCCATTGGGGAACTCAGGCGTTAGTGGATCAGTTTGCCACAAAGTATACGTGCATTGGTGTATATAATATAGCAAAGAGAATAGTTAGCGAATGTATGACATGCAAAAGGGTCAATAAACATCACTTACGGGAAAAGGCCCTGGGGGGAAGAGAACTGGCTCACAGACCATTTGCTAAAATCCAGCTAGACTTCACTGAACTTCCAAAGGTGGGACGATATAAATACTTATTAGTAATCATAGACCACCTAACCCATTTTGTGGAAGCATTCCCGACAGCAAGAGCCACCGCTCAAACCGTAGTGAAGACTTTGCTGGAAAATATAATCCCTAGGTATGGATCCATAGAGGTAATAGACTCTGATAGGGGCTCCCATTTTGTTTCAAGAATAGCAAGGGAAGCTCTCTCCTCTTTGGGGACAAAATGGGAATATCATACTCCCTGGCATCCACAAAGCTCGGGAAAGGTAGAAAGAGTAAATGGGGAAATAAAGAAACAGCTCACAAAATTGATGTTAGAAACTAAGATGTCATGGGTAAAGTGCCTCCCCTTAGCACTATTGAATATAAGAACACAGCCCCGAACTGATGTAGGAATTTCCCCCTTTGAAATGTTATATGGGATGCCATACGATTTAGAAATTCCGCAGGACCACCCCCAACTTGAAAATTCACAAATTAGACCTTATATAATTCAACTCATGGCTAGGAGAGAAAAGCTGCGGAATAAGGGCTTAGTAGTACAGAGACCCCCCTTGGATGTAGCCATGCATAACATAAAGCCAGGAGACAAAGTGTTAATCAAATCATGGAAAGAGTCCCCATTAACCCCCCGTTGGGAAGGGCCCTATCTCGTTTTACTCACCACAGAAACAGCCATCCGGACAGCAGAGAGAGGCTGGACTCATGCGAGCCGCGTAAAAGGACCATTAAAAGACTGTTCTTGGGAAGTGACAAGCCCGCCTGGAGATCTGAAGATTGCCTTCCGGAGGTTGTAAATGGACACACATATAACTGTGGTACAAGTGAGCGACTACAGCATATCGGTGGAGTACGGTTACGGTGATACAGGGGACATAAGAATCAAGTGTGACATTCTGAGCTGTAATTGTTATCCTTTTTATTTGTTTTATTTGTAAAGGGTGTCGAGAACGGAGGGGGACCCATTGCCATTACGGGATACCCCCTCGAGGGGTTTGCCAACCTTGTGGGGACAAAGAGCGTGAGCTCACCAAATTGGCTCTAGACATAAAAATATTTAATGGTGAAATCCAGGAGCAATCTAGTGAATGGCGGGAGATATTTGCACGGGGTATTAAACCCGAGTACTATTGCTATCACCCTCGCGAACCTGCTCCATTTGTAATTGACATTATTACAGTGTGTTGTTGCAAGACACTTAAAGGGGTTCAGTGCGATTCACCTGAAATGCACAGAAGCAAGCGACTAAAAATTGCATTTATTCTCCTGAAGACTACCCCTGCTGCCGAGAAGATGATACCCCTCGTGGCTCGAAGCAACCGAGTCGACGAGCGAGGCAGAGGAGTAAAAAGCTGTGGAGAACAGAACCCACAGAGTGGGACTGTACAAAGCCACTGGGAGGACTGCCTCAGTGTTAACCAAGGGAATCGCACGAAATGCCCCGGGAGGAGTGATAGCACTACAAAGGACTGGGTAGTTGGAGTGAGTGTTCAAACTAAACTTATTAGCCGGCCGGGTTTCTACCCTTCTCGCCACACTCTAATTCTGATTTTACTAAATCTTGTAGGTGTCTTATTGTTTGCACAGCAAGGGGGGTTGTGTGTTGCTCTGGATGAGGAATGCTGCGTATATGCAGATCACACTGGAGTAGTTAGAGACACCATGACAAAACTACGAGAAGGATTAGAAAAAAAAAGGAAAGAAAGAAAGAGAAGCACAGCAAAATTGGTATGAATTTTGGTTCAATTATTCCCCATGGATGACTACGCTATTGTCTACCATCGCGGGACCTATGATACTATTAATTTTGGGATTAACATTTGGCCCTTGTATATTGAACAAAGTAATTGAAATTGTAAAGGGCAGACTGGAAGCTGCCCATTTAATGCTTCTCAGGGCTAAATACGAGTCATTAGATCAGGAACCAGCAATAGAAGAAACATTAGCTTTAAGTCACGCTGAACTCCAAAGATTTGATGAACAAAATGGTAAATAAAAAAAAAAAGGGGGGGGATTGTAATAAATAGAATCATGTTTGTTAATCAAATCAGGCTTTCTTAAAGGCTGGTGAAAAAATTACACTGTTTCGACTCTTCACATACTTGAATCGCAGGCATCCAGTGTGCTATCTGGTGCACTTTGACACCTCAAGGCCTAAATCACAGGCATCCGGTGTGCTGTCTGGGGCACTTTGACACCTCAAGGCCTAAATCACAGGCATCTGGTGTGTTTTAACACTTCAAAGGGAAGAGCTAAGTTGTGAGATAAGCTGAAAAGAGTCTCCCCAAGGACACTGATAAAGATGAGGAGCCTTCAGCCTCACGACCATCAGGAGGCGGGACAAGACCGACCCCCTAGCAACACGTCGCTCAGACACAGAATATACCAGGATTGACACATATACGGGAACCAGAAGAGTATATAATCAGCTACTTTCGGGGAGTGGGGGTGCGCCGTTGGCGGAGCAAAGACTCCCCGGCCGCCCAGCGCTGTTTTGCTTGCTGCCGCTTGCTTAATAAACTAATTTGATTAATTGGACTGGTTCCTGTCAATTATTGGGCCTCAATCTATAACACTTATTACAAGTGTTTTGCATTATGTTTGCATTGTGTTTGTACGTTATGATCCCAGTAAAAAAGGCACTCAGACTCTGTAAAATATCATTTAGAATGCTATTTATTAGAGCTAACGCTATAAGGAGAGAACAGCACAGACACTTTTACTTCCCTTTAGATGCTAGGAACCCTGAGCGGTGTAGCATTGAATGGGCCTCCAACCCACGAACAGCATAATGGGCAGACTCCATCCATAGAAGAGATTCTTCCCTTTCCATCATTTAAGCTATTATAGGATTTTCTTGCAAGAAAACAATTCTGTTTATCGTTTCTACTGTCAAACAAAAAGTTCTCATGAGAACTTCTTGCTGCACTGTTAGATAAAGGCAAGGCCACGCAGGTGGCATAATCTCCAGTACCAAGTGGAGCTGCCTGCGGGCTCCTCTGTTACAACGAGCTTCTGAGTTTATCCTGCGGCCAAGGGATTTGTGCAACCCAACACAGACTCGAAGGCCACACTGTATGCATAGCATGGCGCGCCACTGCACAGCACAGGTTTGGGCCTCAGCAGGACAGGGGGGAGGAGAAAATAAGATGGAAAAAAAACCTCGTGGGTCAAGATAAAGGCAGATTAATAAAGCAAAAGCAAAGGCTGTGCATGGAAGCGAAGGAAAACAAAAGATTTATTCTCTACTTCTCCTCAGTAGGTGATACTTTCTTTAATAACTGTCGCGTTAAAAGGACTGTAGTTTCGATATTTGTCTGTCAGAGTCCCAGGACTTTCACTGATTTGCTATCAGAGTCCCACCAAAGGACTTTCACTGAATCAGATTCACAAATAATCAAAATTAGTTAGTTTATTGAGAGCGACAGAACAGATTCGAGATTGCCGTTGATAAAGTCACTAACTGCAATAGCGCTAATTACTTAAGGCTGATATTGCTAGCAAAAATAACGATAGTACAACAACCCGGGGTAACATTCGCCAGAGGGTGAAAGGCGCAGCGCTTACCCAGAAAGGCGTCCCTGCCTGGGGTGGAGGGAGAGAACGCAGCCCGTCGACTGGTCCATCAGGTATCAAGTTTCTTCTCTCCCAATTTAACAGTCATTTTCTCCATCCTTTTATCCCCAAAGTTACGAGGTTTCCCTCCCCTAGGTGACGTGTAGTATGATTTGGGTGGAGAGACGAGTGCTATAGTCATATATGTTTAGCATGATCTCTAAAATCTTCATTAGCATATACAGGGGTGTCAACTTGAATATGCATTTCACAGGTAACGAGGCAAAGGTCAATTACCGGGCATGGGAGACTCTCAAGGAAACAAAGAGCTACACAAAGTCTCTGTTATCTTGATTTTACTGTCTCTGCTGATGAAAAGCAGGGCTGTCCTGGCTCCCCAAGACTACCCTGTTATTTATGTATCCTGTGATAGCCGGACAGGCCTTCACCCCCCTGGGTTGCACAAGAGACAGCAAAGCCAGTCTTAATTGCTCTTTGAGCACAGATACTTCACCTCATTATCCACATTCCACATTATCCACCCTGTGACTATAGTCATCGAAATCCAAATCACACTCTCATAAAATCAATTTTGGGGGTATCCCTTACATTAGAGTTCTTCTCTTCCTCCACTTCAGGATTCATCTTCAATTCTGTCCTGCCAGAGATCATCCGCACCTGATGAATTAACATCCGGGTCAACATAGATTTAACACAAGCCAATATCATACAAAAAACAATTACTACAATGACTACAATAATCACAGATTGCAATAAAGAAGCAAGCCATCCTGATAGTGAAAATCCTAATCCTTGTAATAGCTTATTCAACCATGTTGTTTCCATCCCTATCCTCAATTCGCAGCTGGCCTTTGCCACAAGCTTTATGTGATCTAGTTGTTCGTCAAGATCTTTAGTCACATTTGGTATATGAACACAACAGGTATCATTCACTAAGTCTAAATATCCACACGCTCCATTTTCATGCAGCAATAGCAGATCTAATGCCAGTCTATTTTGCAATGTCATTTTTGATGTTGCCTGCAGCTGTTCATTTAATTTTTCCAGTCCAACCCAAGTCGCATTATCCAAATTCCACATTAAGTCAATTTGTTTCGAAGTTAAAAATTATTTTGATAAACATATTTTTCCTTTCTATCCAGCAAATAAAGATAGTTTAATTTAGCTAATAATACACTGAAAGTGTTGGGAAGATGTATTTTCATTGAATTTTAAATTCCTTTTTAATGATATAAGGGACAGAAAAGGCTCTAAAGGTTCTAAAGGTTGGGCACCAAATAATTTTTGTCTCATAAAAGCTGTTGCCAGAACACTATGACTGTAAGTCCACAGTAATGCTTTAGAATACTTCATCTTACCCATAATGGTTAAGAAAGCACTGACATCAGGAAGCACTTTATTACTATGAGGGTGACTGAGCACTGGAACAGGTTGCCCAGAGAAGTGGTGGTGGTTGCCTTGGAGATATTTAAAAGCCATCTGGACATGGTCCTCGAAAAACAGTTCTAGGTGTCCCTGGTTGAGCAGGGAAGTTGGACTAGATGATCTCAAAAGGTCCCTTCCAACTTCAACCATTCTGTGATTCTGTGACGTGAAGGCTGTTTCTTCTTGATACTGTACTCTTATTTCTTCTGTCAAGCATCATTTGAATGCTTACTTGCTTGGACAGATGAACAGGATAAGCTGTGGTAAGAGCCTTAGAGTTGGCTCTTTATCTCAGTCGACTGGGCTTGTCAATTTGTGTTCTCCAAGCCAGGAACTTCATGTGCCTGTCTTTGAAGGAAGAAATTAAACCTCTTTCAGGACTTGTCAGAAATAAAATGAAATGACTGAAGTTCTTTCCCTTACTCTACATATTTCCAGAATGTTTTAGAAACATCATAGCTTAGGAATATATAATCAGCTGTTATATAGGTAGGAGGGTTGTAGCTACCAGTGTTTCAAGGAAATTATCAAATCAGTTTAAAGTTGTAATCCTTTCTTCTATGTAGTTAATTTGCAATGATAGACACTTAGATCCACCAGGGCCTAATACACCTGATAGAAATTAGAATAGGAATAGGAAATTCTACTTCAAATACTTCCACATATATCATAGAATGTGTTGGGTTGGAAGGGACCTTCAAAGGTCATCTAGTCCAACCCCCCTGCAGTAAGCAGGGACTTCTTCAACTAGATCGGATTGCTCAGAGCCTCATCAAGCCTGGCCTTGAATGTCTCCAGGGATGGGGCCTCCACCACCTCTCTGGGCAACCTGTTCCAGTGCCTCACCACCCTCATTGTAAAGAACTTCTTCCTAATGTCCAATCTAAACCTACCCTGCTCTAGTTTAAAACCATTGCCCCTCGTCCTATCGCTACATGCCCTTGCAAACAGCCCCTCCCCAGCTTTCCTGTAGGCCCCCTTCAGGTACTGGAAGGCTGCTATAAGGTCTCCCCGGAGCCTTCTCTTCTCCAGGCTGAACAACCACAACTCTCTCACCCTGTCTTCATAGGAGAGGTGCTCCAGCCCTCTGATCATCTTCGTGGCCCTCCTCTGGACCCGTTCTAACAGGTCCATGTCCTTCTTGTGCTGAGGGTTCCAGAGCTGGACGCAGTACTCCAGGTGGGGTCTCATGAGAGCAGAGTAGAGGGGCAGAATCGCCTCTCTGGATCTGCTGGCCACGCTTCTTTTGATGCAGCCCAGGATGCAATTGGCCTTCTGGGCTGCAAGCGCACATTGTTGGCTCATGTCCAGCTTTTCATCCACCAGTACCCCCAAGTCCTTCTCCGCAGGGCTGCTCTCTATCACATCATCCCCCAGCCTGTATTGATAACAAGGATTGTCCCAACCCAAGTGTAGGACCATGCACTTGGCCTTGCTGAACTTCATGAGGTTTGCTTGGGCCCACCTCTCTAGCTCATCCAGGTCCCTCTGGACAGCATCCCGTCCCTCTCTCAAAATAAACTTTTTAAACTTAAGTCATTCTCAAAGAAGGTATGTCTCTTCTTAATTTTTTAAGAGATCATCCTTTTTTCTGAATTTTACAACAATTACTCGTTGCTATTGTGGAAGTAGAAATGCTAAGGTCTGAATGGGCCTCTTGACTCAACTCTCATCCTGTCTCATGGGCCTCTTGATTGAACTCTCACCCTGTCTCCTGAAACAATAATTACTGTGTAACCTTCATGATAAATCGGTCCCTGTGCTAAAGGAAGCAGACTCCAGACCAGCATTGAGCAGTTCTGTGGCCTTATGTATGTAACAGATATGAATAACTCACATCCTGATATCTGTCTTTTGCAGCATCTCTAAGCGTATAAAACTTGTATACACTTTACAGAGACAGAGTACACATCAGCAGAGGCTGTTTCTCTGCTGCTCTGTGCTCTCTCCAATAGCTTCTGTTCTGACCTTATGTAAATTGTATTCCACTTTTTCCATGACAAATTTGGGGCCGTGAGTCAGTTTAACACATCCTGCTTCATCTGGGAGGACTACAGACTGCTCCCTGCCAAAACCCCTTGGCATCACTCAGAAAGGTACAGGACCTTTTGAAATCATAGAATCATAGAATAGTTTGAGTTGGAAGGGCCCTTTAAACTTCATCTAGTCCAACCCCCCTGCAATGAGCAGGGACATCTTCAAGTGGATCAGGTTGCTCAGAGCCCCATCCAGCCTGACCTTGAATGTTTCCAGGGATGGGGTATCTACCACGTCTCTAGGCAACCTGTTCCAGTGTTTCACCACCCTCATTGTATAAAATGTCTTCCTTATATGTAGTCTAAATCTACCCTCTTTTAGTTTAAAGCCATTACCCCTTGTCCTGTCGCAACAGGCCCCGCTAAAATGTTTGTCCCCATCTTTCCTGTAAGCCCCCTTTAAGTACTGAAAGGCCACAATAAGGTCTCCCCGGAGCCTTCTCTTCTCCAGGCTGAACAACCCTAACTCTCTCAGCCTTTCCTCATAGGAGAGGTGTTTCAGCCCTCTGATCATTTTTGTGGCCCTCCTCTGGACTCACTCCAACAGGTCCATGTCTTTCCTGTGCTGAGGGCTCCAGAGCTGGATGCAGTACTCCAGGTGGGGTCTCACAAGAGCAGAATCACCTCCCTCGACCTGCTGGCCACGCTTCTTTTGATGCAGCCCAAGATACTGTTGGCTTTCTGGGCTGCGAGTGCACATTGTCAGCTCATGTCCATCTTTTTCATCCACCAATACCCCCAAGTCCTTCTCAGCAAGGCTGCTCTCAATCCCTTCATCCCCCAGCCTATACTGATACCAGGGCTTGCCCTGGCCCGGGTGCAGGACCCTGCACTCGGCCTTGTTGAACCTCATGAGGTTCACACAGGGCCCACTTCTCAAGCCTGTCCAGGTTCCTCTGGACAGCATCCTGTCCCTCAGGCATGTCAACCGCACCACTCAGCTTGGTGTTATCCGCAAACTTGATGAGGGTGCACTTGATCCCACTGTCTATGTCATTGATGAAGATATTGAACAGTACTGGTCCCAACATGGACCCCTGAGGGACACCACTTGTCATCAGTCTCCATCTGGACGTTGAAACATTGACCACTACCCTCTGGATGCAACCATCCAGCCAATTCCTCATCCACCGAACAGTCCACCCATCAAATCCATATCTCTCCAATTTAGAGAGAAAGATGTTGTGGGGAACCGTGTCAAAGGCCTTACAGAAGTCCAGATAGACGACATCCGTAGCTCTTCCCTTGTCCACTGATTGGTCAGGCATGCTGGCTGTCTCGAATCACCTCCCTGTCCTCCATGTGCCTTAAATCCCTACTGGGACTTTGGGCAATGGTCATCTGTAGGCTCCTGTGGCATGCTGAGACTGCCAAATCTGAACTTTTGATAAAGATCAGTTCAGACCCAAATTGCTGGCTAAAAGAGAGAAGAAATCTGTAATTCTGGTTTTGGTAAAATTTAGGAGAGGTAAGTCAGGAAAAGTCTGGGTTGATTTCTGGTATTAATATGGTATGAATGAATGAACCTGTGTGAATGGTGATTCTTGAGAGCTAGGCATTGATTTCTGCCACCACTTAGAGGGGTATCCATTAGCCACCCAGTTAAAAAATGGTGTGAGCGAACCCATCAACCCTTTTCTGTCTCTAGTTCTAGTATGAGCCTCCTTTGGTTTCATTGTTGACGACACCAACCTCAACCAGTATGGTGGGCTCAGGTGACCAGGAGGGTTGTCGTGGTTTAAGCCCAGCTAGCAACTAGGACCATGCAACCGCTTGCTCGCTTCCCCAGTTGGGATGAGGAAGAGAATTAGAAGAGTAAAAGTGAGGAAAAACTCGTGGGTTGAGATAAAGACAGCTTAATAAGTAAAGGAAAAGCTGCACACACAAGCAAAGAAAAACAAGAAATTAATTTACTACTTCCCATTGGCAGGCAGGTATTCGGCCATCTCCAGGAAAGCAGAGCTTCATCACGTGTAATGGGTCCTTGGGAAGACAAGCACCATAACTCTGAATGTCCCTCCCTTCCTCCTTCTTCCCTGCAGCTTTTAATGCTGAGCACATCATATGGTATGGGATAACCCTTTGATCAGTTGGGGTCAGCTGTCCCAGCTGTGTCCCTTCCCAACTTCTTGTGCACCCTCAGCCTACTTACTGGCGGGGCAATGTGAGAAAAAGAAAAGGCCTTGACTCTGTGTAAGCACTGTTCAGCAATAACCAAAACATCGGTGTGTTATCAACACTGTTTTCATCACAAATCCAAAACACAGAACCATACAAGCTGCGATGAAGAAAATTAATTCTATCCCAGCCAAAATGAGTACATGGGCTGTCGTGGTTTGGGCCGGACTGGCCACTAAAACAAAGGACAGATGCTCTCCCCCACCTCGCCCTCCAGGGAGAGGAGGAAGAGAGAGAGACTTATGAGTTTCAAAAGAAACTAAACCACTTTAATGAAATATTAATAATAAAATAATAAAAAGAAAATAATGAAATAGATACAGTATATACAAAACCATATCAAGCTCCCAGGATGACAATCACATCACCGGCAGGCACTGGGAAAGTCCAAGACTGGACTCAGCAATGGACGGTGTGTGAGCCAATGCAGGCAGGATGCAGGAACAACCACAAAACCACGGATGGAAAGCAAAGAACAAGTTTAATCTCGATACCTCACAGACCAGGGAATCTCCGAAGCAACACTCGGGCAGAGGCACGCAAGCAGGGGCCGCGGGCACCACGGAGTGAGAGAGAGTCCTTGGCAGCGAGAGTCCTTGGCAGCGAGAGAGTCCTCGTTAGCAAGAGCAGGCGCAGACTCCCTGTTCTCGCTGGTATTTAAAGGGTTCAAACAGGCATAGTTTTCCCACTGTGCTTTGATCTTCTTCCACAACAGGCCAGGATTCTCAAGCAGCTAGATAAGGTGTCCCTGAGTCCATCACAGACTTCTGTTATCTAAGTGCAAGTGTTTTCCTTGCAAGCACCAGAGACTGAATAACAATTAGTGTGATATATGTGTTTTCCAGTACCCCAGGTGCGAGTCCCTTGAGCGTATTTACAAAGGCATGCAATAAACATATATATATATAAAGGAATAAACATATCTCTACAATAATGCTTTGAATCAGGTGTCCCATTCCTCTTGTTAGGGGATTAAACCACTCAGCCAGGCAGGCACCACCAATAGTTTCGTTCATTTGGTGTGTTAAGTCCCAGAGAATGCTGAATGTCGTGCTCCATGCTGGCTGTTTCATCAGTTATGTTGAGGCAGCACATGCCGTCACAGTCGAAGCGGCATTTCTGGTGTCGGGGGGGGGGGGGGGGGGGTGGGGGGGTGGGGGTGGAAATAGTCCACCTTCAGTTGATATTGTAATATTCATTGGCATACAGCCGTTACCTACTCAGAAAAGATAGCAACGAAAGACATTAATATCAAAAATCACTTAGCATAGTATCATTCTGTAATACAGCTGCTGGGGTTGATGCACCACTGAAAACAAGTTATCTAAATATCTGCAGCTGTTGACCTTCCCTTCATATATAAAAGGCAAATGAGTTAGGTACAGTAGAGACTAACCACATCCAAGTATTTACATATTGATTTTGCGGAGATGTATCCAGGGTGTGTACTTGTAGTACCAGACTATAAAGCACGGCAAGCCAGCCTGTGACAGAGGAGGAATACAGGAGCGTCATCACTTTCCAGCAATACATACGCTATTGCTCCAGCTCCTTCAGCCAATATTACCCCAGGTTTGACGACCTGATGCAGGGTAACTGCCCACACAGACTGGGGAGCTGTGGCTTGTGCTTTTTCAGATTGGACTTCAATTCGATACTGGGCTCGTGATACCAATAACACCGTTCCAATGCGATCTCCTTTAGATAAGGCACAGGTACTTGTCGAGGGCACCTGAAATACAAGAACTCGAGAATCTGATATCAACAACAAAGGATGTAAAGTACGAGGAGAAGTTGGGTTATGATGTATAGGGGAACCTTGTAATGCCTTGGACCAAAATCCTACAGGTTCTTTCTGATTTTTCATCCCAGTCATCTGCCACAATCCCGAGACTGTATCGTCTGGAATTGTTACTTCTAATTCAAAAGGGTATCCTTGCTTAGGAGTGTATAATTGTGCATGCTCAATCAAAGCATTTTTGCAGGCATCAAAGGCTTCTTGTTGCTGCTTGGTCCCCTGCCAGACAACTTTCTTCCTAGTTAATTTCTGCAGAAGGCACATTAATATCACTAAATGTGGGATAAAAGTTCTCCAATACCCGAAAAGTCACAAAAAGATCTGTAACTGTTTTACTGCGATTGGTAAAAGAAATCGCGGGACTGTTTGCTGTACCTGATTTGATATTTCTCTAATCTGTCCATGCCAAGCTATTCCCCAAAATTGTACGGTAGCACTAGGGCCCTGTATTTTCTTTGGATTAATTGCCCGGCCTCAGTCCTGCAAATGCACTTTCAGCAATTCAGCAGCTGCTTCACTTTCTTGTTGTGACTCTGCCATAATCAGTAGACCATCAATATAATAGTAAACAGTAACGGTACCTGACCGTACTGCTACATCAGCTGCTATCGTTAGGTGGCAAATGGAGGGACTGTGTGTGTATCCCTGAGGCAATACTTGGAAAGTATATTGCTTTTGTTCCCGGGTCACATCTTGCACTGAGGTGTCAGGCAGGGCGGAGGGGGGGCGCGGAGTTGGTGGTGGGGCTGGGGGCGGTCGGCTTTTTTGCCTAAATGCTAACTTTTGCCACCGGGGAAACATTTCTGATGTTGTGATCCCATCTCTTTCTGATTGTGGGATAACAGCTTGTACAAAATCATTCCACATTTGTTTCCTTGTCACCCATGCTGTAACTGCTTTCTGTTTCGTCGGCTCTCCTTTATTGACCACCCACACAGATGGTCCCGAAATCACAGCCTCAGTTTCCCTCAAGGTATTTCCCAGGGCACCTACAGTACCCATAGCATTTGTCGCTGCTGGTATAACCAAGGGGTTTAGTGAGGCAGGCGCTCCTCTCAAAAACTGCATTTTGATACTTCTCATCACTGCTACAGTGTCCGGATTGCATCCTGTAACCAACACGTGAGCCATCCCCATCTGCTGCACCAAATTAATACCTTTCTTGGTTGCACACCAGTTTCCGAGGGACGACACTAATTCAACAAGTTCTGTATATGCTGTTAAAACTGCTGCACACAACCACTGATACAACACAGGTGCGATAATGTCTTGCCCGTCAGGACCTCTGACATTTTGCAGCTGAGCATATCCTCATATCTGATCACGAATGGGGATAGGGCTTAATAAATCTTTTTCGCTCTCTGATAAATGGATAGATGCAGCTCCACTATCCCAAGCTGGCAGAATCCATGCCAGTATACCTTCCCCACTCTTTTGCTGACAAATCTCTAAAAATTCCCTTAACTCTTTCGGAGTGTCAGTACGCGTGATCTGCACTCCCCTGTCTGCTCGTTCCCGCTCCCCCCTCATTTGAATGAGGGGTCGTGCTACCACCACCTCACTGCTTTTTAAGTCCGCATCAAATTCAAACTCAGTCCCGGAGTCTGAGGGTTCACTCCAAATATTTTCATCCCATTCCTCAGGATCCCATGACCATTTTGTGGTGAGAGCACGAACTTGGGAAATTGAAAGCTTACTTTTCCCATATTTCTCCCTTTGTTTATTAACAATACCCGCTACCAACCGGTCTACATTATCTTGCAGCTCATGGCACTGCTCTGCTTGAACAGTAATTACTTCTTGCGCGATCACCTTTTCATCCTGTAAACTCCTGTATTCCTTTTCCAACTCTCTCACTTTACTACGTAATGCAACGACTTCACAATTAAGAGCTCTAAGTCCAGTAGCTAACAGCCATCCTAATTTCCCTGCTAATTCACATGAAGAACACGATGCCGTTTTCCACAGCAACCGACACATAGCCATTTCAATTGCCTGGGGGGTAATCACTCCTCTGTCATCTAATTCAGGCCATGCCTGCGGCAGAGTCAATTGAGCCAGAAAAGCAGCAACGGGAGTCCAGTATTCAGTACTGGGCCATCCCAAAATATAGGAAGACATCTCAGTTTCCCCTCCCCAACCCACCGTTTTTTCCTCAGCCATGGCATGGTTGTTCCTGGAGCTGCCGACTACGCCAAATGTGTGAGCCGATGCAGACAGGGCACAGGAACAAGCACAAAACCACGGATGGAAAGCAAAGAACAAGTTTAATCTCGATACCTCACAGACCAGGGAATCTCCGAAGCAACACTCGGGCAGAGGCACGCAAGCAGGGGCCGCGGGCACCACGGAGTGAGAGAGAGTCCTTGGCAGCGAGAGTCCTTGGCAGCGAGAGAGTCCTCGTTAGCAAGAGCAGGCGCAGACTCCCTGTTCTCGCTGGTATTTAAAGGGTTCAAACAGGCATAGTTTTCCCACTGTGCTTTGATCTTCTTCCACAACAGGCCAGGATTCTCAAGCAGCTAGATAAGGTGTCCCTGAGTCCATCACAGACTTCTGTTATCTAAGTGCAAGTGTTTTCCTTGCAAGCACCAGAGACTGAATAACAATTAGTGTGATATATGTGTTTTCCAGTACCCCAGGTGCGAGTCCCTTGAGCGTATTTACAATCCTCCTCGCCGATCTTCCGTTGCTTTCCCACAAGAGGTCGCACCTGCGGGGGGGAGCGGACGGGACAGCTGACCCAAAACTGACCAACGGGGTATTCCATCCCATCTGCCTCATGCTCAGTATAAAAGCTGAGGGATCAGAGGGGTCAGCCCGCTTTCTTCAATGGACGGCATCCAAGGAGGACTCTGTCTGTTTGTCTTCCTTTGATCCTGATCCGTGCATTCCTGAATCCAGAACCAGGATCCATTTCCCGTCTGTCACTGACTCCAGTCTGGGACTTTCCCAGTGCCTGCCAGTGATGTGATCGTCATCCTGGGAGCTTGATACGGTTTTGTCTATATTTCATTATTTTCTTTTTATTATTTTTCTAATATTTTCATTAAAGTAGTTTAATTTTGTTTTCAACTCTTAAGTCTCTTTCTCTTTCTTCCTCCTCTCCCTGAAGGGCAATGCTCTCCCTTCCCTTAAGGGAGAGAGGTCAGAGAGCATCTGCCATTCATTTCAGTGGCCAGTCCAGCCCAAGCCAGGACAGATTTATTGGTGCCCAATGTGGGGCTTGAGAGGGACTCAGGGCTCTGATAAATTGTTTGAATAGTTTGAATTCCAGCTTGCTCAGAAAATAAAACAGACAGCTCACATAATGTCGTTCTTAAGCGAAATGTTATATTGTGTCTTTAAAGAGTTTTGTTTAAAGTTGATGCAATGCTGCTTAACCTGCCAAATGTGTTGTATGGTTTATTTGCTCTTTGTGCTTTTATCCAGTGGTTTAAATGTGCTATTCTGCTGTGGTTTGGGATACAGATCTATAATATGATAAATTGGATAATGGTTTTACCTGCATATCTCGGGCATCACATAATGGATTCTTTTACTAATTACACTTTCATTTTTACCTGGGGACAGTTTACTGTTATGGTTTGAGAAAACCCATAACAATTTATTGTCGTTTAGACAACTATAACCCGATGACCCCTCCCCACCCGGAAAGGGGAATCGGGGAAAGCAAGGAAACACGAGGGTTGAAATATAAATAGACTTAATAGGATAAGACTAAATAATTAACATTAATAATACTAAAGAATCAGTATTAATCCCGATACTAATATAAGATATACAAGAATTATACTCAGCCAATTACATCAGTAGGAAGCCGTGCACTCCCAGCAGTGGATAACGAACATCGGACACTGCGAGCACAATGGCTTCGGGAGGAAGGGAAGGGCTCAGGGGTCAGGCACTGGGGCAAGGAGTTCTCTGGACTGCCGCCATCAAAGGAGAGAGAGACTATGCAGCAAACTTCCTAATTTATATTGAATGTGACATTCATGGTATGAAATAATCCTGTTGGCCAGCCTGGGTCAAATGCCCAGGCCTCGCTCCTCCTCATCCCTGCACCTGGCGAGGCTTGAAAACACTGAGACCTTGAATCCCACATAGCCTAGCTGGCTATAAAGTAAATATTTTCACAAATTCAGACACTAGAGTCTTCTAAAAGTGGAGTTTTCCCCAGGATTACAAGAGAAATTAGTCCTGTGTCGCTCAACCCAGGACATTTATTTTGCCCTTTAATGCTTATGCCAAATTGACACCATGAGAGCTAGGAGATGGAAACCTTTTGGACTTCGAAAATGAATGTTACTTTCTTAAAATCATGATTTTATTGACAATTTTCCTGCATGTGTTGCAGGGGTGGTTTCTTATTAAGAATCGATGCAGGAGTAGGTATTATATGACATATGCTGCTGCTACTCAAATCCCACAAGCCACTCCATCACCTGTACCAGCACGAGCTACTCCAGCTTTGACAATGAACACCACCACTACTGCAACTCTGACAATGACCACTGTCACTATTCCAGCTGCTTTGATAATGACCACTGTCACTATTCCATCCTCGACAATGAGCACCATCATTACTACAGCTGCTCCGACAATGACCACTGCTACTATTACACTCCTTGAAAGGGAGGCACAAGCCACTCTGCCGCCTGCACAGGTACAAGCCACTCCATCACCTGTACTGGCACAAGCTATTCCAGCCTTGACAACGAGCACTGTCACTAGTCCAGCTGCTTTGACAACGAGTACCACTGCTACTCAAACTCCATCAGTACCAGTACAAGTTGCCCCGGTGACCAGGAAGCAGAAAAGGAGATCGGCTGGTTCCCCTGCCCCTTATGACAAAGACCAGCTCAAGGCAGATAGCACGGGAGAGAATTCTTTTGATGAAGATCCAGGAGAGGGTCCTTCTAAAGTAGATCTGGGAAAGGGTCCTTCTCAAGCAGACCAGGAAGAGAGTCCTTCTCGGGCAGCATCAATGCAGGAGGAGGAATCAGACGCAGAGGTAATTGTTAAATCCTTCTGTATGAAGGACTTGCAAAATATAAGAAAGGGCTTTAGCCATTGTGAAGGTGAGACACTTATCTCCTGATTGCTCCAATGCTGGGATAATGGGGTCGATACCATGGACTTAGACAGTAGAGAAGCTAGGCAGTTGGGAAACCTGGCCAAAGATGGAGGTATTGATAAAGCAACTGGGAGAAAGTCAAACACCCTCGGTCTCTGGAGGCAATTGGTGTCAGCCGTGAAGGGCAGGTATTCCTTTAAGGATGATATCGAATGCCACACAAGCAAATGGACCAGCATGGAGAAAGGTATTAAGTACCTGAGAGAAATGGCTGTGAAAGAGGTGATTATGGTGATTAGCGAGTGAATGTACACCCTGATGAAATGCCATGCAAATGACCTATGTTGCAGAAGTTTGTGCAGAGTGCACCATCAATGTATTCCCACACATTGTCAACATGTCTGCATCATGCTCAGTATAAAAGCTGAGGGATCAGAGGGGTCAGCCCGCTTTCTTCAATGGATGGGGAATGGGGGGGTTGTGGTCAGTTTATAACATTGTCTCTGCTGCTCCTTCCTCCTTACACTTTACCACTGTTCCAACGTGGGTCCTCTCCGTGGGCTACAGTCCTTCAGTAAAAAACTGCTCCAGTGTGGGTCCTCCATGAGCCTTGGTTTCTGCCAGAAAACCTGCCCCTGTGTGTGCTCCTCTCCACAGGACACGGTTCCTGACAGGGGCCTGCTCCAGCGTGGGCTCTCCACGGGGTCACAACTTCCTTCAGGGCATATCTACCTGCTGCAGTGTGGGGTACTCCGTGGGCTGCAATGTGGATATCTGCTCTGGCGTGGTCCTCTCCATGGGCTGCAGGGAAATACCTGTTCCACTCTGGTCTCTTCCAAAATTCCACAGGTTGCAGGGGAATCTTTGCTCTGGTGCCTGATGCACCTCCTCCCCTTCCTTCTTCACTGACCTTGGTGTCTGCAGGATTGTTTCTCATACATTTTTTGTTTTTCACTCCTCTCTCTCACAACTGCTGTGCAGTTTTTTTTACCCTTTCTTAAATATATTTTTCACAGAGGCGCCACCAGCTTCGCTGATTGGCTCATCTTTGGCTGAGGTGGGTCTGTTGCCAAGCCAGCTGGAAGTGGCTCTGTCCAGCATGGAGGCAACCCTTCTATCAAAACCTTGCCCGTAAACCTAATACGCACACCTAAGGAGCATTTTCTTAAACAGGAAATCAACTTTTCTAGTCTCTAATTCTGTCAATTTTTAAAGAAATGACAGCATCTTTCTTCTTGCCAAGCTTACTTTCCAGAAACTAGTTACTTTACATGACTAAAAGACATAGAAAAAAAAGGCAGATTCTTGCATAAGGATGACCATACTTAAAAGTTTTCCTTTCAGAGGTATGCTGATTAGTTTGGGAGAGAAAAGTGTAACTCATAGCTCTAAACAACATACTTTAAACAGACATACGCTAATAGTATATACAGTTAGGATGAGTAAAATCATTCTTTTTTCTCCCTTTCAGCTTAATTCTTTTGAGATGCTGGTTTAAACTACACTAGCAAAAAAAAATCTTTTGTGGGTATAAAATTATTACATCAAACTGACGATACCAGTCCCGTTCTACTAACTATCTGAAATGCAGGCAAGCTCTCTGAGATCACTCCTAGATCTTCTGTCAAGATGTCTCAACAACTCTATGTCTCAAAATATCAACAACAGTCTCAAAATGGCAGGTTTGTAATTTTCTCAACCAATACCCTCTTCCCATATGGTGCCGCTTTTTAGATATGTTAAATTATAGTAGCTTCTAGCCAATGAGGAATAAGAGCATTTACCTATTTCAGCTTCTGCTGGTTGTTCCCTAATGGAGCTGTTTTCTGATCAGGAAAGGCTGTCGCGTTAAAAGGACTGTAGTTTCGATATTTGTCTGTCAGAGTCCCAGGACTTTCACTGATTTGCTATCAGAGTCCCACCAAAGGACTTTCACTGAATCAGATTCACAAATAATCAAAATTAGTTACTTTATTGAGAGTGACAGAACAGATTCGAGATTGACGTTGATAAAGTCACTAACTGCAATAGCGCTAATTACTTAAGGCTGATATTGCTAGCAAAAATAACGATAGTACAACAACCCGGGGTAACATTCGCCAGAGGGTGAAAGGCGCAGCGCTTACCCAGAAAGGCGTCCCTGCCTGGGGTGGAGGGAGAGAACGCAGCCCGTCGACTGGTCCATCAGGTATCAAGTTTCTTCTCTCCCAATTTAACAGTCATTTTCTCCATCCTTTTATCCCCAAAGTTACGAGGTTTCCCTCCCCTAGGTGACGTGTAGTATGATTTGGGTGGAGAGACGAGTGCTATAGTCATATATGTTTAGCATGATCTCTAAAATCTTCATTAGCATATACAGGGGTGTCAACTTGAATATGCATTTCACAGGTAACGAGGCAAAGGTCAATTACCGGGCATGGTAGCCTCTCAAGGAAACAAAGAGCTACACAAAGTCTCTGTTATCTTGATTTTACTGTCTCTGCTGATGAAAAGCAGGGCTGTCCTGGCTCCCCAAGACTACCCTGTTATTTATGTATCCTGTGATAGCCAGACAAGTCTTCACCCCCCTGGGTTGCACAAGAGATAGCAAAGCCAGTCTTAATTGCTCTTTGAGCACAGAGACTCCACCTTGTTATCCAAATTCCACAAAGGCCTACATCATTTTTGTCAACTGACTCCTGACTAGTGAATGTCAAGTACTGCTGCTCTGTAGCAGCTACATAACTGGTAAGCAGGAATAAAACTAACAGATACTTGGTCAGTAAATGGAGCAGGGACCACAGAAACTCTCCTTGAGACAGTGTGGGACTGCTTGGGACTTCATAACAATGGTGGTGACATGCCACAGCACTCGGTCCCCAGCACTGGCAGGTGCAAGTACCCCTAATACATCAGAGAGCTTGACCCAGACACAGAGCCCTGGAGGGAGGATGCAGCTGCCCAGGTCTGGGGCTGTAGGGAGTGCCTAAGGACTCTCCCTGGGATTGGGGGTGATGGCGGCATCACCTGTGAGAGATGTGCTCTGGTTGAGGCACTGAGTCAGCAGGTGAAGGAGCTATGGGAAGAGGGGAGAAGGCTGTGTAGCATCAGGGAGGACGAGCAGGAGATGGACAGGGTCTTCACAGAGACTCTATAGAGGCAAGAGCCTGAGCCACATGATGCAAGGAAGGAGGGATGGCTACCGGTTATGCTTGAATGAGAGCTGTATGAATGCTCTCAAGATAGGGGGAGCTGGAAGTTTGTGGCTTCTGGCAGCAGGAGAAAGGCTCTCTCTCTAACTGAGGATCTGAATTTACAGAATTAGTACAGTGCTCTGCTAGCTAGGAAAGGGGAACAAGATCCATGAAGGGAGGCTTCTGTCAGGAGTCAGTGAGAGTGGCTGCTATGCAAGAAAATAGGAGCTGAGGACAGTGAGGCAAGCAGGGGCAGTGTCCTCACCAACAGGGTGTGGTCCCACAGTGCCCAAGCAAGAAGAGTAGAGCAGGTCTAGTGAAGGTAACCAGGGTCAGCCACAGTCCAGTGATCACCAGGCAAGACCTTAGTGATGAGGCAGGTTTGAAGTAAAGCCAGGAAGCCAAATCAGCAGGTCAGGGCCAGGATCAGTAAGGTATATGAGCAGGTGCAACAATGCTTAGACAAGGCCCAATGATGAGGGCCTGAGTTTAAATGTAGCCCCCTGATGAAGGGAGGTCCAGTCTGGTTTCATTACGTGGCTGTGCCATATCAGAGCTGCCTTTGAGCATAGGCAGGCAAACCCATGTTGGTGAGGGGCGGGGTGTGTGTGTGGAAGAAGTTTCAGAGGAGGATTACAGAGAAAGATGGTTACAGGCTGGTCAGGGCAATTAAAACCTGCTAGTACACTCAGGACCCCAACAGCTTCAGAGCCAGCTGAGACTGAGCCAATCATCATCACCAAGAGAAAGCACTGGGTGACTGGTTAGAGATTCCCTTCTGCAGGGAGCAGAGGCTGGCACTGATCTGCCAAGATTTACCATCTCAGGAGGTTTGTTGCTTGCTGGGGACCCAGATTTGGGATACTGCTGAGAGCGAGCCAAGGCTCATCTGACCCTTAGCCTACTACCCCTTATTGCCCACCTGCATATGTACCAATGACATTGCTAAGAGGGACCTGGAGTAAATCAAGAGGGGCTACAGAGCTCAGGAAGGAATAGGTGAAGGACATGGGAGCCCAGGTGGTGGTGTTCTTCCTACAGGTGAAGGGGAAAGGTTTGCATAGAAGTGAATATATCCTATGAGCTAACACCTGGCTGTGTGGCTGGTGATGCAGACAATGCTTTGGCTTTTACGGCCATGGAACTGTGTCTGGGGAATGAGGACTGCTGAGGAGAGATGGGTTACACCTAACAAAGTGGGGCAAGAATATCTTTGCCAACGGGCTGACCAGGAAAGTTTCTTAACACAGATGGCAGATAGGCCAACCGGGGTAATGCTCTCCTGGATCTGGTACTCAGGAACAAGGAAGAATTGGTTGGGGATGTGATAATGGTAGCCTTGGCTGCAATGACCATGAAATAATGGAGTTGAAGATCCTGAGGGGCGTGAGGAAGACAAGCAACTGTCAGGCCTTTAAGAACAACTTCCTCCAAGCACAAGAACAGTGCATCCCAATACTCTGAAAACAAGTAGACTTATCAGGAGACCAGCTTGGCTAAACAGGGAATTCCTGACTGAGCTCCAGTGCAAAAAGAATGTATACAGGATGGAAGTGAGGACAGGATACAAAGCAAGAATATAGAGACATTGCCTGGGAAAGTAGGGATGGTGTTAGGAAAGCCAAAGCTCAACTGGAATTGAGACTTGCAAGGGATGTCAAAGGCAACAAGAAGAGCTACTGTTGCAATGTTAACAGTAAAAGGATAAACAGGGTAAATATGGGCCCACTGCTGAATGGCTGAGGTACTCGGTGCCTCCTTTGTTCCAGTCTTCACCAACAAGGTCTCCCAGGCTTGTACAAGTCCATACAAGCATCTGAGGGTGCTAAGAGAACTGGGTGATGTTATTACAAAGCTGCTCTCTATCAGCTTTGAAAGGTCATGGATATTGGGGGAGGTTCCCAATGTCTGGGGAAAGGCAGATGTTGCATCCATCTTCAAAAATGGCAAGAAGGACAATCCAGGGAACTGCAGGCTGAACTCCCTCCCGTCCCTGAGTAAACTGTGGACCAAGTCCTCTTGGAAGCTATTTCTGGGCACATGAAGAAGATGATTGGGAAGAGCAAAAATGGATTTATCAATGCTAAATCATGCTTGACTGACCTGATTGAATTCTGTGATGAAATGACTAGATACATGAATGAGGGGAGAGTGATAGATGTCATCTACCTTGACTTCAGCAAGGCTTTTGACACAGTCTCCCACAGCACACTTGGATACAAGTTAAGACATTATGGTCTGGATGAGTGGTCTGGATGGATTATTGGGCTCAAAGGGTAGTGGTTAACGGTTTAAGAAAAAGCCTTGATGCTGTGTCAGCACTACTCAGCAATAACTAAAACATCAGTGTGTTATCAACACTGTTTTCAGCACAAATACAAAACATAGCCCCATACGAGCTACTATGAAGAAATGTAACTCTATCCCAGCCAAAACCAGTACAGCAAGGAACTGCCTACAAGGCACCATTATGGATAAAACCCCCAAGCCCTCTCTGGGAACTCAACATGCTGGGGTGCCTCTCTAAAGTGCCTGTACACTAATGCATGCACTATGGGGAATAAACATGATGAGCTGGAGAGTTGTGTACAGTTGCAGGGCTACAGTCTTTTTAGAATCACAGAGATGTGGTGGGATGTCTTCCATGATTGCAGTGTTGCAATGGACAAGCTCTTTAGGAAGGATAGGCCGGGAAGATGAGGAGGGCGAGTTGCAGCTGTCAGAGAGCAGCTGGAGTGCATGGAGCTTTGCCTGGGAACGGATGAGGAGCCAAATGAGAGCTTCTAGGTAAGGATTAAAGAGAGGACAGGTAAAGGTGACATTATAGTGGATGTTTGCTATAGGCCACCTGACCAGGAAGAAAAAAGTGGATGAAGCCCTCTACAGACAGGAGCAGCCTTACGTTCTCAGGCCCTGCTCTTCATGGGGGACTTCAACCACCCCGATATCTGCTGGTGGGACAACACAGCAGGGCGTAAGCAATCCAGGAGGTTCCTGGAGTGCATTGATGATAACTTCCTCCTCCGAGTGATAGAAGAGTGTCATGGTTTTGGCCAAATTGGCCAATGGCCGGTGACAGATGCTCCCCCCAAGCCTCTCGTGCACAGGGAGGAGGAGGAGAAATAAAGAGAGATTTACGAGCTTAGAAGAAACTAAACTACTTTAATGAAATATTAATAATAAAATAAAAAGGAAAATAATGAAATAGATACAGTATATACAAAGACGTATTAAGTTCCCAGGATGACATCACTGGCAGGCACTGGGGAAGTCCCAGGTTGGACTCAGTGACGGGTGGGAACTGTATTCCACAGATGAAGTCAGGAACACATAGATTGGGATCAAAGGCAGATGAACAGGCAGGGTCCTCCTCAGACGTCAGCCATTGAAGAGAGAGAGTTGACCCTTTGATCCCTCAGCTTTTATACTGAGCATGGGGCAGATGGAACGGAATACCCCTCTTGGTCAGTTTTGGGTCACCTGTCCTGTCCGCTCCTCCCTGCAGGTGGGTCCCCTCTACGCTTTTCTGCTTCCAACCCTCCAACAGGGCAAATAAGGAAATTAGCTGACCTTGGTCGTTATAGCAATAAGTAGAAGCAAGAGCCTTTCTGCATACCATTCCTTGGCACAAACTGTTTTATCACTCTGAACGAACTGTTTTCAACACAACATGCTGTTAATTTCAGAGAGTTAGAAGAGGCCTAGCTAAGAAGTAAAATTACTGAACAGAAAGTTGGTTCTGTTTTACCTCAAACCAGGACACAAGCTCACAACCCTGGACTTCTGGAGAGCAGACTTTGGCCTCTTCAAAGATCTGCTTGGAAGAATCACATAGGATAAGGCCCTGGAGTGAAGGGGGGCTCAAGAAAGCTGGTTAATATTCAAAGATCAATTCCTCCAAGCTCAAGAGTGGTCCATCCCAAGGAGTAAGAAGTCAAAAATGCAGGAGGCCTGCGTGGATGAACAAGGAGCTCCTGGGCAATCTCAAACACAAAAAGGAAGCATACAGAGGGTAGAAGCAAGGACAGGTAAGATGGGAGGAACACAGGGATGTTGTCTGAGCATGCAGGGATGAGGTTAGGAAAGATAAAGCCCAGATGGAATTGAATCTGGCAAGAGATATTAAAGGCAACAAGGAGGGCTTCTATAAATACATGGATGACAAAAGGAAGACTAGGGAAAACATGGTCCCACTACTGAATGAGATGGGGGACCTGGTTTATAGGCAGTTTGTAATTTTTTACATGTGTTAGGAGATCAAAATGAAGGATAGGCAAATTTACCTTCACTTTTAAAAATATAACCAATTTATCTTCATTAGTATGTTCCTTGTATTTGGTGCCTTAGGTTATCTAGCAAAAAAAAATAAATTACCTTATTAGTAACAACGTTACTACGTCTATTGATTCATCCTCAACCTTCAATAGTAACCACAGGCTTCAGGAGGAAAAGGAAAAGAAACCACTTTCCCCAGAAAAAGGAATATTGTGAGCAATAGGGAAAGAGTTTTAGAGAAACAGAGCCACTCAGCAAGTGGTTTGCAAAGAGAAGGGATTCTCATATTGGAGCAGAGGAAGAGTAAGAAAGAAAGAAAGAAGGAGAAAAATACACAGTTCTAAACTGTGTCTATTCCTGTTTTGTAATGGTTTCAGCATGGTTCTGCTAACCACTAGAGACAAAACCATATTGTGCTAAACCATTTTTTCAAAACAATTTTCAAAAATAAATCACCACTCGTCATAACTAATAGGCATACAATACAGGAATAATCAAGCTGAAGACTTGTCTTTTCACTGATTTCACATGTTATGATAGAATGTAAAATGTTAGTAAAAACATTAGTCATTTATTTGGATCTTTAAGTCATATGCCTGCTGATATCATACAAATCTTGAACAGATGATAGCCTTATTAGAACCATTTTTTCACACAAAAAATAAATTTGAAACAGAATAAATCCAGAGCAAGTATCCTTACATACTATTGTCTGTCCTCCCATAACCACTGCTATCAATAAAAATTCAAGACTGCAAAATCTTAAAGACATGTTAAAATCTGTTCCTTCATATCAGTCATCAAGTTGCACATAAAACAGAGATAAATGTCATGTTTCTCTGGCAGGAACATACCAGGACACATGACACATGACCTTGAGAAAAAAAATACATTTATAGTGAAACAAAATTATTTTACTCTAATATCTCTTACACCCATGCCTCAAACAAGGTCTATAAAACTATCCTCTTTCTCAGAAAGGAGTCTAGTAGGTCCTTAGCTTCTTTATTGAAGCTGTTAGCAAGGGTGCCAGATCTAATTCTGTCTTCAGTTGTGCCAGGGGCAGTTATAGAATTGATCTTCTGAAAAGGGACTTTCAAAACTGCCTAGGGCACAGAAAAGCATATGCCCCTGTAAAATTTACAGTTGTTATTATTCCCTCAAATGTACTGCCTCATAGTATCCTTTAAACTTTTGTTTTACCTTAACTTTTATTTCCAAGTAGAAACCAAGCTGATATAAAATGGAGAACTCCACCACGAGCTCTTGGTGACAGAAATTCTTCAATGGTGCATATATGTACACACATCTATTTATAAATGCATAGATATGTGTGTGTATTCTTGCATTTCACAGGAGTGTCGCATTTCAGTATTGAAGGTAGATTTCTACGACCTTACCATACCTGTATCAGAGGTAGAATTTCCCCCAGCTCCTTTCCCCTGTCCCTGAACTTCATCCATGCTCTCCCTGCTCCTTCTCTCAGACTGCTTCATGGTGTTAATCTACAGCTCACTATGTAGTTCAAAGGCATCTTGGTCCCGGTGCCAGCCACAGGGGGGAGGATGGTCCTAGCAACTCAAGGAGACCGGGATATAGAAGGAGGGGGCGCAAAAAAGACCTCGGCCGCTCTCAGTCCGGCAGGTCTCCAGCCCCTGCGCACAGCTCACTGAGCTGCCACTACAGCTGCTGCGGCATCTCATGTGGGACGCATCACATTGCTATGGAGACTCAAACATTCCATGCCAGAACGCCATGGCTGTTGGCACGCGGATTTTGCAGCTCCGTGTAACTACGCTCGCGGTGCAGGGAGCTCTCACTGAGCACTGCTCGCCGTGGCAGAGAAGAGGGAGAGATGTAAACTCGGAGGTCTGCCAGCCCAATGGGACGTCTATAACGTGCTCAGCAGTGCTGTCTGCACAGGCAATCCTTTGGGTCCATGCATACACCTTCAAAGAACCTGCACGCGCATGTTATGACACTAGAGCAGACCTGTGCATGTATACACATTTGATTAATTCCTGGAGTAGCCTCTAGATGAAGATGAGGAGGGAGCAAAGACTGCTAACTGGCTCTCCATCTTTACAGAAAAATTCCATAGAACTCTGAAAAAGAAAACACAGAAAAATCTCCTTTTTAGCAAAAGCTAAACATTGACCTGC
Source organism: Rissa tridactyla (assembly GCF_028500815.1). NCBI lineage: Eukaryota > Metazoa > Chordata > Aves > Charadriiformes > Laridae > Rissa > Rissa tridactyla. Next base: position 19,232,527 of record NC_071496.1, read on the forward strand.
ATATGTTACAAAACTGATTCAGCATAAAGAACCATTTCCCACACTGATGCAATGATCACCTCTTGCTCTGTAACAACATCCAAACCTGTGATTGTGAAGCAGATCTGAGATAGACATACAGCAACCAGCTCAGAAGGCAGAGGACTAGGTGGAGCGGACTGAGCTGCTCCTGGGACTTCAGCACTGAATGCTTTCCCTTGGCCGCTTACAAACAGATCACAACCGATCACGTTCCACCCAGCGACAACTTCAGCAAGGCTATTTCCCTAAAAAACTTTTCAGAGTCACTGATCCAACAAAATAGCCTCAATGATAAACAGATCACGCACACCCCAACCTCCCATGTCACACTGAACTGAGACTCCCCTAGCTCGGAAGACACAGAGCCGGCTCTACCCACGTGGCCTGGACCAGTAGCGGGGTAACGTGCAGGGCGAGGGAGGGGAAATAAGCCTTACGTCTGCCGTTGGAGGTAGTGTGTAGTGTCATTTCCGGGGAAGCTTGTAACGACCTCAAGCAACAGGAATATCCGGTTCAGGGTTGGGGAGGCTCGGTTGGTATTGTGTAGTTTGTGGTGAGGATGGCGTTGTGGTCTTCCTCCTTACAGGGTCTTGGTTCGGCTGAGGAGGATGAAGAACGGGGATTGACTCTTACATCTATCCAGCGCCTGTCGGAAACGCAGGTACATCTCTCCCTGTACCGCTTGTCATGCCGTTTTCTTTTCTGCTGAGTTTGTACGGGGCTCCGTGTGCTCCTTCCTTCCTCCGGCGGGTGTGTGTGTGTGTGTGTGTGTGTGGGGGGGGGTGTCTTCGGTCGCACGTGCCAGTGGCGTGGGTTTTCGTTGCTCAACTGAACCTTAGGTGGAAGCACGCGTGACTCCCACCGCTGGGGCATTCTACGTTGCCAGTGCCTGCACCTGTAGGGCTTGTACCTGGTTTCAGCTCTCCGGGTTTTCGGGGAAGGGCTTTTGACTATTAGTTTACAGAAACAACTTACAGAGAGCCGGATATGTTTTGGGCTCATACATGTGTACTTTCTTTGCACTGTGTGGTGTAAAATAGAAAATGAAACCACTGAAGAGGTGCAAAGATGTGAGTCTGAGAAGTGATTAAACTTTTTTTTTCTTAAATAACCAACTGGTGCATTGAGGGTAGGGGTGTAAACAGGCATGCATAAGTGTATGCTTATCCTGGATCTGTTTAGCTATCCTTGGAAGAAAGGACAACTTGTGTAGTAATGTTATAGATAATATTGGAATTTGTCACCAGCCCACTGTCACAGGCAAAACAGTCTCAACTTGTGGAATTTTATTTAATTTAATATATTGCCAACTGATACAAACTCAATTACTGATTCAGGTATTGAGGGGAAAAAACCCCCCAGAATTAAACAAACAGGGAAACACCTTTTCTCCCCTCTTCCCCAGGTTCAACTTCAATCAAATGCCTCCCTGCTTCTTAGTCTCAACTCTACCTTGGTTTTGCTGGGTTATGATCTGGTGACAGGTGGCACAAAGGAGGTTGGGGTCATCTGCATAATGGTTTCTGCAGCTCCTTGCTGCTTACTCATTTTCTTTTACACTCTTAGTCATTTTCCTCTGCTCTAGCATGGGTTCCTCCATGGGTTGCAGGCCCTTTGAGAGTGTGCCTACTTCTGCATGGTTTAACCACAGGATGCAGTCCCTTGGGGCATAGCTGCTCTGGCATGAAGTAATTCCTTTCAAGACTGCATCTCCAGCTGGTACCTACATTGTCTCCTTCCATTTCTCCTCCCACCAGCAGCTGCAACTCTTTCTTAAATATGTTTGAGCAGAGGCACCAGGTGTGCCAAGTTTTGGCATGCAATGGATTGTTTACATAATTTTCAGAGCTGGCTGGAACTGTTTATGACTGGCACATAGGAGTACATGGCCTCTTCCTGCACAGGTCACCCCTGCAGCTCCCTGCTACCAAAACCCTTTACTTTATGCCCAATACATTTCACCATTTACCTCTGTGAAACACATATTTAAGAACTGTTTAAACATACATCCATTATAAACTCTACTTTCAATATCATCACAATCTTAATATACATACATTATAAACTCTACATACACTACATACAGCAAATTACTGCTGCTTTCAGCAAATTACTTGGATTGCCAAGGGAATGACAACTGGGTCTATCTGAGTACATGCAACAACATTGGGGTCAGTAGAGAGTGCTTTAGTTGGTTCCCTCCTGTGCAAACCACGCTTCTTCCTATTCCCAAAACCCAAAGCTTTCCTGTCCCATCTGTCCATCTGCAGTGGTTAAGAAAGTCAGTCCTGAGGATGGCAGGAGCAGCAGGACCAGTGGCAGCAGGTAGGGGGTACCAATCTTATCTATTCAAACTGAGGCTCCCTTCCACTAGTGCTAGGCATGTCTCTCCTCCAGTTGTTCCATGAATGACTACACTTCATCGCTGCTACACAATGAGGGCAATAAAGTGCGCTCAGTGCCAGTATCCACTAGGGCACCATATTGTTGAGGCAAAGGGGTGCTTGGCCACTCTACCCAGATAGTCCAATACATTCAGTTATCCCCATCCCCTGCCAGGCCAGTGCCCCCACCCCCCCCCAGCCAATGCAGTAAATTCAAATCAATTGTCAGAACAGTATGTGGTCCAGAAATGGAGGTAGGGGAAGGCAATGGTTTAACTGAACTCTGACCTCTTCCCTGTTCTTGCAGTTCCTTAGCTCTCAGTGATAGATCTCTAAAGGGCCTTCCATCCTGCTCTGTCATATCCTCTTCCTTTTGTTTCAACAACATCCGTAAGCCCCAGCATGTAGGAGGGGGGTATGCAGAATTACCATTCTTTACTGATGTTTTTCCCTAGGTTAACCATACTACCAGATCCTCAGTATTATCCTTGGCTATGCTACTAATCTTGCACGGTTCTTCTGACATGCTCCCTCCAGTATGGTACATATAGATCACTCCTTGATCAACGAGGCATCCCACCAGGTTATCAGGTGATACCAGAGGGGTGTTAGTAACTGTGTCTAGCCATCAGAGCTTTTGGGCCATGGTGTCAGTGATGACCACCTTTTCAGGGTCCCTCCCTTCTCTCCTGTAAATACACTCCAGCAGCCCAAGCAACTGCAATGGATTACTCCTTTCTTCCCAGACCCTCCATGGGGTTATTTCATTTGCAGGATCAGGTCACTGCTCAGCATCAGCCGATCTCAAAGCCCTCCTCCTTTGCACAGGGCTGAGTTTGCAAGTGGCATAGACCCCAAACTCCCCATAACTCGCTCTGCTTACTTGAGCTATTGGCTGTATCCCAGCAGTTCTGATTTCTCAGCACTCCCTGGGGTGGCAGCTGTAGGTGTCTTGCATTTCTATAATTTCAGTCTGAGTCAAGGACTGCTGAATGCTCACACTCTGGGGAGCAATGCTCCCATTTGCATAGATCTGCTTAAACACTGTAATTTTCAAAGTCACTTCAATTATTTCAATCCCAGGCCGTGCCAGGTCTGGGTGTTGCCTGTATTCTCCACCAATACTTTCATAGGCAAAACACTCTTGACTCAGGGAATTTTGCTTCATGTAATTTATTGCTAATTGACACAAACTTAATTACTGATTCAGTATTGAAGGAAGAAAACATAAACCATTAAACACTTAAGGAAACACTTTTCTTCTCCCTTCCCCAGACTCAGCTTCAGTCAAACACCTCTTCTCCCTTCTTCCAAGTTGTTTTTGTCAGGTTACCCTTAGTCCCTAACAGTTCCTTTGATGCGGTGACAGGTGGCACAGAAGGTTGGGGTTGATGTGTAATAGTTTCTTTCTACTGTTCCTTGCTTCTTACTCTGGGTTCTTCCATAGGCTGCAGTCCCTTTCGGGATGTGCCTGCTCTGGCATGGAGCACCTCCTTCCAAGGGTGCATCTCCAGCCATGTCCCTAAGCAATGTCTTTTTCCATGTGTCCCATCCATTTTTCTTCCTCCAGCCGCTGCTTCTCATGTGCTTCTCTGACTGGCTGAAGCTTTGGCATGCGATGGGTTGTTTACATCCGTTTCAGAGCTGGCTGGAACCAGCTGTGACTGGTACAAGGCAGTTCATGGCCTCCTCCCATATAGGTCACCCCTGCAACCCACTGCTATGGAAACCCTGCAATTTATACCTAATACACCCACAGTAACAGTTGAGCGTTTTACAAGAGCTGGAGTATAGGAGTTACTCAGACATTCTCACGATTGAAAAATAAACACCGATACAGTGCATTTCTCTGTAGGTGAGAAATCTTCTCTAAATAACTAAATTATAGTCATAGAACAAACTAGGTTGGAAGGGATGTTTGGAGGTCTCAAGTCCAACCCTCTGCTCAAAGCAGGTTGCTCAGGGCCTTGTTCAGCTGAGTTCTGAATATCTCCACAGACAGAGTTTTCACAACTTCTCTGGGCCCTGGTTTCAGGGTTTGCCCACCATCCTGGAAAAAAACTAACTGGAATTGCCCTTGTTGCAGCTTGTGTCCATTGCCTTTCATCCTGTCCCTGTGCACCTCCGAGAAGAGTCTGACTCCATCTTCTCCACATTCTCCTATTAAGCAGTTGTTGGCAACAATAAGATTCCTCTTGGGTCTTCTCTTGTGAAGGCTGAACAAACCCAGCTCTCTCAGCCTCTCCTCATATATCACATGCTCCAGGCCATGACCATCTTAGTAGCCCTCTGCTGGACCTGTTCCAACATGTCCATGCCTGTCTATCTAGTACTGGGGAACCCAAAAGTGGACATGGCACTTCATGTGTGATCTCACCTGCCAAACAGAGGGGAAGGATCCCTTTTCTGGAACTGCTGGCTACGCTCTTGCTAATACAGCCCAGGATGCAGTTGGCCTTCCATGTTGTAAGGGCACACTGCTGCCTCATGTTCAACTTGTCCACCAGGACCCCCAGGTCCTTTTCTGCAAAGCCAGTTGGCCACTAGCTTGTACTGTTGCGTGGGGTTATTCGAGATGCAGGACTTGGCATTTGCCCTAGTTGAACTTCATGGGGTCCCTCTCAGCTTATTTCTTCAGCCTATCCAGGTCTCTGTAAATTCTAGACTGTCCCTTCAGCATATTGCCCACTCCCCCCAATTTGGTATAATCCACAAGATTGTTGTGTGCACTCCATTCCATTCTCTAGCTTCTTAATAAAGATGTTATACAGTATCAAGCCCTGAGGGATGCCACTGGAAATCAACCAATGGTTGGACTTTATACCACAGGTTTTGGGCATATTTCTAAAATAGTCAAATGTATGAATACAGCACGTGACAAAATGTTGAACTGGTCTCAAATCAACTTGAGTGTTTTAATGTGCTAGTTGTGGCTTTCTGCAGTAGATGTACAGGGAATCCTGAGACCAGAGGATATAATTCCACAAGTAGCTCCCATTCACACACGTGCAGAATCACACAGAGAATGGTTTCGGTTGGAAGGGACCTTAAAGGTCATCTGGTTCCAACCCCCCTGCCGTGAGCAGGGACACCTCCCACTAGACCAGGCTGCTCAAAGCCCCATCCAGCCCGGCCTTCAACACTTCCAGGGAAGGGGCATCCACAACCTCCCTGGGCAACCTGTTCCAGTGCCTCATCACCCTCACAGGAAAGAATTTCTTCCTGATATCCAATCTAAATCTACCCTCTTTCAGTTTCAAGCCGTTACCCTGTGTCCTATCGCTCGACTCCCTCATAAAGAGTCCCTCCCCATCCTTCCTGTAGGCCCCCTTTAGGTACTGGAAGGCTGCTATAAGGTCTCCCCGGAGCCTTCTCTTCTCCAGGCTGAACAACCCCAACTCTCTCAGCCTATCCTCATAGCATAGGTGCTTCAGCCCTCTGATCATCTTCGTGGCCCTCTGCTGGACCCGTTCCAACAGGTCGATGTCCTTCTTGTGTTGAGGACTCCAGAGCTGGATGCAGTACTCCAGGTGGGGTCTCACCAGAGCGGAGTAGAGGGGCAGAATGACCTCCCTCGACCTGCTGGCCACGCTTCTCCTGATGCAGCCCAGGATGCGGTTGGCTTTCTGGGCTACAAGTGCGCATTACTGGGTCATGTTTATCTTCTCATCCACCAGCACCCCCAAGTCCTTCTCCTCAGGGCTGCTCTCAAGCCATTCTCTGCCCAACCTGTATTTGTGCTTGGGATTGCCCTGACCCATGTGCAGGACCTTGCACTTGGCCTGGTTGAACTTCATGAGGTTTGCACGGGCCCACCTCTCAGTCCTCTCAAGGTCCCTCTGGATGGCATCCCTTCCCTCCAGCGTGTCGACCGTGCCACACAGCTTGGTGTCATCGGCAAACTTGCTGAGGGTGCATTCAGTCCCACTGTCCATGTCACCAACAAAGATGTTAAACAGCACCGGTCCCAGTACTGACCCCTGAGGAATACCACTCGTCACTGGTTTCCATGTGGACGTTGAGCCGTTGACCACAAGCCTTTGAGTGCAGCCATCCAGCCAGTTCCTTATCCACCAAGTGGTCCATCCATCAAATCCATGCCTTTCCAATTTAGAGACCAGGATGTTGTGCGGGCCAGTGTCAAATGCTTTGCACAAGTCCAGGTAGATGACGTCGGTTGCTCTCCCCTTATCCACCAATGCTGTGGCAACATCCTAGAAGGCCACCAAATTTGTCGGGCACGATTTGCCTTTGGTGAAGCCATGTTGGCTGTCACCAATCACCTCCTCATTTTCCATGTGCCTTAGCAGAGATTCCAGGAGGATCTGCTCCATGATCTTGCCAGGCACAGAGATGAGACTGACCGGTCTGTAGTTCCCCGGGTCTTCCTTTTTTCCCTTTTTGAAAATGGGCATTATGTTTCCTCTTTTCCAGTCAGCGGGAACTTCCCCAGACTGCCATGACTTTTCAAATATAATGGAAAGCAGCTTAGCGACTTCATCTGCCAGCTCCCTCAGGACCCGTGGATGGATTTCATCCGGTCCCATGGACTTGCGCACCTTCAGGTTCCTCAGATGGTCTCGAACCTGATCTTCTCCTACAGTGGGCGGTTCTTCATTCTCATAGCCCCTGCCTTTGCCTTCTGCGACTTGGGTGGTGTGGTTGGAGCCCTTGCCGGTGAAGACCGAGGTGAAAAAGTCATTGAGTACCTCAGCCTTCTCCATATCCTGGGTGACCAGGTCTCCTGTCTCCTTCCGGAGAGGGCCCACATCTTCCCTAGTCTTGCCTGATGTACTTATAGAAGTTTTTCTTGTTGTCCTTGATGTCCCTGGCCAGATTTAATTCTGTCTGGGCTTTAGCTTGCCTAACCTGGTCCCTGGCTGCTCGGACAGTTTCTTTGTATTCCTCCCAGGCTACCTGTCCTTGCTTCCACCCTCTGTAGGCCTCCTTTTTGCTTTTGAGCTTGTCCAGGAGCTCCTTGTTAATCCACGCAGGCCTCCTGGCTTTTTTGCCTGACTTCCTCTTTCTTGGCATGCACCGCTCCTGAGCTTGGAGGAGGTGATCCTTGAATACTAACCAGCTCTCTTGGACACCTCTTCCCTCCAGTGCTTTATCCCATGTTACCCTGCCAAGCAGATCCCTGAAGAGGCCAAAGTCTGCTCTCCTGAAGTCCAGGGTAGTGAGCTTGCTGCGTACCCTCCTCGCTGCCTTAAGGATCTTGAGTTCTACCATTTCACGATCACTGCAGCCGAGGCTACCCTTGAGCTTGACACTCGCCACCAGCCCCTCCTTGTTGGTAAGGACAAGGTCCAGCATAGTTCCTCTCCTTGTTGGCTTCTGGCTTTGCTACTATTGATAGCCAAGCAAGTTAAACTGGAGCTAGCTACATTTGCTACAAGCACACCTCCAAGTGCAATGCAGGCAAGGGCCAAGAGCCCCAGTCTTTTTCATCTTGATAAACTCACTTATGAGCCAGACCCCTTTACAGTTTTTACTAAAATGTGGCTCTGTAGATGGGAGTAGGAAAATTTTTATACTGACTGTACCCATTTTTTATTGTGGGGGGGGAACTATTTTTGCTGAAAATAATATGACCTAAATTCTTTTTATGTATTTGTACTTCATGTACTTTATATATATGTACTTCATTTTCCCAAAGCCAGAACATGATCTCTCATAATTCCCCCATGATACATCAAAGAATACTGTAGGTTGGAAGGGACCTCTGGAGATAGGTGTTTACCCGCTGGATGCACCTACTTCTAGCTGTGCCTTCCCCCCTCACTATATAGCTATAAATAGCATAAGTAGGTCATTAGGAAGACTGCATTGTTTATAAGAAGTTGTAATTTTTTTCCAAATTGCAAGTAGTCAGTTGTTCTTTAAAAAGAGATTTGCTGTGATTCTGAAACAAAGTTGGCATGAACGCTTTGATTAATCTGCATTGAAGTTTCCTTCAGATAAACTCTCACAACTTACAGTGTCCTTCCTATCCCTCTACCGAAGATGGTCACCATCACTAACTTCAGAATATTGCACTGGAAGGCTGAGAAGCTATTACACACATTTTATTTCTGACTTCTGGTGGGAGGGCAGAACAGATCATAGAATTATAGAACAGTCCAGGTTGGAAGGGATCTTGAAAGATCATCTGGTCCAACCTATTGTGGGAAAGGGAGCCCAGATGAGACTATCTAGCACCCTGTCCAAGTGCATCTTGAAAACCTCCAGTAATGGGGACTCTACCGCATTCCTGGGGAGGTTGTACCAGTGATTGATTTTTCTCGCTGTAAAAAATTTATTTCTTATATCGAGATGAAACCTCTCCTAGTGTAACTTGTACCCTTTGCCATTTGTCTTGTCCATGTGGCTCCTTGTGAAGAGAGAGCCTGCATCCTCTTTGTAGCCTGTAGATGGTTTAGAGAAAGAAAAAATTCTTAAATTGCTGAGTTTCTAGTGTACACCTGTAGGCAATATAAATACTGTGATTTAAGAAATCACTTCTGTCTCCTAGCTGTTAGTGACCCTCTCAATATATTTGGTAGAAGGAAAGGGATGCTTATGTTGTGCCTCAACTAATTCATAGCTTAAATTACACTTTCACTGATAGTCCAGGCTAAGATGCTAGGACATGCATTGGATTTACATGGCAAGGTTTTGGTAGTGGGGGGGCTGCAAGAATGGCCTCTGTGAGAAGAGACCAGGGGCTGCCCTCATGTCAGACAGAGCCAGTTCCAGCCAGCTCCAAAAGGGACCCACTGCAGGCCAAAGCTGAGCCAATCAGTGCAGCTGGTGGCACCTCTGTGAAAACATACTTAAGAAAGGGCAAAAAAATACGGTGTAGCAGTTGTGAGAGAGAGAAGCGAGGAAAAAATGTGAGAGAAACAACCCTGAAGACATCAAGGTCAGAGAAGAAAGAGAAGGGGGAGGTGCTCCAGGCACCAGAGCAGCGATTCCCCTGCAGCCCGTGGAGATCATGGTGAAGCAGGTTATCCCCCAGTAACCCATGGAGAGGACCACATGCCAGAGCAGGTATTCACACTGCAGCCCATAGATGACACCGCACTGGAGCGGGTGGATGTGCCCTGAAGGAAGCTGCAGCCGGTGGAGAGCCCACACTGGAGCAGGGTCCTGTCAGGAGCTGCAGCTTGTGATGGACCCATGTTTGAGTGGTCTTTTCCTGAAGAACTGCACCCCATGGAACATAACCACACTGGAGCAGTTCTTGAAGAAATGCAGCCCATGGGAAGGACCCCACGCTGGAGCAGGGGAAAAGTGTGAGGAGGAAGGAGCACCGGAGAGGAACTGTTACAGACTGACCGCAACCCCCATTCCCCATCCCCCCAGCTTCGTCTCAGGACAGGGAGGAGGAGACAGAAGAGTCAGGAACAATGAAGTTGAGCTTGGAAAGGGGGAGGGGAGCGTGTTTTCAGTTTTGTCTTTGTTTCTCACCATCCTACTCTATTTTTAATTGCCAATACATTAAATTAATCTTCTCCAAGTCAAGTCTGTTTTGCCTATGACGGTAATTGGTGAGCGATCTTCCTGTCTTTATCTCTTTCAACTTATTTTTTTCCTCTGTCCTGTTGAGGAGGGGGAGTGAGAGAGTGGCTTGGTGGGCACCGGGCATCCAGCCAAGGTCAATCCACCACAGTAATATTAATCCAACCTGGAAGTTAGGTAGTAATAGTTACTCTATTGTTAGGATTTGACATCATAAAGTAGATGCTTTCTTCTCGGAAGTATGTCTTACAAGTATTCTGCTATTTTGTCTATTGTTAATTTTGCAGAATAAAGATAACCAGAGGGGAGTGAGGAAAATCCTTTCATCTACAAAAGAATTTTATGATATGCAGTCTGGAGATTGTATTACTGGTGGCAATACTTGATCCATGATTCTGTAAATATCTTTCAATTAAGTTTAGAAAGCTTGAAGTAGAAGTTTCCTTTAAAAATAATCTAGCTGCACAGTATCAAGTTTAGTCACTGTTGTGAATATAATGTTGCTTTTAAGATGCCTTCCATCTCGGTGTTCTATTTGGGAGTCAAAGCCTTCCATTTCTATATGCTTCATAAAATCTATCAGTTTTCCTTCCGTAAACAGCATGTTTTGTTTTCTACACAGACCTATGGTCAAGAGATTGAATTAATCTGTCAAAACCAAAAAGAGTTTGTGAAGAGCTCTGTAGAATCCAAATGGAATCTAGCAGAAGCCCAGCAGAAACTTGGTAGTTTAGCACTGCATAATTCAGAATCCATGGATCAGGAATATGCCAAAGCACAGACTGAAGCTTCAGAACTGAGACAGAGAGAGGAAGAGTGGAGAAAAAAAGAAGCAGCGCTAATACAGAGGGAAAGACAGAATCTATGGAATACAGATTCTTTTAGTAAGGAGGTATTTAATAAGGTATGACTTATAAATGTGTATGAAAACAATTATAGGCCTTTTTTATTCCATTTATTTCTCATCTTGAGTGTTTTCTATATCTAGTATAGTGCTTACTGTAATGTGGTGAATGTTTTTCTTTCTTATTTTGCTCTATTAAAGGGGACATGTTGCATTGATATCACAAATGTGTATGACACTTCTTTAATTGTGAATCAGAACTTATATTTGTCCCTTATAGCAACTGTTGCCAAAACCAAGGTTGAGCAATAGTTCTTCATGCGAAGTTTGCTTCTTTGTCATGCCAAATTCTCACGTTTGAAACATGCACAGTTTGCCTCTAATAACATGAATTTCTTAATACAAATTATTTTAACATAAACTGTCTTCATAGTAAATACTAGTTTTGGTTTTGCCACTTAACTTGAATATGAACTGTTGATGAATCGTTTTTCATAATTCCACTGAGTTAGCTTCATCAGGGCTAGATGATGTAGATGTTTCTCGTTGTTTATAGATCAGTAAGTTCCTACTAGTGTGTAGAACTTTGAGATAGATTATTGCTCAGAAGAAGAATATGATAAGGCATTTTTCACCCTATTATTAATTGGTCGAGCTGTGTTTTGGTAAATAACCTTCTTCGGTACGTTAAGTGCATACATATGTGTTTGCTGGGCTATGCTTAAAACTAGAACATTGCCCTTTAAAAAGTAATGAATTAAAATAATCCTATAGTTCAAATAAGGTATATGTGGAGATTCTATGATAGTTTTTTCTCATCTTTAGAGTTTTATTAGTCAATATAAAAGAAAAGAAGGAGAAGATGAAGATATATCTAAATCATTTATACAGAAGCATGAACAAAAGATTAGATACTTTGGTAAGTATGTTGCTTCCAACATTTTGCAGTTTAACCTCCTGTAGAATTTGTGTAGGTCTGTTTCTTTTTTTCATCATTATTATTATTATTATTGTACAAAATGGATGCTAACAAATGAAACATCTGGCAATGAGAGTATCTAGATTCTTGTTTCTCAGGACAGGAGATGTGGCATCGTAACAAATAACCATTTCAAAGCAAAGGAAACTGTAAATCGCAGAAGCCTGTTGGTTCCTATGATCAATGAGAACTTCTTGAGTCAACATAGAACTGAAAAAGTTTTTCAAGTCATGAAAATTAAAATTCTAGCAACTTTTTCTGCTGTTTCATGGGAAATGATAGGGGTATTAATGGAGATGCAATTCCTGCATGTAAAAGTGCCTGGGACTGTCTGTACCTGCCTCCTATAAATAGCTGGGGTTTTGCTGTCTGTTAGTCCATGAGGGGGGTGAATGATAAAAGGTAAATATCTGCAAAACAGCTGTTCAAACAATGTAGAGATGGAACCGATATTTTATTTTTAAGGATATATTTATATGAGTGATAGAAGGGTAAAACTTTGTATCTAGTACTGGCAAGCAGTAAAATATCACTAATATGTATATTAGGGCAATTAACTCATATGAAGGACAATGGGGGGGGAGATGATCTCATTGCTTGAATTTTGAGTTCTGACATTCAACCTACAGCTCTTTCCATGAAGGTAGTTTCATGCTAATTACTACAATTCAGTCTTCTAGTTAACTTTCAACCACTGAGTTGGCTCTCCTGTTTTGACCTTAATGCTTGAACTTGGTTATAAAAATAGCTTTGTATTTCCTAAAACCTAGCAAACCATGTCAGAAGCATATTCATTTTAGACTGTGATTATGTTTTCATTTTTATTTGTCTTACTTGAAAGCACTTAAAGAACTTTTCTGTCAAAATCACTAAATGTAAATCTCCATCCATCAACTTAGTTATACTATCAAATTCTTAACAAATAGGTATAGATACTACTTTGTTACAGTGTATGAAAACCATTTACCTGAGAACCAAAAACCTGTTTTTAACACTGCCAGAGATACAATAAAAATAAGATCTTAATAGTAGCAGCTAACTATATTTCAGTATCTTTACAGTCCAAGCATATGTTATTGGTAATGCTCTTTCAGCATTGGGAGGTGTTTTAAAAACAACAAAAAAAATGAGTTCAGTTTTATTTGCATGCTGTTCTTCTGAGGTAACAATGAAGTGATAAAGACAATGTAGTAGTATGTAAATTTGAATAACGTCTTCACTGCATTAAATCACTTCTCCATATTGAATGTGTTAATTCATGTTGTTGGGGTTTTTTTTAATCAGGTATGCTGGGCAGATGGGATGACAGTCAAAGATTTTTGTCTGACCACCCATATCTTGTATGTGAAGAAACAGCTAAATATCTCATCTTATGGTGTTTTCATCTGGAAGCTGAACAGGTACTAGGAAGACCTTTAAACTGCTTAAAAGTATGTAGTTTCCCACTTACACTACAGAAAAGCCGTGCAAATTGACGAGCCATTTAATTACTCTTCTCCCTGTCTTCCCATGTCCATGTTATCTTACTGAAGGAAGCCTCCAAAACACATTAGTGCATTAGATCTAGTCTCAGATAATTAACAGTCCCTTTGCTTCTGTCAGCATCAGTTCTTTTCTCTTCAGGAATCAAATGTAAAGATGTTGCTGAATTTTAGATAGAGTTAAATACTTTTAAAGATATTTTCTGTAATTATGTAATTTCTCTTTTCAGAAAAGAGCTCTGATGGAACAAATAGCACACCAAGCAGTTGTGATGCAGTTTATTATAGAAATGGCCAGAAGCTGTAATGTGGATCCAAGAGGCTGTTTTCGTCTATTTTTCCAAAAAGCCAAAGTAAGTCAGAACTTGTATAACACTGAGAGAAACTCTTGATACGCTTGCCAAGGGATAGGTGTTCTGAAGGAGCTTTCTTCCTGACAGTTGGAGGTTAAATATGTTACTGACTGAATCAAGCTTATGGGGAAGTGTTGTTTTGTTGGCAGTTCGTTCTAGGATGAATGTTTTGTGTAATTCTGATCTTGAGAATGGAAGTTCCATGGATTCTTGTTAGGCCAGAGGGAAAGCAGAACAGCATGGGAACTACCAGAGCGTGGAATAGTTAAGTGCCACCTAAATTACAGTGGCAAACATGAATGTGTCTTAATGACTGAGTGTCCTATTTTGCTTATAGTTTCTCTCTATGCAGTTCATGGCAGGGCCTAATTTGGAGTCTGTTTCTCTTCAGTCAGTCATAGTTAGCTCTGGAATGCTGAGAGAGGGAGAAGGAGAGAGAGATGTGAGAAGACTGAAGCTGCGGTTTGATGCAGGTTCTATATTAAGTTATACAAGACTGAAGAATCAAGTCATGCTGATCTTAATACTGCCTTAAGGACTTAAGTTGACACTGACTTTTTGATTAATGCTTTGCTTTTGAATTGAGTGCTGCCATGAGTACCTTTTCTCTTAAGGGTATTGGCTTCTGAGATGGAACAAAGGAAGGGTTAAAATTATATTCACAGACCCCAGCCCTCATGGGGGGACTTCAAGCATTCTGATACCTGTTGGAAGGATGACACAGCGGGGCACAAGAAATCCAGGAAGTTCTTGGAATGTGTTGATGACAACTTTCTTCTTCAAATGGTAGAGGAGCCAACAAGGAGAGGAACTATGCTGGACCTTGTCCTTACCAACAAGGAGGGGCTGGTGGCGAGTGTCAAGCTCAAGGGTAGCCTCGGCTGCAGTGATCGTGAAATGGTAGAACTCAAGATCCTTAAGGCAGCGAGGAGGGTACGCAGCAAGCTCACTACCCTGGACTTCAGGAGAGCAGACTTTGGCCTCTTCAGGGATCTGCTTGGCAGGGTAACATGGGATAAAGCACTGGAGGGAAGAGGTGTCCAAGAGAGCTGGTTAGTATTCAAGGATCACCTCCTCCAAGCTCAGGAGCGGTGCATGCCAAGAAAGAGGAAGTCAGGCAAAAAAGCCAGGAGGCCTGCGTGGATTAACAAGGAGCTCCTGGACAAGCTCAAAAGCAAAAAGGAGGCCTACAGAGGGTGGAAGCAAGGACAGGTAGCCTGGGAGGAATACAAAGAAACTGTCCGAGCAGCCAGGGACCAGGTTAGGCAAGCTAAAGCCCAGACAGAATTAAATCTGGCCAGGGACATCAAGGACAACAAGAAAAACTTCTATAAGTACATCAGGCAAGACTAGGGAAGATGTGGGCCCTCTCCGGAAGGAGACAGGAGACCTGGTCACCCAGGATATGGAGAAGGCTGAGGTACTCAATGACTTTTTCACCTCGGTCTTCACCGGCAAGGGCTCCAACCACACCACCCAAGTCGCAGAAGGCAAAGGCAGGGGCTATGAGAATGAAGAACCGCCCACTGTAGGAGAAGATCAGGTTCGAGACCATCTGAGGAACCTGAAGGTGCGCAAGTCCATGGGACCGGATGAAATCCATCCACGGGTCCTGAGGGAGCTGGCAGATGAAGTCGCTAAGCTGCTTTCCATTATATTTGAAAAGTCATGGCAGTCTGGGGAAGTTCCCGCTGACTGGAAAAGAGGAAACATAATGCCCATTTTCAAAAAGGGAAAAAAGGAAGACCCGGGGAACTACAGACCGGTCAGTCTCATCTCTGTGCCTGGCAAGATCATGGAGCAGATCCTCCTGGAATCTCTGCTAAGGCACATGGAAAATGAGGAGGTGATTGGTGACAGCCAACATGGCTTCACCAAAGGCAAATCGTGCCCGACAAATTTGGTGGCCTTCTAGGATGTTGCCACAGCATTGGTGGATAAGGGGAGAGCAACCGACGTCATCTACCTGGACTTGTGCAAAGCATTTGACACTGGCCCGCACAACATCCTGGTCTCTAAATTGGAAAGGCATGGATTTGATGGATGGACCACTTGGTGGATAAGGAACTGGCTGGATGGCTGCACTCAAAGGCTTGTGGTCAACGGCTCAACGTCCACATGGAAACCAGTGACGAGTGGTATTCCTCAGGGGTCAGTACTGGGACCGGTGCTGTTTAACATCTTTGTTGGTGACATGGACAGTGGGACTGAATGCACCCTCAGCAAGTTTGCCGATGACACCAAGCTGTGTGGCACGGTCGACACGCTGGAGGGAAGGGATGCCATCCAGAGGGACCTTGAGAGGACTGAGAGGTGGGCCCGTGCAAACCTCATGAAGTTCAACCAGGCCAAGTGCAAGGTCCTGCACATGGGTCAGGGCAATCCCAAGCACAAATACAGGTTGGGCAGAGAATGGCTTGAGAGCAGCCCTGAGGAGAAGGACTTGGGGGTGCTGGTGGATGAGAAGATAAACATGACCCAGTAATGCGCACTTGTAGCCCAGAAAGCCAACCGCATCCTGGGCTGCATCAGGAGAAGCGTGGCCAGCAGGTCGAGGGAGGTCATTCTGCCCCTCTACTCCGCTCTGGTGAGACCCCACCTGGAGTACTGCATCCAGCTCTGGAGTCCTCAACACAAGAAGGACATCGACCTGTTGGAACGGGTCCAGCAGAGGGCCACGAAGATGATCAGAGGGCTGAAGCACCTATGCTATGAGGATAGGCTGAGAGAGTTGGGGTTGTTCAGCCTGGAGAAGAGAAGGCTCCGGGGAGACCTTATAGCAGCCTTCCAGTACCTAAAGGGGGCCTACAGGAAGGATGGGGAGGGACTCTTTATGAGGGAGTCGAGCGATAGGACACAGGGTAACGGCTTGAAACTGAAAGAGGGTAGATTTAGATTGGATATCAGGAAGAAATTCTTTCCTGTGAGGGTGATGAGGCACTGGAACAGGTTGCCCAGGGAGGTTGTGGATGCCCCTTCCCTGGAAGTGTTGAAGGCCGGGCTGGATGGGGCTTTGAGCAGCCTGGTCTAGTGGGAGGTGTCCCTGCTCACGGCAGGGGGGTTGGAACCAGATGACCTTTAAGGTCCCTTCCAACCCATACCATTCCATATTTGTTTTGTTCTTACGTGTTCTCAGATGAATGAAGAACTCGGTTCCTATACTCATCAAATGCTAAAGTCTCTTTAAAACAAAACAAACAAAAACCAGCATACCTGAATCTTCTTTTTAAGCTGACTGGTGCTAATATTGTTATTGACTCGTCCAAACCATTATCCTTCAATGAATATAATATGCATTACTGCAGGATTTCCTTTTATCAGTATGTATGCTTACAACTAGAAGTAAATCTGTCCGAGATGAAAAATATTTCATTCTTCTCTTTACAGGCAGGGGAAGAAGGCTATTTGGAAGCTTTTAAAACTGAGCTTGAAGCATTCAAATCAAGAGTGAGAATCTGTTCACAGTCTCAAGGCTTTCAAGCCAGTGTATCTACTGGTATTGTAGGACTGGAGTCTTTGTCACAGGTAGGCTTTTTACTTCCAGAAATTAATATAGCAACTCTATTAGTAATAGATTTTTGCTACACTCTTGAGAAGATGTACTTTTTGAGATCTAGGAATAGGCTTCTTTATACTTGGAGCACTGTCAGTTCTAATGTGCACTATTATCAATATGCAAGAGAGATTGTTTCTCAAATCTCTCACAATTTATAGTGTCAAAAGGCATATGTTAGTTCAGTGCCCTTGAATAATTCTGCTAAATGGAAAACTGCATCGTTAACCTGTTCAGGTACTAGAATTAATTATATGTTAATTAGTTACATGCATTTAGTTACAATATTCTGTAATTAATTACTTTGCATCACAGGAGGTGAAATGAGCTTTCAACTGAAAGTGACTAATCCCATTAATGGAAACCTACAGTTAGTCAAGTCTAAGGAAAATTTACACTGTGTTATGATATTCTGCCCTTGTTTTTATCTTTATCTTGGAACACTGGCATCTTTTGGTTTCCATGTTAGTGATGATCACATCTTGGGCTGAAGAGAAAATTTTAAAGGCTTTTAAAAGCTGGATGTTGGGGAAGGAGACACAATTTAAAGTACTTTGAAATAAATTTGGTCAAGGTACCTGTTTGGTAAGATGTGGTAACTGAACCCTAAGTAAATGCACAATAAGGTGATAGTATGCTAGCTAAATTTAAAGAAGCTTCTTTACGTTCACATTATGATAATGCCGTCTGGGTGGTTTTTTTAAGAAATTATATTTTATTACGAATTTATCTCATCCTAAGACAGACAAAATAAATAGCTTGACTTAGTTCTTTGTAAGTGTATGTATGTATTGAGATTAAGCTTTCAGTTCTTCATTTGTTGCAGAATGCAAATGATCTACAAGGTTCTATAAACAGAAGTGCCTGCAATTTGAACTCAATGCTACAAAAAGATGAAGAATCCAAAATGATGGACACAGTATAGCACTGTTAAGATTGAGGCAAAGTAGTCTCTTTTTTTATTACAAAGAAAAGAATGTGGCTATTTTCTTGACACATTTTTATGGGTGTTGCACTTTATTTTTGGTGCTTTGAGTGGGGGGGGGTTGGAGGGAGGGTAATCCGGAAATACCTGTAATAATGGTTGAAAATGTGCTGCTAGGTTTTTGTTTGTCTATGAAGAATGGGGTTCTCATTGCCAAACACGAAACTGGATGTGTTTTATGCTACTAAATTTGCCTTTCATGATTTTGGGAATTAAAGTATGAAAAAGGAATTGCACAAATACAATGTTTACAATAAGTGATAGATTTCTGGTGGAATCTGCTATTGTTATTAGATACGGGTATGTCTTATTCTATGAATATTGGAGATCTATGCTATATTGCTGGTATAGCTCTTAAATCTGGTTTTATCATTAATAGCAATAAATCAGTATGACATCAGTACTGCAGATCTGGATGCCATCAATTAAAACACTGGCTCTCTACCTCTTCTAAGAGGATTTAAATATTACATTTTGCTTTCGTAAAAAAATCTTGTGTGTTTTTCCCCTCCCCCCATATAACTAACAATTGCTTACATACGAACTTTGAGTTGTATGGTCACTGAGAAACTTTCTTTTTCATTTTTAAGACTTCTTTCATTTAAATTAACTAATTTTAAAAAACTAATTTTCTAAAGCTAGATCTGTAATGGAGTAAAAAGTATTAGATTAAGAGAACAAAAGAGAACCTTCAGGTACAGTGGGTGGGATGAGACTCTGCTCTCAACAAAAAGCTTTATCACAGTCCAGAGCCAAACACTTGTAAGTCCATACACTGCCAAACTAAAGGTCTTTTTATTAAGTGAATGATTTCTGAAATTATCAACTTAAGAACTGAAAAATAGGAAGATTTTTAAAAGCCTTCTGGTTTAGAATCTTAGGTCCAAATGCTATTCCCAGAACAAGGTTGGTGTCAGAGCCCCTGCAATCTAAAATTTCTACCAAACCTTTCAAACTTGCTGCTTCTATAGCATCTCTGTCCATAAACATGTACTCTGTAGCTGAGCTATTTCAAGGGAGAGTCTGTACCTCAAATATCAGTATAAATGTTTGCCTCACGTGTTTTTACAGGAGTCTGTTATTTGTATGCTCCTTGAGCCAGATCTTCTATTGTTTACTTGGCCCTCTACTGCATTGCTCTGATCGCACACACGGGTGTTTGACTAACCCAAGTAAATGAGTTGGTATAACTAGTTCTCATAGAGCCTACCCGCAGTTGCTGACACAGGCAAACTAGCCATTATGCAACACTAGCTATTTTTTCTTGTAGGCTCTAATTAAGATATAGTGAAGTCTAAGTCTGTTGTAGTATACAGAGGGATAAGTATTAGTAAAACATGAGCATAGATCAGCTGATGGAAACTCCTTTCTTGGCCCTGGTACTACTGTCTGTAACACTTGTGTTTTATCCTCAGGTTATCTGCTGTTCTGTCTAGCTATTGGGCAGACAGTGAGGATTCAAGGAAACAACATACCACATCCAGGATGTGAGCAAAAGAGGTTGTTTATTGACACAAAACCAGAAGCTATATGGAACTGATGATAGTTGAATTAGATGGTGTCTTACATCCCTTCTGATACTAGGAGCCCCAAGGTGATGGCATCAGATGGATTTGTCTTCTGGTGTACAGCATGCTGCATAGTCCTGTCTGTATCAAGGCTCAAGCTGACAGGGGCTTCCCCACTTTTATTCCATCATGTGCTGTTTTTATGTCCCTTCCTTATACAGAGCAAAGAAGCACTAAACATGTTGCTGGACCTTTGTCGAAGGCCACTAGCTCCTTGTGATAACAAATATCTTACGTGTTTTCCCTGCACAACCTCTCTGGGCACCTTGATCCCATGCTTGACCACCCTCATAGTGAAAAAGTTTCTCCTTCTGTCCAGTCAGGGCCCCTCTTGTTTCCACTTTATGCCCATTGTCTCCTGTCCTCCCACCATGCACCCCTGTGAAGAGCCTGGCTCCGCCTTCTTGATAGCCCAGTCCCCCCCAAAGCCTTCTCTTCTTCAGGCTGAAAAAGACCGGTTCCCTCAGTCTCTCCTCATAGAGCATGTGCTCCGGGCCCCTGATGATCTCAGTGGCCCTCCACTAGACGTGCTCCAGTTGATCAATGTCTTTCCTGTATTGTACGGGGCCCAAAACCAGACAAGGTATTCCAGATGTGGTATAATGAGTGCTAAGTAAAGGGGGATAATAACTTTCCTTGATCTAATGGCTGCGCTACTGTTAATACAGACCAGGATGCTGCTGGCCACCTTTGCTGCCAAGGCATACTGCCGGCTCATGTTAAGCTTGCTGTCTGTCTTTGCAAGGGGTTCTTCCTTCCCAGGTGCAAGACTAGGTGCTTGTTCTTGTTGAATTATATGAGGTTCCTGTGGGCCCATTCCTCCAGCCTGTCTAGGTCTCTGAATGGCAGCCCTGTCCTTAAGAGCATCATCTGCAAACTTGACAAGAGTGCACTCTGTTGCCACCTCCAGGTCACTGATAAAGATGTTCAACGGGACAGGTTCCAGGACAGACCCCTGCAGTACTCTGCTTGTCACTGGCCTCCAGGTAGAATAGGACCCATCAACCGCTATCCTTTGAGCTCGATCATCCAACTAGTTTTTCACCAATCCAGTTGCCCCCCCTTCCCCCCCATCCAGACCAGAACGTACTAACTTGGATACAAAAACAGGGTGGGAGACAGTGTCAAAAACCTTGATAAAGTCAAGGTAAATGTCCACAACCATAACTATTTTAATCACAGTAGACAATCGGGTCGGTCAGGCATAATTTATCTTTGGTAAATCCACGATGACCATTTCCAGTAGCCTTCTCTTTCATGTGCCCAGAACTGTTTTCCAAGAGGACTTGCTCCATGATTTTCTCAGGGACTGAAGTGAGGCTGACCAGTCTGTAGTTCCCCAGATTGTCCTTTTGTCCATTTTTGAAGATGGATGCAACATTTGCCTTCATTTAGTCATCAGGAACCTCCCCCTTTCCAATGACACAGCCATGACTTTTCAGAGATGGTATGGAATGGCCTTACAAGGACATCAGCCAGCTCTCTCAGCACCCTTGGATGCATCCTGTCAGGTCTCACGGACTTGTATGGGTAGAGTTCTCGCAAATAATCCCTGACTCAATCCTCATCCACTGCTGGTAGTTCTCCTCCTTGAACCCTTTCACAAAGCACAGAGGCCTGGGAGACCTTGCTAGTGAAGACGGATGCAAAGAAGGCGCCAAGTGCCTCAACCTTATCTGTGTCCATGGTCACTAGATCATCTGCCCTATTCAGCAATGGCTCCAGTTTTTCCTTGGTCAGCCTTTTACTACTATTGTAGCAGTAGCATAGAGAGTTTTGATAGAAAGGCTAAGATTAGCACAGGAAAGACATGGACCTGTTGGAACGGGTCCAGAGGGCCACAAAAATGATCAGAGGGATGGGGCACCTCTCCTATGAGGACAGACTGAGAGAGTTGGGGTTGTTCAGCCTGGAGAAGAGAAGGCTCCGGGGAGACCTTATTGTGGCCTTTCAGTACTTAAAGGGGGCTTACAGGAAAGATGGGGACAAACATTTTAGCGGGGCCTGTTGCGACAGGACAAGGGGTAATGGCTTTAAACTAAAAGAGGGTAGATTTAGACTAGATATAAGGAAGACATTTTATACAATGAGGGTGGTGAAACACTGGAACAGGTTGCCTAGAGAGGTGGTAGATACCCCATCCCTGGAAACATTCAAGGTCAGGCTGGATGGGGCTCTGAGCAACCTGATCTACTTGAAGATGTCCCTGCTCATTGCAGGGGAAGTTGGACTAGATGACCTTTTAAAGTCCCTTCCAACCCAAACTATTCTATGATTAGTGTGAATAGAGAATGAATGGGAGCCTCTGCGTGTGGAGACACCAGAAGGAACGCGCAGCAGGACAAAGGCTCTCAGAATTGCATGTGTTAATGGTACCCAGATTAGCAGGTCATCAAGACCAGCACATCTACCAGCTATTACAGAAGACATCCAGATCTGGAAACAAAGAACAGCGAACAAATCCTGATGACTTCTTGTGGTAGGCAGAAAAAATTGTGAGCTTAAATTGTGAACGCTGACAGGCTGCAGATGATTGTGTGGGGGTGAACGTCCAAAACTGAACTTTACAACTCTCAAGCACAAGCCTGCCACTTGTTAGCTGCAACAGTGCAGGCTGGTTGTAAATTTTGATAACTAACACCTGGACTAAACAAAAGTGTCACGTCCTGAATCCTCCAATTCAGAGATAGAACCACCAATTAGGAGCCTGATCATGTATTGTGCTTCTGCACATAGACTATTTAAATTGGGAAAACTGGGGGCTTGGGTTACCAAAAAGAAGAAGGGGGCCTGGAAAGAAGAAGGTGAAGATCCTGGCTGAAGGAAAGATCCTGGAAGTGGGGGAGATCAGGGAGATGCGTGGGGGGACATGCAGGAACCTTGGCCAGTAATGCCCGAGACTGGTAACTGGAAGCATCCGCACAGCACAAAACCAACATGACTTTCTGCTCAACCTTCCTGGACCAGCAGTGATCTTCCCAATGGGAAAGGAAGTAGAGACATAGTGAATGTACTGCTGGGGTGGGGGGGAGAGCGAGTGAGTGTGTAAGATAACCAAGTAGGGTAAAAAGCTCTAATTTTGTGGTATCCAGATCCAGTACGGGTTGTTGTTTGCTCACCTGTGACAATCACAGGGGTGGGATAGGGTGGAGACACTGATCTCTGTCAGCTCCAAAAGGGTACAAAAAGGCATATCCAAAACCTGCACGTGGTCACTAACCTAAGAATAACCCAGGATGCATTAGAAGGACTTGGCAGCTGGCATCCCTTGTCCTCCATGTCATCACCTAACATCTGGTAGCTTGCTGCCTGACTGCTGGGCTTGAACATGCATAGCCCTGGTGCTGTCAGGGAGCAAGGAGGGCTAGCTGCTCCCTGAGGGATGGGGAGCAAGGAGCTAGGCATGATAACAAGGCCAGCAGGGTAGAGGCCTTGCCAGCCAGGGCCCAGTCTCACAATACTCAACCAAGGCAGACCCAAGAAGGGTAGCCAGGGTCAACCAAGAGTCTAGATCATCAGGCAAGTTCATGATGATGGGGCAGGTCTGAGATCAAGCCAGGAAGTCTGTCCGCGGCTCAGGGTCCAGTTCAATGGGGGGCCATAGCCTGGCACAGCCATGGCTATGGCTGAGCTGGAGAGAGGCACTTCTACAACGTAGCTCAGGCAGGGACAGAAGACCCATGGCTCATGGCTGAGCTTAAATGGAGCTCCTGGGCCCATGGGTAGGGGGTGTGGGTGGAAACCTCAGTTAAGGCTGGTCACGGCCATTAAGGCCTACTAGTGCACTCAGGACCCTGGCAGGTGCCTGACTGCTGGACAGACTTCTTGGACACTTACGATGCTGCTTGTGAGTGTGACACTGTGACGGACGCTTGTTTTGTTTCAGTTTTTATTTTAAATAAAATCACCTTCTCCTCCTATAAAGTCTCACATTGATATTTGCTACACTGTCGATACAATGTTGCTACGATATTTCCTACAGTATAAGTTCTTCTTTTTGCCCTTGATGTCCCTTGCAAGTCTAAAGTTCAGGTGAGCGTTGGTGTATTGGGTTTACATGGCAAGGTTTTGGTAGCAGGAGGGGAAGGGGGGGGATGCAGGGGTGGCCTCTGTGAGAAGAGACCAGGGGCTGCCCTCATATTGGACAGAGCCAGTTCCAGCCAGCTCCAAAAGGGACCCACTGCAGGCCAAAGATGAGCCAATCAGTGCAGCTGGTGGCACCTCTGTGAAAACATTTAAGAAAAGGTAAAAAATGCTGCACAGCAGTTGTGAGAGAGAAAAGTGAGGAAAAAAACGTGAGAGAAACAACCCTGAAGACATCAAGGTCAGAGAAGAAAGAGAAGGGGGAGGTGCTCCAGGCACCAGAGCAGCGATTCCCCCGCAGCCCCTGGAGAAGACCATGGTGAAGCAGGTTGTCCCCCTGCAGCCTGTGGAGGACCACCTCAGAGCAGATATGCATACTGCAGCCCGTGGAGGACCCCACGCTGGAGCAGGTGCATGTGCCCTGAAGGAAGCTGCAGCCTGTGGAGACCACGCTGGAGTAGGCTCCTGGCAGGAACTGCAGCCCATAGAGAGGAGCCCACGCAGGAGCAGGTTTTCTGGCAGGAACTGCAGCCCATGGGGGACCCACACTGGAGGAATCTGTTCCTGAAAGACTGCACCCCATGGAACATAACCGCACTGGAGCAGTTCTTGAAGATGGGGGGGAAGAGGAGACAGAAGAGTCAAGAACGAAGGAGTGAAGTTGACCTTGGGAAGAAGAGGGGGGAGAGGTGTTTTCAGTTTTGTCTTTGTTTCTCACCATCCTACTCTATTTTTAATTGGCAATAAATTAAATTAATCTTCCTCAAGTTGAGTCTGTTTTGCCCATGACGGTAGTTGGTGAGCAATCTTCCTGTCTTTATCTTGACCCACGAGCTTTTTTTCATCTTATTTTCTTCCCCTGTCCTGCTGAGGAGGAGGAGTGAGAGCGCGGCTTGGTGGGCACCTGGCAGCCAGGCAAGGTTAACCCACCACAGTCGGCTTTCCTGACACCATCTCTACACGCCCAGGCAATATTTCTTTAATCTACCTTTGTAGCTTGTCTCTCCTTGTGCGTAAAGCCTTTTTGCATTCGACTGAGAGCTTACGGGTGAAGGTCAAAGGCAGCCTTGGCTGCAGCGATTATGAGATGGTGGAGTTCAGGATCCTGAGGAGAGCAAAAAGCAAGATCACAGCCCTGGACTTCAGGAGAGCAGACTTTGGCCTCTTCAAAGATCTGCTTGGAAGAATCCCATGTTCTCTGTCACTGTTACATACATAGGGCTATATAGCAGTCACTCATGCTAACATATAGGTTACTAGGCCTAATATGGCTGACACGGCTTGCCCAAGATCACTAACTCCTCAAATACAATATCTTCTGCAAGACTCTCAATACACCAAATAACCCTGAGTGGGACAAGTACTGTAGTTATTACACCTGATATGAACAGCCATAAAGGTGACCCGGTTAGAAGGGGGAAATTACTGAACAGAAGAAATCGTCTGCCAGCCTGGGAACTAGGCCTGTGAACCCAAAGCATCCTTGAAAAGTGCAACTGGCATCTTTGAAGTACAGATGGGTACCTTGAAACCAGAGACATCCTGCGATACCATCGATAAGAGCATAAACATGGAACTGTAACGGCAATTTATTGTCTGAAAAGGTGAAAAATAGTCTGGAAAAAGGGGAAAACATCCTGAGGAAGTAGGAATCGGTAACTGCCATTGGCTGGTCTAACTGCAAGAACAGAAAAACAGTCTGGAAAGATAAAAACTGGTCTGAAAGAACAGAAAATATCATCATCTATCGGCTGTTTCAGGTGAAAACCAGAAATTAACAGCATCTATTGGCTGCTCAAAAAAGTATGTATGTCCCACGCTCTCTTATGTCTCTGTGATATAAAAATGACTTAATTTTTAACCAAAATGGAGCTTCTCTCTCTGAGAACTTCCTGTGTTGCACATAGTTTTCTTAAACAGGTTGAGCTCTCTGCATGAACTTTCTTTTTTATTTTATTGGTCCCCTTCTGGGCCCACTTCTGGGGGCAGTTCGGTTTGTCCTCCCACTTCTGGGATGGTTTGGCCCCTTCTGAGATCTGTCTAATTCACTTGATACCAGTATTATCCATATAAGTAATCTGTCATAAGTATATCTGCTTTTATATTGCTGATAAGTTTGCTTCACTAAGGATAAGTTTGTAGTAACCTGTAATAGTATATACCTACTTGGCTGTTGCTGTAATTGGTTATTGCTATAATATTGATTGTTGGCATTATTGATTGCTGATAGTAATTTGCAATGGCTTAATATATATATATTCATTTTATTAGTCATAGGTATACTTGCTACTGGTGATTTGTGGCAGCATATTTGCTAGTGGTGATTTGTATGGTATTTGTGGTAATCTGTAATAAAGGAGAGAAATTTAGAGGATAAAAGCCTCTGTGTTCTTGTGTATTACAGAATCCTATGAACCCATGGTCACGATCTCTACACACCCGCAGGCTGGGTAACCCTTTAGGTCATGACAAAACCTCAAAGATCATAGATGTACCCAAGGATGCATCGGTTCAAACAAGTGAACCGAGTACAACTGAGTTGCTTTGAAGTAGTTCTAGTAACTACAATTAACTGTAAAGTATTTTATTACTAGCGATAGTAGTTTAGGCTTATCTCTTGCTGTGGAACTAGATGCATTTTTTCCTCCAGAGGGCTACTGAAGTCAGGAAAAAGTATAATAAATCAAAACTTAATAAATACACACTTTTTCTGCAACCGACTTACCTTAGAGATTCACTTTTGGTAGAACAGAATGAAGGTGGAATATGTGGAAACACAAATAAATACAGTCACTTTAGGATGTTGAAAAAAAAATTTTCCGATCAGTTCATTTGGGTGGGATAAGTATCCACAAGCCTTTCTATGGTGATCTATTACTATTCTAACATTACCCATGTTATTTACAAACCATATCAGATTTAAAGATCCACTTTGAAGAAAAAGTTTGGATTTATATATCAGGTGTATGTGGCAAGGTTTTGGTAGCCGGGTGGGGGACTGGAGGGCTAGCCTCTGTGAAAAGAGGTAAGGGGCTGCCCTGTGCTGGGAACAGGTGGTTCCAGCTGGCTCTGCAACCGACCCACTGCTGGCTGAAGCTGAGCCAATCAGCAAAGCTGGTGGTGCCTCTGTGAAAACATATTTAAGAAAGGGCAAAACACTGTACAGGAAAAAAAAAAAAAGCACGAGAAGCAATTCCGCGAACATCAAAGTCAGAGAAGAAGGAGGGTGAGGAGGTGCTCCAGCTGCCAGAGCAGATATTCCCTTGCAGCCCATGGAAGAGACCACACTGAAGCAGATATCCACACTGAAGCCCACGGCAGTCCCCGCATTGGAGCAGTTGGATATTTCCTGAAGGAAGCTGCAGCCCGTGGAGCACCCACACAGGAGCAGGTTCTCCTTACAGGAACTGCAGCCCACGGGGAACTCACGCTCAAGCAGTGGTGTTTTTTTTCCTTGAAGGACTGCAGCCTGTGGAGAGGACCCATGCCAGAGCAGGTTTGTCCTGAAGGACTGCAGCTCATGGAGATGACCCATGCTGGAGCAGGGGAAATGCGTGAGGAGGAAGGAGCAGCAGAGAGGAACTGTTATGAACTGACCGCAACCCCCGCCCCTCATTCCCCATCCCCCCCGTGCCGCTTGGGAGACGACGACACACGGACACGATGACAAAAGAGGCACAGTCGGTGTTCTGGTTTGAGCAACACAGGATTAATTTCTCTTTCAGTAATTTTACTTTTCAGTAAGGTCTCTTCTAATGCTTGGGAAAACTGCATTTTTAGAAGATTCTAGTGTCTGAATTTGTGAAAATATTTACTTTCTAGCCAGCTATGGTATGTGGGTTTCAAGGTCTCAGTGTTTTCAAGTTAGCCAGGTGCAGGGATGAGGAGGAGCGACACCCGGGCACTTGACCCAAGCTGGTTATTCCATACCATGAACATCACATTCAATATAAATTAGAAAGTTTGCTGCAAAGTGCTCTCTGCCGTCCTGAGAACTTCTTGCCCTGGTGCCGGACCCCTGAGGCCTTCCCTTCCTCCCAAAGCCGTAGCTCTTGCAGTGTCTGACATTAACTGTCCACTGCTGGGAGTGCACAGCTTCTTACTGATATAATTGGTCGAGTATAATCCTTGTATATTGGTATCGGTATCAATATTGTTTCTTTAGTGTTATTAATGTTGATTATTTAGTCTTATTCTATTAAATCTGTTTATATTTCAACCCTTTGGTTTCCTTGTTTTTCCCAATTCCCCTTCCCGGGTGGGGAAGGGTCATCGGGTGATAGAATAATTGTCTAAACGACAATAAATGCT
Source organism: Rissa tridactyla (assembly GCF_028500815.1). NCBI lineage: Eukaryota > Metazoa > Chordata > Aves > Charadriiformes > Laridae > Rissa > Rissa tridactyla. The sequence goes on from NC_071496.1 coordinate 19,260,592, forward strand.
CATGGGTTCCTCAAACCGTAACAGTCAGGAATGAAGGAGTGAAGCTGAGACTGGGAAAAAGGGGGTAGGTGGGGGGAAGATGTTGTTTAACTTTTTGTCTTTGTTTCTCACTAGCCAAATGTATTTTAATTGGAAATACGTTAAACTTATTTTCCACGAGTCAAGCCCGTTTTGCCTGTGACGATAAGTGGTAAGTGATCTCCCTGTCCTTATCTCAACCCACGAGCTTTTCCATCTTATTTTCTCCCCCTGTCCTGTTGAGAAGGGAGAGTGATAGAGTGGCTTGGTGGGCACCTGGCGGACAGCCAAGGTCAACCCACCACACAGATCCAGCTGTGCATCATCCCTGGTTGGTTCATCCAGAACCTGTAATCAAGAAGACATACCTGGCACTCTCCAGAAATCTTCTGGAATTCACAGCATATTTTGGTTTATTCAGGAAACTGTAAAGTGGGATCCCATGGGCAGCAGCTCTGAAGGGCAAAGGAGCTGAGGAAAGCTGTCAGGTCTTTAAGGACTAAAAGTACCTAACCAGGTACTTTTAGGTACTAACCTGATTGCCTAACCAGAGTACTTGTGATGGAACTTCACAGCATCATAGAATGGCTTGAGTTGGAAGGGACCTTCAAAGATCATCTAGTTCAACCCCCCTGCCATGGGCAGGGACACCATCCCGGTCATATTCCTTTTAAATTGAGCAACGTATATACCAGAATATGAAATCATATAAAGGGTATTAACAAATAAAAGAACCCTGCATGCTTTCACATACTTAAAAACTGCAACCAAAGAGTAGCCAAGACGAATTAGGTCCCTAAATATCTTTGATTATCTGAGCCTGAATAATTTGCTACAGACCAGACCACGCACACAATCTGTAACATAGCAGGGAACTGAGCGTAAATCTCCAGATTAAGACCCTCATTTCTGGACTTGGTAATAATCCCTCTATACTACATAGAATCAACATTTCTCATACCCTCCTTCTCCTACCCTCATTCTGAAGATTTTGATCCTGTTCTCCCTTTCTTCTTTTTCCACTTTCACCTAAGGTATGTATTTATGAGAACTCAAATCTCTCAAATCTCCATCCTCTATTCAGTCAATCCAATGGTCCTATCCCTCCCTGATATCTGCTTCCACACACCACCAGTTTTTCTTCTATACATAATTTATTTTTCCAATAAATGTCTTCCCTGTTCAAGCTCCTGTTCAATTTAACTAAGTACCAGTAAAGGAAGTGGAAGATTTGTATCGGAAATAGTGAGGCCAGCAGGATCAGGGAAGTGATCGTCCCCCTGTACTCGGCACTGGTGAGGCCCCACCTCGAATACTGTGTCCCGTTTTGGGCCCCTCACTACAGGAAAGATGTTGAGGTGCTGGAGCACGTCCAAAGAAGAGCAATGAAGCTGGTGAAAGGTCTAGAGAACAAGTCCCATGAGGAGGAGCTGAGGGAACTGGGGTTGTTTAGGCTAGAGAAAAGGAAGCTGAGGGGAGACCTTATCGCTCTCTCCAACTACCTGAAAGGAGGTTGTAGCAAGGTGGGTGTCAGTCTCTTTTCCGAAGTAACAAGTGATAGGACAAGAGGAAATGGCCTCAAGTTACGCCAGGGGAGGTTTAGATTGGACATTAGGAAAAATTTCTTCACCAAAAGTGTTGTCAAGCATTGGAAAACAGGCCTACCAGGTGTCCTGGTTCCAGCAGGAATAGGGTTAATTTTCACAAGAAGCTGGGAGGGGACACGGCCAGGACAGCTGACCCAAACTAGCCAAAGAGGTATTCGATACCATGTGACATCATGCTCAGTATATAGCTGGGGGAGGTGGCCGGTGCGGGGGGGGGGGGGGGGGCAGGGAATCGCTGCTCGGGAGCAGGCTGGGCATTTCGGGTTCTGGTTGGTGAGCGGTTGTGCATTAATCGGTTTTGTATATTCTTTTATCAGTATTATTGCTGCTGTTTCCCCCCTTTCCTTTGCTGTTCTGTTACACTGTCTTTATCCCGACCTGCGAGTTTAGCCTTTTTCTTCCTATTCTCCTCCCTGTCCCGCTGGGAGGGGGAGGACTGAGAGAGCGGCCTCGTGGTTTTTTGTTGCTGGCTAGGGCTAAACCATGACAGTCCTTTTTGGCACCCAACGTGGGGCACGAAGGGTTGAGATAATGACAGATCTGAGCAGAACGTGTTAAAACAAATTTGTTATATTTGTTATAAGCATTTATTATATTAGTTTAATAGTTGCTGGTCACAATGTTACTTCATTTGTTCTCAGAGTTGTATTCTGTAATACCTTACTTGCTGTATACACTGCTTACCAGTATTTATGTGCTGTTTATCATCTGTGGGAGTTGGATTGAGGTTGTCGCTTCGCTGTATGGTATAACACTGGCTTATGGTATGATAAAATCATGGATAGTAAGACCGGTATTGTGTCTGTATGCAGCATTGCCATCATCTTTGTACTTCGGGAGCCATTTAGCAGAAAGTATTAATAAATACACTTTCTACCTTTTCTCCTCAGAGAACCAATCTGTGGGGGAGACACCTTCCTTCACCTCCCCTTTCTCCTCCAAGCTAATTACAATAGCCCTTGAGAATTTTGAATATCCCTGGGATGTTCAAACCAGCATGGTCCTATAGCCATGTCTCCTGAATGTGTTTCTGGTATTGAAATTGTTTAAAGTTAACAAGAAATCTAGGAATATGACCCAGGATCCGCAAGACTATGGTCACAGGTCATATGGCACGGCACGTGTGAGAATATGGGCAGGTATCTAGAGAACTACTCACCTCCAGTGGCCTGGAATTTCACTCACGAACAACTACAGGACCCTGATAAAGTGATAGAACGTTTGTAAGAAAAATGGTGCAGCTATTCCAAAGAGGCACAACGTACTGCACTGTGCTGAGCCCTGGCCAGTATCTATCAAACCCTGCTCGATATTGTGCAGCACCCTCAGGAAGAGCGGTAAAATGAACCAACAGGTACTGCGGCTACTCCAACCCCAGTGACAGGCACTGCAGTTGAACCAGAGAACCAACCTGTGCCCCTTTACAGAAGAAGAAAGATACAAAGAAATCAGTTCACTTACTAAGGGATGACGATGAACCAGGGCCATCACAAGAACAGGAGGAAGAGGCAATTCCTATCCCCGAGTGAGCTGCGATATACATGAAAAGATTTCAGCCGTTGTCCAGGCTAGCACATTGTCACCTGGCTGTTCCGATGCTGGGATAATGGGGACAGTAACATGGAATTAGAGGGTAGGGAAGCCAGGCAGCTGGGATCCCTGTCTAGGGAAGGGGGCATTGACAAGGCGATTGGAAGAAAGACACAAGACCTTAGCCTCTGGAGGAGACTTCTGTCAGGTGTGAGGGAAAGGTATCCCTTCAGTGAAGGTGCTGTATGTCACCCAAGCAAGTGGACCACCATGGAGAGAGGTATCCAGTACATGAGGGAATTAGCCATGCGGGAGATGACTTATTATGACCTGGACAACACGCAGTTACCCCCAGATCCTGATGAAGTCCAATGCACAAGGCCCCTGTGGCAGAATTTTGTATGGAGCACACCACTGTTGTATGCCAGCTCCTTGGCAGTAATGACCTGGAAAGGCGAAGAGGGACCAACAGTGGATGAGGTGGCTGGTTGACTCCGGCAAAATGAAAAAAGTCTCTCTTCCTCCTTCATCTCTGCTGTGGAGAAACTGTCCAGGGAGGTCCAGCAACTCCAAAAGGATATGTCCTACTCCCTACTTGTGTGTACCAGTATCTCAGCTATTAGGATGTCGCATTAAAAGGACTGTAGTTTCGATATTTGTCTGTCAGAGTCCCAGGACTTTCACTGATTTACTATCAGAGTCCCACCAAAGGACTTTCACTGAATCAGATTCACAAATAATCAAAATTAGTTAGTTTATTGAGAGCGACAGAACAGATTCGAGATTGCCGTTGATAAAGTCACTAACTGCAATAGCGCTAATTACTTAAGGCTGATATTGCTAGCAAAAATAACGATAGTACAACAACCCGGGGTGACATTCCCCAGAGGGTGAAAGGCGCAGCGCTTACCCAGAAAGGCATCCCTGCCTGGGGTGGAGGGAGAGAACGCAGCCCGTCGACTGGTCCATCAGGTATCAAGTTTCTTCTCTCCCAATTTAACAGTCATTTTCTCCATCCTTTTATCCCCAAAGTTACGAGGTTTCCCTCCCCTAGGTGACGTGTAGTATGATTTGGGTGGAGAGACGAGTGCTATAGTCATATATGTTTAGCATGATCTCTAAAATCTTCATTAGCATATACAGGGGTGTCAACTTGAATATGCATTTCACAGGTAACGAGGCAAAGGTCAATTACCAGACATGGGAGACTCTCAAGGAAACAAAGAGCTACACAAAGTCTTTGTTATCTTGATTTTACTGTCTCTGCTGATGAAAAGCAGGGCTGTCCTGGCTCCCCAAGACTACCCTGTTATTTATGTATCCTGTGATAGCCGGACAGGCCTTCACTCCTCTGGGTTGCACAAGAGACAGCAAAGCCAGTCTTAATTGTTCTTTGAGCACAGAGACTCTACCCTGTTAGCCAAATTCCACATAGCAGTAGGCGTTTCTCTGACCAAGAGAGAGGATATAGAGGGCACACAACATGAGGCACCCTGTGGTTCTACCTGCGTGACCACGGGGAGGACACGAGGAAGTGGGATGGACAACCTACTTGGACCCTGCGGACACGGGTACATGAGTTGCAAGGAAAAACAATCACAAAAGGGGATCATTCCAGGAAAAGTGCCGCCCCAGTTTCCAGCAGGCAGTTCCCCAGACAGAGCAGAAGGCCTGATCTTACTTCTGATCCTCTTGAAGGGACTTCTAAGTCATTTTTGCATGAAGTGAGTAATTAATATTATGACCAAGATTAGAAGGGCCCTGCCTCCAGCTAGGTGGAGGAAAGGGACAACCAGGTCTGGACATCCACAAGAGTATAAGGCTCTAGTGGACACGGGTGCACAGTGCACCCTAATGCCATTGAATCATAAAGGGGCAGAATCCGTCACTATTTCTGGAGTGATGGGGGAGTCCCAACAGTTAACTGTACTGGAGGCAGAAGTGAGCCTAACTGGGAATGAGTGGCAAAAGCATCCCATTGTGACTGGCCCAGAGGCTCCATGCATCCTTGGTATAGATTACCTCAGGAGAGGGTATTTCAAGGACCCAAAAGGGTACTGGTGGCCCTTTGGCATAGCTGCCTTGGAGATGGAGGAAGTTAAACAGTTGTCTACCTTGCCTGGTCTCTCGGAGGACCCTTCTGTTGTGGGGCTGTTGAGGGTCGAAGAACAACAGGTGTCAATCGCTATCACAATCGTGCATCAGCAGCAATATCGCACCAACCAAGACTCTCTGATTCCCATCCATAAGCTGATTCATCAACTAAAGAGCCAAGGAGTGATTAGCAAGACTCACTCACCCTTTAATAGTCCCATACGGCCGGTGCGAAAATCTAACGGAGAGTGGAGGCTAACTGTAGAGGTGAGCTGAAACAGGATTTTTCCATGAAATCATACATCTTTTGTTGTTCAGGAAGGTGTCCTGAAGATAATAGGCCACACTGTTCTCTGCTAGTTGTGTATGTGCTAAGTTATTTGATTTACTTCAGTAGAGTTGATATATATTTACAATAGTGTAATAGAATCAGAATTTAACTCATTAAACTGACTGGGACAAAGCAGACAAAATTCTTTACCTTTTTTGAGGCTGTACAAACATGACTGAGGGCGGATTTGCACTTCTCTGCTTGCAGAAAAAGGCAAGAAAGATAAGTGATGTCGCCATATGTTTTATATCCATGTAAGCACATTCAAACCTAAATTTGGACCAAAGTTTAAGTTTAAACCTAAAAAAATGAATTTCATCAATTTGTTCAGATCCTCTTTGACAGCTTTGCTCAAAACATGCTAAAACAAAATCCCTAGAAGGTAGAAAAGAATTTCTATCCAATCTTCTGTATACGGTTTAAATATGGAATTGAGGGTGCCGTTAGACTTTACTAACAGTATGAGCATTGTTATGCTGGTTTTCCTAACAATCCACTGAACAAAAGTGGTCTTCGAACTGGAAAAATCCATCTCCTTTTTTGTGAGCCGTGTGATGTATTGTCTTGTCTATTGTATCATGGGAGGTGTATTGGGACACACCCAATGGATCCACCGCTGGCCAAAGATGAGCCAGTCAGCGAAGCTGGTAACGCTTCTGTGATAACATATTTAAGAAAAGGCAAAAAAATGCTGCACAGCAGCTGTAAGAGAGAGGAGTAAGAATAGTGAAAGAAAGAACCCTGCAGACACTGAGGTCAGAGAAGAAGGAGAGGGAGGAGGCACCAGAGCAGAGATTTCCCTGAAGCCCCTGGAGAGGACCAAGTCGAAGCAGGTTGTCCCCCTGCAGTCCATGGAGGACCACAGCAGAGCAGATATCCACCTTGCAGACCATGGAGGACCCCACACCAGAGCAGGGGAAGAGCATGAGGAGGAAGGAGTGGAGGAGACAAATTGTTATGAACTGACTGCAACCCCCATTCCCCATCCCCTCTGCGTCACTCAGGGAGAGAAGGTAGAAGATTTATTTATTAATACAGTTGAGACTGGGAAGAAGGGGGTGTGGGGGGGAAGGTGTTTTTAGTTTTGTTTTTATTTCTCACTCTCCTACTCTATTATTCATTTGCAATAAATTAAATTAATTTAATCTGGAATACCAGATTAGGCTCAAGACCATTGCTTTTATCATAGCTGTCTGTCCTGGTTCTGTCAGGGCTAGGGTTAATTTTCCCAAGGAGCTGACACGCGACACAGGTATTCCATACCATGTGAAGCCATGCCCAGTCTATAGCTGGGGAGCTTGCTCACTCCCCACCCCACCCCCAGTGGGATGGGGGAAGAAAAAAGGAAAAGTAAAAGCAAGAAAAATCATGGGTCAAAATAAAAATTGTTTAATAAGTGAAGGAGAAATGGAAGAAGAGAGAAAGAAAACAAAACTAGTGATGCAAAGGCAATCACTTACCATCTCCCACAGGTAGATCGATACCCAACCAGTTAATAAGCAAAAGATGGCTAACCCTCCTAAAATCCCCTCTTTCCCCTTTTATTGCTGAGCATGATGTTATATGGCATGGAATAGCTCTTTGGTTAGTTCTGGTCATCTGCCCAGTTGTGTTCCCTCACAACCTCTTGCACACCCCCAATCTATTCACCGGGGGAGCAGAGTGAGAAACAGAGTGCAACCACTGTTCAGCAACAGCTAAAATATTAGTATCAGCATTGTTTTGGTCACAAATCTAAAACACAGCACCATACAAGCTGCTACAAAGAAAATGAACTCCATCTCAAACAGACTCAGTACAAAGGGTTATCCCATTTTGTTCATTCAAGGTATTATAGGATTGTCTTACATGAAAACAACTCTATTAGTCATTTCTATTGTCAAAGAGAAATGATGTTCACATTATAACTTGTTACTGCACTTTTAGATGAAGGCAAGGCAACTCTGATACCGAGTGCTGCCTGCAGACTCCTCTGTTACAATAAGCTGGCTAAGTTTATCCTGTGGCCAAGGAAAATGTGTGGCACAACAAAGGCCTGAAAGCCAAGCTATAAGCGCAGCACAGCACAGGCTTGGGTCTACTCAGGTTAACTGTTATATGGATCTCTAACTCCTCGATGTACAATGGTCTTCCAGTCTGGATCACTACAAGGGGTAACAAAGAGAACAAATAAATAATATCTAAAATACGTAGAAGTCATAGATAATAAATTCAGATATAATGTGGAGTTGCAGACCAATGAAGAAAGAGCAAAGGTGTAAATGTGTGTTAACAAGCATATACAAATGAGCCTAAGTGGATCCTAGAGTAAGGAAGAAGGACCCATCAGCAAGAATATCAGATTCCTCCAGGTGAAGGACTCTAGATGCTGACAACTTGCAGTAACACCCCCCATCACAAACAACAGAATGAAGCCACTGATGTTAGGACCTAGAGGAGCACTGGAAGGGTTTGCGTAATACTAGGAAAAGGAGTGTATGTAACAATTGTATTATTATTATTGAAGCATATTATGTATAGACATATTCTTTCTCTTACTGCAATAATTACATCTGGACTAATAGTGATTCTTGGATTAGAATGTGAAGATTTTAATTATACTAACAGTAAATTCCTAACTTTACATATAAGGTATTTCCTCTTTGCCCATGTCCTGGTTGGAGGTAAAACAGAACCAAATTTCTTTTCAGTAATTTTACTTTGCAGCTAAGCCTCTTCTAACTAACTGAACTCTCTGAAATTAACAGCATCTTCTTCAGACAGTGTCCGCTTCCAGACTGATAAGACCTGATTGATTATAATTTATGCCAAGGAATGGTATGCAGAGAGGCTCTTGCTTATACTTATTGCTATAACAACCAAGGTCAGCTAACTTCATTATTTGCCCCATCAGAGGGTTGGAAGCGGAAAAGTGTAGAGGGGTCGCACCTGTGGGGAAGAGCGGACAGGACAGGTGACCCAAAACTGACCAACAGGGTATTCATAGAATCATAGAATCATTCAGGTTGGAAAAGACCCTTGGGATCATCGAGTCCAACCATCAACCCCACTCTACAAAGTTCTCCCCTACACCATATCACCCAACACCACATCTAAATGACTCTTAAACACACTCAGGGATGGTGACTCCACTACCTCCCTAGGCAGCCTATTCCAGTGTCTAACCACTCTTTCTGTGAAGAATTTTTTCCTAATGTCCAGCCTAAACCTACCCTGTTGCAGCTTGAAGCCATTCCCTCTTGTTCTATCGCTAATTACCTGTGAGAAGAGACCAGCGCCAACCTCTCTACAATGTCCTTTCGAGTAGTTGTAGAGAGCGATGAGGTCTCCCCTCAGCCTCCTCTTCCTCAAACTAAACAGTCCCAGCTCCTTCAATCGCTCCTCATAAGATTTATTCTGCAGGCCCTTCACCAGCTTCGTTGCCCTCCTCTGCACTCGCTCCAGCACCTCGAGATCTCTCTCGTATTGAGGTGCCCAGAACTGGACACAATACTCAAGGTGTGGCCTCACCAGTGCTGAGTACAGGGGGACAATCACCTCCCTCCTTCTGCTGGTCACACTATTTCTAATACAAGCCAGGATGCCATTGGCCCTCTTGGCCACCTGGGCACACTGCTGGCTCATGTTCAGCCGCTTGTCAATTAGAACCCCCAGGTCCTTTTCTGCCAGGCAGCTCTCCAGCCACACTTCCCCAAGCCTGTAGCGATGCATGGGGTTGTTGTGGCCCAAGTGCAGGACCCGGCACTTGGCCTTGTTGAAGCTCATACCATTAGCACTGGCCCATCGGTCCAATCTATCCAAGTCTCTCTGTAGAGCCTCCCTATCCTCATGTAGATCAACACTCCCGCTTAGCTTCGTGTCATCTGCAAACTTGCTGATGATACACTCTATGTCCTTATCAAGGTCATCAATAAAGATGTTAAACAGAAATGGTCCCAACACTGAGCCCTGAGGGACACCACTTGTGACTGGCCGCCAGCTGGATTTAACTCCATTGACCACCACTCTTTGGGACCATCCAGCCAGTGCTTGATCCAGCAGATCGTATGCTCATCCAGGCCATGAGCCGCCAGTTTTTCCATGAGAATTCTATGGGGAACAGTGTCAAATGCTTTTCGAAAGTCTAGGTAGACAATGTCCACAGCCTTTCCCTCGTCCAATAATCGGGTCATCTTGTCATAGAAGGAGATCAGGTTCGTCAGGCAGGACCTGCCTTTCATAAACCCATGCTGACTAGGCCTGATCCCCTGCTTGTCCATTATATGGCTTGTAATGGCACTCAAGATGATCTGCTCCATGACCTTCCCTGGTACCAAGGTCAGACTGACAGGCCTATAGTTTCCCGGATCCTCCTTTCTGCCTTTTTTGTAGATGGGCGCTACATTTGCTACCCTCCAGTCCATTGGGACCTCCCCAGTTAGCTATGACTTCAGGTACATAATGGAAAGTGGCTTGGTGAGCACGTCTGCCAAATCTTTCAGCACTCTTGGATGTAACCCATCCGGTCCCATACACTTGTGCGCATCCAAGCAGCGTAGCAGGTCACTGATCACTTCCTCTTTAATTGTGATGACCTCGTTCAGCTTCCCCTCCCTGTCTCCTAGCTCACGAGACTGGGTGTCCAGGGAACAGCTAGTTCCACTGCTAAAGACTGAGGCAAAGTAGGCATTGAGCACCTCAGCCTTTTCCTCATCCTTTGTGACTATGTTTCCCTCTGTAGGAATGTATCTGAGAGAAAATGGCCATGTGAGCCAGCCTCCCTACTATGAGAGATTAGATTAAGGGCAAAACAGGTGGCAGAAGATGGAATTAGTACATGGGAAAAACGGGAACTGAGAAGGTAGAAAACGTTGTGCTAATGACTAAGCAATTTACTATGCGAATTCTTGTAACCAATCTGATCTGTGAACGAACTGCATGGACAGCGCGTGGACAGTGTAACTAGCTAATCAGAAATAAGCGAGTCGCATGTACGGCTACAACACAGGGTGTAAAAGATGATGATCTGTGCTTAATAAACGGCTTCTGTTGATTCACATTGGACCGTCTGGAGTCCAGTTATTTCTCCTCAGATGGTGACCCCGACGTGATACCGATTGGCGCTTGGCTTGAGCAACGGAATGCGAGGGGCGGAAGACCCAGAAGGAGATGCACCGGCTGGAGGACGGCTCAGCTGGACTGAGACCGGGTGGATTGGGCGGCAATCCGGAATAAACAGACGACGTGGCCACGGACACCCAGAGAGAGGTGAGCAGCCGGGGCAGGAGATGGGGCAACAAGTAACAAAAGAAGAAGGGGCTATATTAAGACTTCTCCTGCATATCCTCTCTAAGAGAGGGGTGAAATACGATGAGCGTATGCTCCGAAGGTTGTTAACCTGGTGCAGAGAGAACGGATTCGCACCAGGGCCCCAGACAGCTTTTAAACCAGAAATATGGGAGGCTGTTGGGAAAAAACTGTGGGAAGTGATAAGTAAAGGAGACAAAGAGGCATCACCGTTGGAGACGACATGGTGGTTGGTGTTATCGACCTTACAAGATATGAAGGCGGAGCGAGCCACGGCAGCCGGGGCTTTTGCAGCATTACAACCCACGGGAGGGGGATCGAACAGGCCAGGTCCGAAGGTCTGGGACGATCCCCTGCTGATCCCCTCTGCTCCACCTGAGGCCGAGGGAGGAGGCAGAATGTCAGCAGAGAAGGACAGAGCCGGAGCTGTTTGCTCCTGCCATTGCCCGCCTCGCCCCCTCCCCTCCCCAGTCGCCTCCCTGAGATAGAAGTGCTGGTTTTGTATGTCTGCTGTGTAAGTGTGTGTGGGCGCCAGCTTATACCTGCTGATCAGCATGTGTGCTATTGTTTGCTTTTTGTTGTGTGCAGTGTCGTTAGGTGACTCCCCTTGAGCAGGTGTTCTGCCCGGTGTGGTACTGTTCTCGTATGCAACTAGGGCTGACACTCCGTCAAGTGAAGAAGTTTGTATATACACAATGTTTAGACGTAAGGCGAGCGTGCCCCAGGTAGATAGACCAGGATGGGCTGTAGAACCGATGGAAGTCCTGAAATATTGGGGGAGTTTTCACGAGCCGACACGTTTACGCTCTCGGGAACGGCTCGCCCGTGCAGGGTGTATGGCTGGTTGTTTGTTGTTTGTCTATAAGATCATGGTTGATTGGGAAAAGGAGTTGAGCCAAAATCTATAGGATGCTCTGTAGGAAAATGAGAAACTTAAGGAAAAATGAGAAACTGAGCTCTTGTTGCAAAGGCAGACTTTTATGTCAGTCGTAAGTGATGGAAGAAAAAAAAAAGAGAAAAAAAGAAAAAAGAAAAAAAGAAAAAAGAAAAAAGAAAAGAAAAAAGAAAAAAGAAAAAAGAAAAAAGAAAAAAGAAAAAAAAAGAAAAAAAGAAAAAAAAAGAAAAAAGAAAAAAAAAAAACCAAACAGGACCAATTAGATGGGAAATGTGCCACGTTAGCACAAAAGTATGCCATACACACTACGAGAAAGCATCAGAAAAAGAGAAATAGGACACCTGATTCAAAGCAGTACCATAGAGATACATTTTTGGGTTTTTCCTATATGTGTCTATGTTATTGCATGCCTTAGTAGATTGCTCTGTGTTATACCCTGCGAGACTAAAATGAACCCCAGCGGAAGCGGTCTCTTGAGCAAGGGGGTGGAATATGGGAAAGCAACGGAAGATCGGCAAGGAGGACTGTAAATACACTCAAGGGACTCGCACCTGGGTGCTGGAAAACACATATATCACACCAGTTGTTATTCAGCCTCGGGTGCTGGCAAGAAAAACATTTGGATGACATAAGCCTGTAATGGACTCACAGACACCTTATCCAGCTGCTTGAGAATCTTGGCCTGTTGTGGAAGAAGATCAAAGCACAGTACCAGCAAGAACGCGGAGTCCGCATGCGCTCTTGCTAACAAGGACTCTCTTGCTGCCAAGGATAAGTTTAACAATGCTACTAGTACCGCTATTTCTGAGTTATTGCTAGATGTAGATAGTATTCGATATGCGACGCTGCAAAACAGAGCTGCTACTGATTTTTTGCTTTCAGCTCACAGACATGGTTGTCAAGATTTTAAAGGACTGTATTGTATGAATCTAAGTGACCACTCCAAATCCATCCATGCCCAGTTGCAGGAACTGCACCGACCGAACCAGCAACTTGTGGAGACCACTGGGTGAAATCTCTTTGCTGGATGGACTTGGGGGTGGGGTTGGTTGAAGCAAATTATACTCATCGCCTGTGTGGAAGGAATTTGTCTGTTATGTTTAGTATGCTGTTTGCCGTGTTTAATAAGCATTATACGATCAGTTGTAGATGCCGCTTTGCGTCGTACCCTTGTACGAGTTGTAGAATATGTTGCTCTAAAAACTATGTGTGTATCCATGAGAACCTGACCTTCACAGAAGAAGATAACAAGAAGGGAGTACAGCAGTGTAGTCAGGTATCAGACAGCCGCTGTTAGCAAAGCTGGATCATGAGTTTGGTGAGACTCGCTGCATGCGCTGGCCACGCGTGCAGCGACTCTGGCCTGTACTTTTCTACTCGATCCAGTGCAGGAGAGTCTGGTGGGACTCGCTGCATGCGCTGGCCATGCATGCAGCGACTCTAGCCTGTACTTCTCCACTCAATCCAGTGCAGGATATAAGGAGGCTGTCTCGGGTCAGAGAGGGGGAGAGAGACATGAGCGCACTTTGAAGATACAGGGGATGCCCTGAAGCACTGTGTCTGCCCCCGCCCCCCCATAAGTTCTATGTTCATTAACCCCAACAGCTCCGAAGGCATTACAGCATGTTGCAAGATAAGATATAGTCTACTACTGCTGCAAGACGCACTGAACACCTTCCTACAAGAATTTCAACTTTATGCCCTGATAGGACAGTGGGATGATGCACTCGCAAAGAGCCTGACTGCATTAGAGTGGGTATTTTTGTCACGTACCTTTTCAAAACCAGTAACTATGATGATTGAAATGTTACCGCGATTGTTTTTCCAGGGTCGTTTGTGCTGTCAGCAGCTTTCTGGAATGGATCCAAGCCACATACACGTCCCCATCAAAAAGGACGACCTTGACCCTTGGTTATCACAAAGTCTTAACCTCCTTAGTACATTATATTGGGCAAAGAAATTATTCTTTCCCCTAGCACAGACTATTACAGTCACTTTCACAAATTCCTTTACAGCCACACATCCTGCTAGGGCCAAAGCCTCTCGCTGGCACCCGTACGGTGTTTGTAGATGGTTCAGGGACACAGTAAAGGCTTTTGACTTATTTCAACAGGAACTGTTAAATGTAGGCAGAATCTCAATATGTTACTGGCATTGTTCAAAGACTTGAAGGAGCGTTTATAAAACAAGTAGAGAACCAATTGTTATTTAGTCTCTTACTGCAATTAATGTTGCTTTTATGAAAAAGACAGTTTCCTTATTTTATTGTCCACATACGCTCTCATAGCTGTTTACTTGGTCCTTTAACTGAGGGAAACACAGTTGCAGATTATCACACTCTGTCGGTAACAACTCTGAACATTATGCAGCAAGCTAAAATGTCGCATGATTTTTTCATCAAAATGCGAAGGCATTGAGGAAGCAATTTTCTTTAACACAACAACAAGCACATGGTATTGTGTGAACTTGTGCCGATTGTCAGCAGCTGGCTCCTCTGCCATCATTTGCAGGGGTTAACCCACGAGGGCTTACACCTGATGAACTTTGGCAATCTGATGTTACGCGCATTATGGAATTTGGACATGTTTCAGTTGATTTGTTTTCTCACTTTGTTGTGGCTACTGCTCATACAGGAGAGAAGGCTTGTGATGTTATTCGACATTGGTTGCAATGCATTGCAGTCATGGGAGTACCGAAAACTATAAAAACTGATAATGAACCAGCTTATGTGTCCGCTAAAGTACAGGCCTTTTTTTTTTACAGACATGGGGCATTAAACATGTCACCAGTATTCCTCATTCCCCGGCTGGGCAAGCAATTGTGGAGCGTATGCATCATACTTTAAAAACCATGCTTGCTAAACAAAAAAGGGGGAATCCCGTAGGTATGACACCTCAGGAGTGATTGTATAAAGCAACTCATGTTTTAAATTTTCTAAACATGTCTTCTTTGTCATCCACAGCAGTAGATGGACATTTTGTAAGAACTGTTGAATGGCCTGAAGAACCGAAGGTGTACTATAAGCACCTTAAACCGGGGTGCATGCTAACCACAGATAACACTGCAACAAATAGAAGTTGTGAGCAAGAAAATTCTGTAATGATTTGTACTTCTCATCTGCATGTTTGCTTCGGCTCAAAATGCAAGTATACAAGAATGTAATCAATCTTATTGTGTAAATTTAACGCGAGTAAGGTATAAAACAGCAGTACTATGGATAGGGAATCGGCAAAATGCGTTAAAAACACGTCTTTCTCTGTATTGGGATTGGGAGTACAACTCTCAAAGACTTTGTGTTACATCTCTCCCCTGGAATACGTTGCTACATGGCTGGGAAATGGTTAAACACCATCTCCAAGGTGCTTTTGACATGTCGTTGCAACAAAATATTCGTCCTTTACATGATCAGCTAAAAGCTCAAATACTAAAGATTCAAGACTTAATGAACCGCAATGCATTTGAAATATTACAAAAGGATTTCTCGTGGGTAAATCCAAAGAAATTGGCTTTCTGGGCTAAATTTAGGAATCTGGGTATTTATTGCCTTAGCAGGGTTCTTTTTGATTCTGTTTTTAATTGTGTTTAGTATATAACCTGCTAAGAGCGTCACAACGAGTAGAAGCACAAGTCATGGCGACCCTGTTAATAAATGGTCTGGTGTTAAACAAAAAAGGGGGAGATGTGGCAGATCTACGAGCAGAGGCCTGCGTACGGCCAAAGACACAGTGAGCAGAGCACACAGTAACCACAGAGCCAAGAGAACAGTTCATACCTTCACTCCGTCCTGTGACGACCATATAACATTTTCGAATATCGGACAAAGAATAGGGCTAAGTATTCTTCCTTCACTAGGAACAGCGACGGCATTAAATATGTTGAATAAGATAGGGTGTTGGGCAAGTAAACAGATAAACCTTACAACTGAAATCCTATCTAGCTTGCTTACTGATGCTGATAGCATTTGGCATGCTACGTTGCAAAATCGAGCGGCTATTGATTTTTTGCTGTTAGCTCAGGGTCATGGGTGTGAAGATTTTGAAGGTATGTGTTGTATGAACCTTTCCGACCACTCATCATCCACTCATAAGCAGTTATGGGATCTGAAGGATAACATATCCAAATTAAAAGCGGTCAAAAATGGTTTCGATGATTGGTTAAGCTCATGGGGTATAACGGGATGGTTATCAGACTTCCTAAAGCAAGGGCTCATGCTATTGTTGGTTATATTATTATTGATTATGGTAGCCTCGAGTGTTCTCCGCAAAGTGACTGACATGATAGAAAATGCCATGCATAAGGTCTGGCTGGCTCAAGAAGAAAAAGGGGGTATTGTAGGAATGTGTCTGAGAGAAAATGGCCATGTGAGCCAGCCTCCCTACTGTGAGAGATTAGATTAAGAGCAAAACAGGTGGTAGAAGATGGAATTAGTACATGGGAAAAACGGGAACTGAGAAGGTAGAAAACATGCTGTGCTAATGACTAAGCAATTTACTATGCGAATTCTTGTAACCAATCTGATGTGTGAACGAACTGCATGCACAACACGGGGACAGTGTAACTAGCTAATCAGAAATAAGCGAGTCGTGTGTACGGCTACAACACAGGGTATAAAAGATGATGATCTGTGCTTAATAAACGGCTTCTGTTGATTCACATTGGATCGTCTGGAGTCCAGTTATTTCTCCTCATCCCTCTGTATCCAGTAAGGGAGGGAGATTTTCCCTAATCCTCCTTTTGTTGTTAATGAATTTATAGAAACATTTTTTTATTATCCTTAACAGCTGTAGCTAGGTTGAGCTCTAGCTGCGCTTTGGCTCTCCTAATTTTCTCCCTGCATAGCTTCACCATATCTTTATAGTCTTCATGAGAGACCTGCCCCCTCTTCCAAAGGTCATAGACTCTCCTTTTGTTCTTGAGGTCCAGCCAAAGGTCCCTATTTAGCCAGGCCGGTCTCCTTCCCTGCCTACTTGTTTTTTGGCACACGGGGACAGCCTCCTCCTGTGCCTTTAAGACTTCTCTCTTGAAGTATGTCCAGCCTTCCTGGACTCCTATATCCTTCAGGGCAGCCTCCCAAGGGACTTTGTCCAGCAGTCTTCTGAACAGGTCAAAATTTGCTCTCCGGAAGTCTAAGGTGGCAGTTTTACTACCCCCCCTCCTTGTTTCTCCAAGAATCAAAAACTCAGTCATCTCATGATCACTGTGCCCTAGACGGCCACCAACCTTTACTTCCCCCACAAGTTCTTCCCTGTTCACAAGAAGCAGGTCCAGGAGGGCACCTTCCCTCGTCGGCTCGCTTACCAGCTGTGTGAGGAAGTTATCCTCCACACATTCCAGGAACCTCCTGGATTGTTCCCTCTCTGCTGTGTTGTATTCCAAGCAGATATTCGGGAGGTTAAAGTCCCCCACAAGAACAACGGCAAGTGACTGAGAGATTTCTCCCAGCTGCTTATAGAAAGCTTTATCCACCTCACTGCTTTGGTTGGGAGGTCTATAGCAGACTCCCACAGCGATATCAGCTTTATCGGCCCTTAACCTAATCTAAACACTCTCCACCCCATCATCACTATACTTGATTTCCGAGCTCTCATAGCATTCTCTAACATACAGGGCCACTCCACCGCCTCTCCTTTCCTGTCTATCCCTCCTGAAGAGCTTGTAGCCATCGATTGTGGCACTCCAGTCGTGTGAGGCATCCCACCACATTTCTGTGATAGCCACTATGTCATAGTTTTCCTGGTGCGTCATGGCTTCAAGCTCCCCCTGTTTGTTGCGCATACTGCGTGCATTGGTATAGATGCACTTCAGATGTGCCAATGACTCCAGCACCTTTTTGTGAGTGTGGGCCCCATTTCCCACCAGACCCCTCTCAGGTGCTTCCATGATTTCTAAATGTCTGTCCCTTCTCTCAAATGAAATGGCAGAGTGAGAGTCCTCGCTAGTCAACCATCCTTCAAGCCCTGGCATGCCTCCCTTGGGTTTATTCCTGACAGGCCCAGTTATCTCCTCTTCCCCCCTCATATCTAGTTTAAAGCCCTGTCAGTGAGCCTTGCTAACTCCTGCCCCAAAATTCTTTTCCCCCTCTGGGACAGGTGCATCCCACCTGTCACCAGCAGGCCAGGTGTCTCGTATAGCAACCTATGATCAAAAAACCCAAAGCCCTGCCGATAACACCATTCCCGGAGCCATGAGTTGACCTGTTGCCTCTTCCTGTTAATTTCCTTATTCATGATTGCCACTGAAGGGATAGAGGAGAACACAACTTGCATCCCTGATCCCTTAAGCAGCTATCCCAAGGCTCTAAAATCTCTTTTAATCAATTTTGGGCTCCTTCTACCCACTTCATCACTACCCACCTGAAATACTAAAAGGGGGTAATAATCAGAGGGGTTTACTAGGGCAGGAAGTTTGCCTAACACATCCCTAACCCGTGCCCCAGGGAGGCAGCAGACTTCCCCGTGAAGCGGGTCAGGATGGCATATTGGCCCCTCCGCCCCCCTCAGTAGAGAGTCACCCACAACAATGACCTGTCTGCTTTTCCTTTTGGAGCCAGTTGTGATGCTGGGTCTATGGCAACTTGGTCTTTCTGACATTTCTGGCCTGGGTGTACCATCCTCCTCTCCAACAGCCAGTTCCTCCTGCAGGACTCCATACCTGTTCTGCAAGGGTAACCGGGAAGGTGGGAGGGGCCGGGAGGGGATTTGCCTGCTTCCCTGAGCAGGGACCTGTTTCCATTCCCCCTCTTCTCTGCAATCCCCTCCTATTGCCTGGTGACAAGGGGGGCGGGGGTCCTCTGATTTGTGTGGGGCCTCAACCTGTTCCCTTTCTCTCAGGGAGTGGGTCCACCAGTCAATCTCTCTCCCACATTTCCTGATACTCCTCAACCTCTCCACTTCATCCTTCAGCTCAGCCACCTGGCTGAGCAGATCATTCACCTGTTCACATCTGACACAGGTGTTGTCTCCGCTACCCTCCATTGCAAGTGCCAGGCTCCGGCACTTTCTGCAGCCAGAGGCCTGGATGCCCACATGTTTGCGTGGGGCCTCTGTCTGGGTGCCCACAGCTTTTCTAACAAAAACCTTCGACCGGGTAGCAACCATGGCTGGATCTCTACAAGCAACTGACATCTTGCGACTCGAGGGTCAGTTGGGGTAAGCGCCCTAGTCCTCTGACCACTTAGAGGGATTGAACTTACCTCGTACACTGGCAGAGGCTCAGCGCCCTGCCGAACAAGCTGCAGCCAGATGAGGCACCCGCCGCGGCACACACACAAGCACTGGTTGCTCACTCTGTGCTCTGTGGGCAGGGACTAGTCCCTGCCCTCCCTGACAGCCCCCATCCCTCCCTGACAGCCCCCAGCACAAGCAGAGGGCTTTTCCCAGCTTCAAAAAGCCCCAGGAAGAGCTTTTCGTTGGCCCTTTTTGCTGCAGATCCCTTCCCCAGCGCAGTCTTACCTGCCCTGAAGCTGGTCTCCGTGGCAATGAAGCTGGTCTCCATGGCAATTCCATCCCATCTGCCTCATGTCCAGTGCAAAAGCTGAGGAATCAAAGGGTCAGCCCTCTTTCTTCAGTGGCTGGCATCCCAGGAGGACTCTGTTCATCTGCCTCTGATCCCAATCTGTGCATTCCTGAATCCAGGTCCGGAATCCAGTTCCTGTCTGTGGGAAAGCAACGGAAGAAAGTGACTCGCACCTGGGGTGCTGGAAACCACATATATCACACTAATTGTTATTCAGTCTCGGGTGCTTGCAAGAAAAACACTTGCACTTAGATAACATAAGTCTCTTATGGACTCAGGGACACCTTATCTAGCAGTGGATGTTGTCTACCTTGACTTCAGCAAGGCGTTCGACACGGTCTCCCACAACATCCTCATAGGGAAGCTTAGGAAGAGTGGGATAGATGAATGGACAGTAAGGTGGATAGATAACTGGTTGAAAGACAGAGCTCAGAGGGTCGTGATTAGGGGCACAGAGTCTAGTTGGAGGTCAGTGATAAGTGGTGTTCCCCAGGGGTCAGTACTGGGCCCAGTCCTCTTCAATATATTCATCAATGACCTGGATGAGGGGATAGAGCGCACCCTCAGCAAGTTTGCTGATGACACAAAGCTGGGAGGGGTGGCTGACACACCAGAAGGCTGTGCCGCCATACAGGGAGACCTGGACAGGCTGGAGAGGAATCTTATGCGGAGGCCGCACCTGGAGTACTGTGTCCAGTTCTGGGCTCCCCAGTTCAAGAAGGACAGGGAACTGCTGGAGAGGGTGCAGCAAAGGGCTACCAAGATGATTAGGGGACTGGAACACCTCTCTTATGAAGAAAGGCTGAGGGACTTGGGTCTTTTCAGTCTGGAAAAAAGACAGCTGAGGGGGGATCTTATCAACGCTTATAGATACTTAAAGGGTGGGTGTCAGGAGGATGGGGCCAGGCTCTTTTCAGTGGTGCCCGGGGACAGGACAAGAGGTAATGGGCACAAACTCAAACATAGGAAGTTCCATCTAAACATGAGGAGGAACTTCTTTCCTTTGAGGGTGGCAGAGCACTGGAACAGGCTGCCCAGAGAGGTGGTGGAGTCTCCTTCTCTGGAGACATTCAAAATCCGCCTGGACGCATTCCTGTGTAACCTGCTCTAGGTGACCCTGCTCTGGCAGGGGGGGTTGGACTAGATGATCTCCAGAGGTCCCTTCCAACCCTACCATTCTGTGATTCTGTGAGTCGGTCTCATAGGAGGATGTTTTCTCCTAACAG
The DNA here is from genome assembly GCF_028500815.1 of Rissa tridactyla. Lineage (NCBI taxonomy): Eukaryota > Metazoa > Chordata > Aves > Charadriiformes > Laridae > Rissa > Rissa tridactyla. Next base: position 19,281,094 of record NC_071496.1, read on the forward strand.
CTGCAACGTGGATCTGTGCAGGGGAAGAGTGGGATCTTTCCTCCATCCTGGACAGTTTATCAAACAGTTTATCAAGCAGTTTCTCATTTTTCTTAACTATTTTCTCGGTTTTCTCAGACAGTTTTTCCACAGCTGCCACAGTGAGGGGACGAAAGAGACTGTCTTCATAATGTCGTACCCTGTTAGCCACTTCATTTACAGTTGGTGTGTCGGCATCAGATCATCCCTAGACCATTGTTGACAATGTGTGGGAATACATTGATGGTGCACTCTGCACAAACTTCTGCAACATAGGTCATTTGCATGGCATTTCATCAGGGTGTACATTCACTCGCTAATCACCATAATCACCTCTTTCACAGCCATTTCTCTCAGGTACTTAATACCTTTCTCCATGCTGGTCCATTTGCTTGTGTGGCATTCGATATCATCCTTAAAGGAATACCTGCCCTTCACGGCTGACACCAATTGCCTCCAGAGACCGAGGGTGTTTGACTTTCTCCCAGTTGCTTTATCAATACCTCCATCTTTGGCCAGGTTTCCCAACTGCCTAGCTTCTCTACTGTCTAAGTCCATGGTATCGACCCCATTATCCCAGCATTGGAGCAATCAGGAGATAAGTGTCTCACCTTCACGACGGCTAAAGCCCTTTCTTATATTTTGCAAGTCCTTCATACAGAAGGATTTAACAATTACCTCTGCGTCTGATTCCTCCTCCTGCATTGATGCTGCCCGAGAAGGACTCTCTTCCTGGTCTGCTTGAGAAGGACCCTTTCCCAGATCTACTTTAGAAGGACCCTCTCCTGGATCTTCATCAAAAGAATTCTCTCCCGTGCTATCTGCCTTGAGCTGGTCTTTGTCATAAGGGGCAGGGGAACCAGCCGATCTCCTTTTCTGCTTCCTGGTCACCGGGGCAACTTGTACTGGTACTGATGGAGTTTGAGTAGCAGTGGTACTCGTTGTCAAAGCAGCTGGACTAGTGACAGTGCTCGTTGTCAAGGCTGGAATAGCTTGTGCCAGTACAGGTGATGGAGTGGCTTGTACCTGTGCAGGCGGCAGAGTGGCTTGTGCCTCCCTTTCAAGGAGTGTAATAGTAGCAGTGGTCATTGTCGGAGCAGCTGTAGTAATGATGGTGCTCATTGTCGAGGATGGAATAGTGACAGTGGTCATTATCAAAGCAGCTGGAATAGTGACAGTGGTCATTGTCAGAGTTGCAGTAGTGGTGGTGTTCATTGTCAAAGCTGGAGTAGCTCGTGCTGGTACAGGTGATGGAGTGGCTTGTGGGATTTGAGTAGCAGCAGCATATGTCATATAATACCTACTCCTGCATCGATTCTTAATAAGAAACCACCCCTGCAACACATGCAGGAAAATTGTCAATAAAATCATGATTTTAAGAAAGTAACATTCATTTTCGAAGTCCAAAAGGTTTCCATCTCCTAGCTCTCATGGTGTCAATTTGGCATAAGCATTAAAGGGCAAAATAAATGTCCTGGGTTGAGCGACACAGGACTAATTTCTCTTGTAATCCTGGGGAAAACTCCACTTTTAGAAGACTCTAGTGTCTGAATTTGTGAAAATATTTACTTTATAGCCAGCTAGGCTATGTGGGATTCAAGGTCTCAGTGTTTTCAAGCCTCGCCAGGTGCAGGGATGAGGAGGAGCGAGGCCTGGGCATTTGACCCAGGCTGGCCAACAGGATTATTTCATACCATGAATGTCACATTCAATATAAATTAGGAAGTTTGCTGCATAGTCTCTCTCTCCTTTGATGGCGGCAGTCCAGAGAACTCCTTGCCCCAGTGCCTGACCCCTGAGCCCTTCCCTTCCTCCCGAAGCCATTGTGCTCGCAGTGTCCGATGTTCGTTATCCACTGCTGGGAGTGCACGGCTTCCTACTGATGTAATTGGCTGAGTATAATTCTTGTATATCTTATATTAGTATCGGGATTAATACTGATTCTTTAGTATTATTAATGTTAATTATTTAGTCTTATCCTATTAAGTCTATTTATATTTCAACCCTCGTGTTTCCTTGCTTTCCCCGATTCCCCTTTCCGGGTGGGGAGGGGTCATCGGGTTATAGTTGTCTAAACGACAATAAATTGTTATGGGTTTTCTCAAACCATAACAGTAAACTGTCCCCAGGTAAAAATGAAAGTGTAATTAGTAAAAGAATCCATTATGTGATGCCCGAGATATGCAGGTAAAACCATTATCCAATTTATCATATTATAGATCTGTATCCCAAACCACAGCAGAATAGCACATTTAAACCACTGGATAAAAGCACAAAGAGCAAATAAACCATACAACACATTTGGCAGGTTAAGCAGCATTGCATCAACTTTAAACAAAACTCTTTAAAGACACAATATAACATTTCGCTTAAGAACGACATTATGTGAGCTGTCTGTTTTATTTTCTGAGCAAGCTGGAATTCAAACTATTCAAACAATTTATCAGAGCCCTGAGTCCCTCTCAAGCCCCACATTGGGCACCAATAAATCTGTCCTGGCTTGGGCTGGACTGGCCACTGAAATGAATGGCAGATGCTCTCTGACCTCTCTCCCTTAAGGGAAGGGAGAGCATTGCCCTTCAGGGAGAGGAGGAAGAAAGAGAAAGAGACTTAAGAGTTGAAAACAAAATTAAACTACTTTAATGAAAATATTAGAAAAATAATAAAAAGAAAATAATGAAATATAGACAAAACCGTATCAAGCTCCCAGGATGACGATCACATCACTGGCAGGCACTGGGAAAGTCCCAGACTGGAGTCAGTGACAGACGGGAAATGGATCCTGGTTCTGGATTCAGGAATGCACGGATCAGGATCAAAGGAAGACAAACAGACAGAGTCCTCCTTGGATGCCGTCCATTGAAGAAAGCGGGCTGACCCCTCTGATCCCTCAGCTTTTATACTGAGCATGAGGCAGATGGGATGGAATACCCCGTTGGTCAGTTTTGGGTCAGCTGTCCCGTCCGCTCCCCCCCGCAGGTGCGACCTCTTGTGGGAAAGCAACGGAAGATCGGCGAGGAGGATTGTAAATACGCTCAAGGGACTCGCACCTGGGGTACTGGAAAACACATATATCACACTAATTGTTATTCAGTCTCTGGTGCTTGCAAGGAAAACACTTGCACTTAGATAACAGAAGTCTGTGATGGACTCAGGGACACCTTATCTAGCTGCTTGAGAATCCTGGCCTGTTGTGGAAGAAGATCAAAGCACAGTGGGAAAACTATGCCTGTTTGAACCCTTTAAATACCAGCGAGAACAGGGAGTCTGCGCCTGCTCTTGCTAATGAGGACTCTCTCGCTGCCAAGGACTCTCGCTGCCAAGGACTCTCTCTCACTCCGTGGTGCCCGCGGCCCCTGCTTGCGTGCCTCTGCCCGAGTGTTGCTTCGGAGATTCCCTGGTCTGTGAGGTATCGAGATTAAACTTGTTCTTTGCTTTCCATCCGTGGTTTTGTGCTTGTTCCTGTGCCCTGTCTGCATCGGCTCACACATTTGGCGTAGTCGGCAGCTCCAGGAACAACCATGCCATGGCTGAGGAAAAAACGGTGGGTTGGGGAGGGGAAACTGAGATGTCTTCCTATATTTTGGGATGGCCCAGTACTGAATACTGGACTCCCGTTGCTGCTTTTCTGGCTCAATTGACTCTGCCGCAGGCATGGCCTGAATTAGATGACAGAGGAGTGATTACCCCCCAGGCAATTGAAATGGCTATGTGTCGGTTGCTGTGGAAAACGGCATCGTGTTCTTCATGTGAATTAGCAGGGAAATTAGGATGGCTGTTAGCTACTGGACTTAGAGCTCTTAATTGTGAAGTCGTTGCATTACGTAGTAAAGTGAGAGAGTTGGAAAAGGAATACAGGAGTTTACAGGATGAAAAGGTGATCGCGCAAGAAGTAATTACTGTTCAAGCAGAGCAGTGCCATGAGCTGCAAGATAATGTAGACCGGTTGGTAGCGGGTATTGTTAATAAACAAAGGGAGAAATATGGGAAAAGTAAGCTTTCAATTTCCCAAGTTCGTGCTCTCACCACAAAATGGTCATGGGATCCTGAGGAATGGGATGAAAATATTTGGAGTGAACCCTCAGACTCCGGGACTGAGTTTGAATTTGATGCGGACTTAAAAAGCAGTGAGGTGGTGGTAGCACGACCCCTCATTCAAATGAGGGGGGAGCGGGAACGAGCAGACAGGGGAGTGCAGATCACGCGTACTGACACTCCGAAAGAGTTAAGGGAATTTTTAGAGATTTGTCAGCAAAAGAGTGGGGAAGGTATACTGGCATGGATTCTGCCAGCTTGGGATAGTGGAGCTGCATCTATCCATTTATCAGAGAGCGAAAAAGATTTATTAAGCCCTATCCCCATTCGTGATCAGATATGAGGATATGCTCAGCTGCAAAATGTCAGAGGTCCTGACGGGCAAGACATTATCGCACCTGTGTTGTATCAGTGGTTGTGTGCAGCAGTTTTAACAGCATATACAGAACTTGTTGAATTAGTGTCGTCCCTCGGAAACTGGTGTGCAACCAAGAAAGGTATTAATTTGGTGCAGCAGATGGGGATGGCTCACGTGTTGGTTACAGGATGCAATCCGGACACTGTAGCAGTGATGAGAAGTATCAAAATGCAGTTTTTGAGAGGAGCGCCTGCCTCACTAAACCCCTTGGTTATACCAGCAGCGACAAATGCTATGGGTACTGTAGGTGCCCTGGGAAATACCTTGAGGGAAACTGAGGCTGTGATTTCGGGACCATCTGTGTGGGTGGTCAATAAAGGAGAGCCGACGAAACAGAAAGCAGTTACAGCATGGGTGACAAGGAAACAAATGTGGAATGATTTTGTACAAGCTGTTATCCCACAATCAGAAAGAGATGGGATCACAACATCAGAAATGTTTCCCCGGTGGCAAAAGTTAGCATTTAGGCAAAAAAGCCGACCGCCCCCAGCCCCACCACCAACTCCGCGCCCCCCCTCCGCCCTGCCTGACACCTCAGTGCAAGATGTGACCCGGGAACAAAAGCAATATACTTTCCAAGTATTGCCTCAGGGATACACACACAGTCCCTCCATTTGCCACCTAACGATAGCAGCTGATGTAGCAGTACGGTCAGGTACCGTTACTGTTTACTATTATATTGATGGTCTACTGATTATGGCAGAGTCACAACAAGAAAGTGAAGCAGCTGCTGAATTGCTGAAAGTGCATTTGCAGGACTGAGGCCGGGCAATTAATCCAAAGAAAATACAGGGCCCTAGTGCTACCGTACAATTTTGGGGAATAGCTTGGCATGGACAGATTAGAGAAATAGCAAATCAGGTACAGCAAACAGTCCAGCGATTTCTTTTACCAATCGCAGTAAAACAGTTACAGATCTTTTTGTGACTTTTCGGGTATTGGAGAACTTTTATCCCACATTTAGTGATATTAATGTGCCTTCTGCAGAAATTAACTAGGAAGAAAGTTGTCTGGCAGGGGACCAAGCAGCAACAAGAAGCCTTTGATGCCTGCAAAAATGCTTTGATTGAGCATGCACAATTATACACTCCTAAGCAAGGATACCCTTTTGAATTAGAAGTAACAATTCCAGACGATACAGTCTCGGGATTGTGGCAGATGACTGGGATGAAAAATCAGAAAGAACCTGTAGGATTTTGGTCCAAGGCATTACAAGGTTCCCCTATACATCATAACCCAACTTCTCCTCGTACTTTACATCCTTTGTTGTTGATATCAGATTCTCGAGTTCTTGTATTTCAGGTGCCCTCGACAAGTACCTGTGCCTTATCTAAAGGAGATCGCATTGGAACGGTGTTATTGGTATCACGAGCCCAGTATCGAATTGAAGTCCAATCTGAAAAAGCACAAGCCACAGCTCCCCAGTCTGTGTGGGCAGTTACCCTGCATCAGGTCGTCAAACCTGGGGTAATATTGGCTGAAGGAGCTGGAGCAATAGCGTATGTATTGCTGGAAAGTGATGACGCTCCTGTATTCCTCCTCTGTCACAGGCTGGCTTGCCGTGCTTTATAGTCTGGTACTACAAGTACACACCCTGGATACATCTCCGCAAAATCAATATGTAAATACTTGGATGTGGTTAGTCTCTACTGTACCTAACTCATTTGCCTTTTATATATGAAGGGAAGGTCAACAGCTGCAGATATTTAGATAACTTGTTTTCAGTGGTGCATCAACCCCAGCAGCTGTATTACAGAATGATACTATGCTAAGTGATTTTTGATATTAATGTCTTTCGTTGCTATCTTTTCTGAGTAGGTAACGGCTGTATGCCAATGAATATTACAATATCAACTGAAGGTGGACTATTTCCACCCCCACCCCCCCCCCGACACCAGAAATGCCGCTTCGACTGTGACGGCATGTGCTGCCTCAACATAACTGATGAAACAGCCAGCATGGAGCACGACATTCAGCATTCTCTGGGACTTAACACACCAAATGAACGAAACTATTGGTGGTGCCTGCCTGGCTGAGTGGTTTAATCCCCTAACAAGAGGAATGGGACACCTGATTCAAAGCATTATTGTAGAGATATGTTTATTCCTTTATATATATATATGTTTATTGCATGCCTTTGTAAATACGCTCAAGGGACTCGCACCTGGGGTACTGGAAAACACATATATCACACTAATTGTTATTCAGTCTCTGGTGCTTGCAAGGAAAACACTTGCACTTAGATAACAGAAGTCTGTGATGGACTCAGGGACACCTTATCTAGCTGCTTGAGAATCCTGGCCTGTTGTGGAAGAAGATCAAAGCACAGTGGGAAAACTATGCCTGTTTGAACCCTTTAAATACCAGCGAGAACAGGGAGTCTGCGCCTGCTCTTGCTAACGAGGACTCTCTCGCTGCCAAGGACTCTCGCTAACAAGGACTCTCTCTCACTCTGTGGTGCCCGCGGCCCCTGCTTGCGTGCCTCTGCCCGAGTGTTGCTTCGGAGATTCCCTGGTCTGTGAGGTATCGAGATTAAACTTGTTCTTTGCTTTCCATCCGTGGTTTTGTGGTTGTTCCTGCATCCTGCCTGCATTGGCTCACACACCGTCCATTGCTGAGTCCAGTCTTGGACTTTCCCAGTGCCTGCCGGTGATGTGATTGTCATCCTGGGAGCTTGATATGGTTTTGTATATACTGTATCTATTTCATTATTTTCTTTTTATTATTTTATTATTAATATTTCATTAAAGTGGTTTAGTTTCTTTTGAAACTCATAAGTCTCTCTCTCTTCCTCCTCTCCCTGGAGGGCGAGGTGGGGGAGAGCATCTGTCCTTTGTTTTAGTGGCCAGTCCGGCCCAAACCACGACAGCCCATGTACTCATTTTGGCTGGGATAGAATTAATTTTCTTCATCGCAGCTTGTATGGTTCTGTGTTTTGGATTTGTGATGAAAACAGTGTTGATAACACACCGATGTTTTGGTTATTGCTGAACAGTGCTTACACAGAGTCAAGGCCTTTTCTTTTTCTCACATTGCCCCGCCAGTAAGTAGGCTGAGGGTGCACAAGAAGTTGGGAAGGGACACAGCTGGGACAGCTGACCCCAACTGATCAAAGGGTTATCCCATACCATATGATGTGCTCAGCATTAAAAGCTGCAGGGAAGAAGGAGGAAGGGAGGGACATTCAGAGTTATGGTGCTTGTCTTCCCAAGGACCCATTACACGTGATGAAGCTCTGCTTTCCTGGAGATGGCCGAATACCTGCCTGCCAATGGGAAGTAGTAAATTAATTTCTTGTTTTTCTTTGCTTGTGTGTGCAGCTTTTCCTTTACTTATTAAGCTGTCTTTATCTCAACCCACGAGTTTTTCCTCACTTTTACTCTTCTAATTCTCTTCCTCATCCCAACTGGGGAAGCGAGCAAGCGGTTGCATGGTCCTAGTTGCTAGCTGGGCTTAAACCACGACAACCCTCCTGGTCACCTGAGCCCACCATACTGGTTGAGGTTGGTGTCGTCAACAATGAAACCAAAGGAGGCTCATACTAGAACTAGAGACAGAAAAGGGTTGATGGGTTCGCTCACACCATTTTTTAACTGGGTGGCTAATGGATACCCCTCTAAGTGGTGGCAGAAATCAATGCCTAGCTCTCAAGAATCACCATTCACACAGGTTCATTCATTCATACCATATTAATACCAGAAATCAACCCAGACTTTTCCTGACTTACCTCTCCTAAATTTTACCAAAACCAGAATTACAGATTTCTTCTCTCTTTTAGCCAGCAATTTGGGTCTGAACTGATCTTTATCAAAAGTTCAGATTTGGCAGTCTCAGCATGCCACAGGAGCCTACAGATGACCATTGCCCAAAGTCCCAGTAGGGATTTAAGGCACATGGAGGACAGGGAGGTGATTCGAGACAGCCAGCATGCCTGACCAATCAGTGGACAAGGGAAGAGCTACGGATGTCGTCTATCTGGACTTCTGTAAGGCCTTTGACACGGTTCCCCACAACATCTTTCTCTCTAAATTGGAGAGATATGGATTTGATGGGTGGACTGTTCGGTGGATGAGGAATTGGCTGGATGGTTGCATCCAGAGGGTAGTGGTCAATGTTTCAACGTCCAGATGGAGACTGATGACAAGTGGTGTCCCTCAGGGGTCCATGTTGGGACCAGTACTGTTCAATATCTTCATCAATGACATAGACAGTGGGATCAAGTGCACCCTCATCAAGTTTGCGGATAACACCAAGCTGAGTGGTGCGGTTGACATGCCTGAGGGACAGGATGCTGTCCAGAGGAACCTGGACAGGCTTGAGAAGTGGGCCCTGTGTGAACCTCATGAGGTTCAACAAGGCCGAGTGCAGGGTCCTGCACCCGGGCCAGGGCAAGCCCTGGTATCAGTATAGGCTGGGGGATGAAGGGATTGAGAGCAGCCTTGCTGAGAAGGACTTGGGGGTATTGGTGGATGAAAAAGATGGACATGAGCTGACAATGTGCACTCGCAGCCCAGAAAGCCAACAGTATCTTGGGCTGCATCAAAAGAAGCGTGGCCAGCAGGTCGAGGGAGGTGATTCTGCTCTTGTGAGACCCCACCTGGAGTACTGCATCCAGCTCTGGAGCCCTCAGCACAGGAAAGACATGGACCTGTTGGAGTGAGTCCAGAGGAGGGCCACAAAAATGATCAGAGGGCTGAAACACCTCTCCTATGAGGAAAGGCTGAGAGAGTTAGGGTTGTTCAGCCTGGAGAAGAGAAGGCTCCGGGGAGACCTTATTGTGGCCTTTCAGTACTTAAAGGGGGCTTACAGGAAAGATGGGGACAAACATTTTAGCGGGGCCTGTTGCGACAGGACAAGGGGTAATGGCTTTAAACTAAAAGAGGGTAGATTTAGACTACATATAAGGAAGACATTTTATACAATGAGGGTGGTGAAACACTGGAACAGGTTGCCTAGAGACGTGGTAGATACCCCATCCCTGGAAACATTCAAGGTCAGGCTGGATGGGGCTCTGAGCAACCTGATCCACTTGAAGATGTCCCTGCTCATTGCAGGGGGGTTGGACTAGATGAAGTTTAAAGGGCCCTTCCAACTCAAACTATTCTATGATTCTATGATTTCAAAAGGTCCTGTACCTTTCTGAGTGATGCCAAGGGGTTTTGGCAGGGAGCAGTCTGTAGTCCTCCCAGATGAAGCAGGATGTGTTAAACTGACTCACGGCCCCAAATTTGTCATGGAAAAAGTGGAATACAATTTACATAAGGTCAGAACAGAAGCTATTGGAGAGAGCACAGAGCAGCAGAGAAACAGCCTCTGCTGATGTGTACTCTGTCTCTGTAAAGTGTATACAAGTTTTATACGCTTAGAGATGCTGCAAAAGACAGATATCAGGATGTGAGTTATTCATATCTGTTACATACATAAGGCCACAGAACTGCTCAATGCTGGTCTGGAGTCTGCTTCCTTTAGCACAGGGACCGATTTATCATGAAGGTTACACAGTAATTATTGTTTCAGGAGACAGGGTGAGAGTTCAATCAAGAGGCCCATGAGACAGGATGAGAGTTGAGTCAAGAGGCCCATTCAGACCTTAGCATTTCTACTTCCACAATAGCAACGAGTAATTGTTGTAAAATTCAGAAAAAAGGATGATCTCTTAAAAAATTAAGAAGAGACATACCTTCTTTGAGAATGACTTAAGTTTAAAAAGTTTATTTTGAGAGAGGGACGGGATGCTGTCCAGAGGGACCTGGATGAGCTAGAGAGGTGGGCCCAAGCAAACCTCATGAAGTTCAGCAAGGCCAAGTGCATGGTCCTACACTTGGGTTGGGACAATCCTTGTTATCAATACAGGCTGGGGGATGATGTGATAGAGAGCAGCCCTGCGGAGAAGGACTTGGGGGTACTGGTGGATGAAAAGCTGGACATGAGCCAACAATGTGCGCTTGCAGCCCAGAAGGCCAATTGCATCCTGGGCTGCATCAAAAGAAGCGTGGCCAGCAGATCCAGAGAGGCGATTCTGCCCCTCTACTCTGCTCTCATGAGACCCCACCTGGAGTACTGCGTCCAGCTCTGGAACCCTCAGCACAAGAAGGACATGGACCTGTTAGAACGGGTCCAGAGGAGGGCCACGAAGATGATCAGAGGGCTGGAGCACCTCTCCTATGAAGACAGGGTGAGAGAGTTGTGGTTGTTCAGCCTGGAGAAGAGAAGGCTCCGGGGAGACCTTATAGCAGCCTTCCAGTACCTGAAGGGGGCCTACAGGAAAGCTGGGGAGGGGCTGTTTGCAAGGGCATGTAGCGATAGGACGAGGGGCAATGGTTTTAAACTAGAGCAGGGTAGGTTTAGATTGGACATTAGGAAGAAGTTCTTTACAATGAGGGTGGTGAGGCACTGGAACAGGTTGCCCAGAGAGGTGGTGGAGGCCCCATCCCTGGAGACATTCAAGGCCAGGCTTGATGAGGCTCTGAGCAATCCGATCTAGTTAAAGATGTCCCTGCTTACTGCAGGGGGGTTGGACTAGATGACCTTTGAAGGTCCCTTCCAACCCAACACATTCTATGATATATGTGGAAGTATTTGAAGTAGAATTTCCTATTCCTATTCTAATTTCTATCAGGTGTATTAGGCCCTGGTGGATCTAAGTGTCTATCATTGCAAATTAACTACATAGAAGAAAGGATTACAACTTTAAACTGATTTGATAATTTCCTTGAAACACTGGTAGCTACAACCCTCCTACCTATATAACAGCTGATTATATATTCCTAAGCTATGATGTTTCTAAAACATTCTGGAAATATGTAGAGTAAGGGAAAGAACTTCAGTCATTTCATTTTATTTCTGACAAGTCCTGAAAGAGGTTTAATTTCTTCCTTCAAAGACAGGCACATGAAGTTCCTGGCTTGGAGAACACAAATTGACAAGCCCAGTCGACTGAGATAAAGAGCCAACTCTAAGGCTCTTACCACAGCTTATCCTGTTCATCTGTCCAAGCAAGTAAGCATTCAAATGATGCTTGACAGAAGAAATAAGAGTACAGTATCAAGAAGAAACAGCCTTCACGTCACAGAATCACAGAATGGTTGAAGTTGGAAGGGACCTTTTGAGATCATCTAGTCCAACTTCCCTGCTCAACCAGGGACACCTAGAACTGTTTTTCGAGGACCATGTCCAGATGGCTTTTAAATATCTCCAAGGCAACCACCACCACTTCTCTGGGCAACCTGTTCCAGTGCTCAGTCACCCTCATAGTAATAAAGTGCTTCCTGATGTCAGTGCTTTCTTAACCATTATGGGTAAGATGAAGTATTCTAAAGCATTACTGTGGACTTACAGTCATAGTGTTCTGGCAACAGCTTTTATGAGACAAAAATTATTTGGTGCCCAACCTTTAGAACCTTTAGAGCCTTTTCTGTCCCTTATATCATTAAAAAGGAATTTAAAATTCAATGAAAATACATCTTCCCAACACTTTCAGTGTATTATTAGCTAAATTAAACTATCTTTATTTGCTGGATAGAAAGGAAAAATATGTTTATCAAAATAATTTTTAACTTCGAAACAAATTGACTTAATGTGGAATTTGGATAATGCGACTTGGGTTGGACTGGAAAAATTAAATGAACAGCTGCAGGCAACATCAAAAATGACATTGCAAAATAGACTGGCATTAGATCTGCTATTGCTGCATGAAAATGGAGCGTGTGGATATTTAGACTTAGTGAATGATACCTGTTGTGTTCATATACCAAATGTGACTAAAGATCTTGACGAACAACTAGATCACATAAAGCTTGTGGCAAAGGCCAGCTGCGAATTGAGGATAGGGATGGAAACAACATGGTTGAATAAGCTATTACAAGGATTAGGATTTTCACTATCAGGATGGCTTGCTTCTTTATTGCAATCTGTGATTATTGTAGTCATTGTAGTAATTGTTTTTTGTATGATATTGGCTTGTGTTAAATCTATGTTGACCCGGATGTTAATTCATCAGGTGCGGATGATCTCTGGCAGGACAGAATTGAAGATGAATCCTGAAGTGGAGGAAGAGAAGAACTCCAATGTAAGGGATACCCCCAAAATTGATTTTATGAGAGTGTGATTTGGATTTCGATGACTATAGTCACAGGGTGGATAATGTGGAATGTGGATAATGAGGTGAAGTATCTGTGCTCAAAGAGCAATTAAGACTGGCTTTGCTGTCTCTTGTGCAACCCAGGGGGGTGAAGGCCTGTCCGGCTATCACAGGATACATAAATGACAGGGTAGTCTTGGGGAGCCAGGACAGCCCTGCTTTTCATCAGCAGAGACAGTAAAATCAAGATAACAGAGACTTTGTGTAGCTCTTTGTTTCCTTGAGAGTCTCCCATGTCTGGTAATTGACCTTTGCCTCGTTACCTGTGAAATGCATATTCAAGTTGACACCCCTGTATATGCTAATGAAGATTTTAGAGATCATGCTAAACATATATGACTATAGCACTCGTCTCTCCACCCAAATCATACTACACGTCACCTAGGGGAGGGAAACCTCGTAACTTTGGGGATAAAAGGATGGAGAAAATGACTGTTAAATTGGGAGAGAAGAAACTTGATACCTGATGGACCAGTCGACGGGCTGCGTTCTCTCCCTCCACCCCAGGCAGGGATGCCTTTCTGGGTAAGCGCTGCGCCTTTCACCCTCTGGGGAATGTCACCCCGGGTTGTTGTACTATCGTTATTTTTGCTAGCAATATCAGCCTTAAGTAATTAGCGCTATTGCAGTTAGTGACTTTATCAACGGCAATCTCGAATCTGTTCTGTCGCTCTCAATAAACTAACTAATTTTGATTATTTGTGAATCTGATTCAGTGAAAGTCCTTTGGTGGGACTCTGATAGCAAATCAGTGAAAGTCCTGGGACTCTGACAGACAAATATCGAAACTACAGTCCTTTTAACGCGACAGTTATTAAAGAAAGTATCACCTACTGAGGAGAAGTAGAGAATAAATCTTTTGTTTTCCTTCGCTTCCATGCACAGCCTTTGCTTTTGCTTTATTAATCTGCCTTTATCTTGACCCACGAGGTTTTTTTTCCATCTTATTTTCTCCTCCCCCCTGTCCTGCTGAGGCCCAAACCTGTGCTGTGCAGTGGCGCGCCATGCTATGCATACAGTGTGGCCTTCGAGTCTGTGTTGGGTTGCACAAATCCCTTGGCCGCAGGATAAACTCAGAAGCTCGTTGTAACAGAGGAGCCCGCAGGCAGCTCCACTTGGTACTGGAGATTATGCCACCTGCGTGGCCTTGCCTTTATCTAACAGTGCAGCAAGAAGTTCTCATGAGAACTTTTTGTTTGACAGTAGAAACGATAAACAGAATTGTTTTCTTGCAAGAAAATCCTATAATAGCTTAAATGATGGAAAGGGAAGAATCTCTTCTATGGATGGAGTCTGCCCATTATGCTGTTCGTGGGTTGGAGGCCCATTCAATGCTACACCGCTCAGGGTTCCTAGCATCTAAAGGGAAGTAAAAGTGTCTGTGCTGTTCTCTCCTTATAGCGTTAGCTCTAATAAATAGCATTCTAAATGATATTTTACAGAGTCTGAGTGCCTTTTTTACTGGGATCATAACGTACAAACACAATGCAAACATAATGCAAAACACTTGTAATAAGTGTTATAGATTGAGGCCCAATAATTGACAGGAACCAGTCCAATTAATCAAATTAGTTTATTAAGCAAGCGGCAGCAAGCAAAACAGCGCTGGGCGGCCGGGGAGTCTTTGCTCCGCCAACGGCGCACCCCCACTCCCCGAAAGTAGCTGATTATATACTCTTCTGGTTCCCGTATATGTGTCAATCCTGGTATATTCTGTGTCTGAGCGACGTGTTGCTAGGGGGTCGGTCTTGTCCCGCCTCCTGATGGTCGTGAGGCTGAAGGCTCCTCATCTTTATCAGTGTCCTTGGGGAGACTCTTTTCAGCTTATCTCACAACTTAGCTCTTCCCTTTGAAGTGTTAAAACACACCAGATGCCTGTGATTTAGGCCTTGAGGTGTCAAAGTGCACCAGACAGCACACCGGATGCCTGTGATTTAGGCCTTGAGGTGTCAAAGTGCACCAGATAGCACACTGGATGCCTGCGATTCAAGTATGTGAAGAGTCGAAACAGTGTAATTTTTTCACCAGCCTTTAAGAAAGCCTGATTTGATTAACAAACATGATTCTATTTATTACAATCCCCCCCCTTTTTTTTTTTATTTACCATTTTGTTCATCAAATCTTTGGAGTTCAGCGTGACTTAAAGCTAATGTTTCTTCTATTGCTGGTTCCTGATCTAATGACTCGTATTTAGCCCTGAGAAGCATTAAATGGGCAGCTTCCAGTCTGCCCTTTACAATTTCAATTACTTTGTTCAATATACAAGGGCCAAATGTTAATCCCAAAATTAATAGTATCATAGGTCCCGCGATGGTAGACAATAGCGTAGTCATCCATGGGGAATAATTGAACCAAAATTCATACCAATTTTGCTGTGCTTCTCTTTCTTTCTTTCCTTTTTTTTTTCTAATCCTTCTCGTAGTTTTGTCATGGTGTCTCTAACTACTCCAGTGTGATCTGCATATACGCAGCATTCCTCATCCAGAGCAACACACAACCCCCCTTGCTGTGCAAACAATAAGACACCTACAAGATTTAGTAAAATCAGAATTAGAGTGTGGCGAGAAGGGTGGAAACCCGGCCGGCTAATAAGTTTAGTTTGAACACTCACTCCAACTACCCAGTCCTTTGTAGTGCTATCACTCCTCCCGGGGCATTTCGTGCGATTCCCTTGGTTAACACTGAGGCAGTCCTCCCAGTGGCTTTGTACAGTCCCACTCCGTGGGTTCTGTTCTCCACAGCTTTGTACTCCTCTGCCTCGCTCGTCGACTCGGTTGCTTCGAGCCACGAGGGGTATCATCTTCTCGGCAGCAGGGGTAGTCTTCAGGAGAATAAATGCAATTTTTAGTCGCTTGCTTCTGTGCATTTCAGGTGAATCGCACTGAACCCCTTTAAGTGTCTTGCAACAACACACTGTAATAATGTCAATTACAAATGGAGCAGGTTCGTGAGGGTGATAGCAATAGTACTCGGGTTTAATACCCCGTGCAAATATCTCCCGCCACTCACTAGATTGCTCCTGGATTTCACCATTAAATATTTTTATGTCTAGAGCCAATTTGGTGAGCTCACGCTCTTTGTCCCCACAAGGTTGGCAAACCCCTCGAGGGGGTATCCCATAACGGCAATGGGTCCCCCTCCGTTCTCGACACCCTTTACAAATAAAACAAATAAAAAGGATAACAATTACAGCTCAGAATGTCACACTTGATTCTTATGTCCCCTGTATCACCGTAACCGTACTCCACCGATATGCTGTAGTCGCTCACTTGTACCACAGTTATATGTGTGTCCATTTACAACCTCCGGAAGGCAATCTTCAGATCTCCAGGCGGGCTTGTCACTTCCCAAGAACAGTCTTTTAATGGTCCTTTTACGCGGCTCGCATGAGTCCAGCCTCTCTCTGCTGTCCGGATGGCTGTTTCTGTGGTGAGTAAAACGAGATAG
Source organism: Rissa tridactyla (assembly GCF_028500815.1). Classification (NCBI taxonomy): domain Eukaryota; kingdom Metazoa; phylum Chordata; class Aves; order Charadriiformes; family Laridae; genus Rissa; species Rissa tridactyla. The sequence continues at coordinate 19,297,152 of NC_071496.1, forward strand.
GGCCCTTCCCAACGGGGGGTTAATGGGGACTCTTTCCATGATTTGATTAACACTTTGTCTCCTGGCTTTATGTTATGCATGGCTACATCCAAGGGGGGTCTCTGTACTACTAAGCCCTTATTCCGCAGCTTTTCTCTCCTAGCCATGAGTTGAATTATATAAGGTCTAATTTGTGAATTTTCAAGTTGGGGGTGGTCCTGCGGAATTTCTAAATCGTATGGCATCCCATATAACATTTCAAAGGGGGAAATTCCTACATCAGTTCGGGGCTGTGTTCTTATATTCAATAGTGCTAAGGGGAGGCACTTTACCCATGACATCTTAGTTTCTAACATCAATTTTGTGAGCTGTTTCTTTATTTCCCCATTTACTCTTTCTACCTTTCCCGAGCTTTGTGGATGCCAGGGAGTATGATATTCCCATTTTGTCCCCAAAGAGGAGAGAGCTTCCCTTGCTATTCTTGAAACAAAATGGGAGCCCCTATCAGAGTCTATTACCTCTATGGATCCATACCTAGGGATTATATTTTCCAGCAAAGTCTTCACTACGGTTTGAGCGGTGGCTCTTGCTGTCGGGAATGCTTCCACAAAATGGGTTAGGTGGTCTATGATTACTAATAAGTATTTATATCGTCCCACCTTTGGAAGTTCAGTGAAGTCTAGCTGGATTTTAGCAAATGGTCTGTGAGCCAGTTCTCTTCCCCCCAGGGCCTTTTCCCGTAAGTGATGTTTATTGACCCTTTTGCATGTCATACATTCGCTAACTATTCTCTTTGCTATATTATATACACCAATGCACGTATACTTTGTGGCAAACTGATCCACTAACGCCTGAGTTCCCCAATGGGTGCTCTCATGGAATTTCTGCATGATTTTCAAAGCCAGAGGTTTTGGGAGAACTTCCCGGCCATCCGGGAGTTTCCACTTTCCTTTTTCTGTCTCCCTGATTCCCATCTGAGTCAGCTTATCTTTTTCCTGCACTGTAAAACTCAGGATTGAGTGAATTTTTCCGTGTAGATGGCAATGGCTATATTTGGGGTTGCCACATTCATCATAAATTAGACATCTGCAAGGGACTGCATCGATTCCAAAATCCTTCCAACACTCATAACATGGGAATTCGTCTGATTCCTTTCCACAAGTTATACAGTCCTCCCGAGTTCTTTTAGTCTGGATCACCATTAATGCTGCTCTTTTTGCTTCTTGATCAGCAAGATTGTTTCCTCTGACTAATGGGCTTAATCCTTTTTGGTGTCCTTTTAAATGTACTACGGCTATTCCCGCTGGTCCTCGTAATGCTTGTAAGACCTGGATTATTAATTCCTGGTGTATTAATCCTTTTCCTTGAGAATTTATTAAACCCCTTTCTTCCCAAATTTTTCCAAAAGTATGCACTACACCAAAGGCATATTTTGAATCCGTATATATGGTTCCAATTTTACCTTTTAAAAGTTGCAAGGCTCTTAATACAGCATATAGTTCACAAGCCTGTGCAGACCAACTAGGACTCAGAGGTCCTGATTCTATTACACTAAATGTGTTTCCATCAATGATTGCAAATCCTGATTTTCTCTTTCCTTCAACTACCCGGGATGATCCATCTACAAATAGCTTTTCTCCTTCTCCAAGTTCTTCCTCATCTAAATCTGGTCTGATTTTCGTTTGCTCCTCAATGTTGTAAAGACAATCATGATTTATTTTGTCACTCGGCTCCCCATACAAAAACTGTGCTGGATTCTGCACACTTGTTACCGCGAGTTCCAGTTTGGGAGAGGAGATTAGGATGCCTTCATATTTTAGGAGCCGGGCGTCTGTTATCCATTTGTCAGCTTTTTGTTGCAAAATTCCCCTGATGTTGTGAGGTGATAATACCCTCAATTCTCCTCCAAAGGTAATTTTATGGGCTTCCTCTACCAAAAGGGCTGCGGCTACTACCGCTTGAAGGCAAGTAGACCAACCCCTACTTACGGGGTCCAGGAGTTTAGATAAGTATCCCACAGGTTTCTTTCTTTCTGCCCATTCTTGTGCTAATACCCCAAATGCGGTCCCTTCATCAACATTGATAAATAGATAAAATGGTCTCTTTACATCTGGCAGGCTTAAAACTGGGGCATTTACTAAATCAGTTTTCAGTGTTTCTAATTGTTTATCATCATCCTCCGACCATTTCAATAATCCATCCTTAGTTAATTTGGTGTAGAGGAACTTCACCTTTTTGCTATAGTTCTCAATCCATTGCCTGCAATAGCCAAAGAGACCTAATAATTGCCTAACCTGTCTTTTAGTTCTAGGAGCCGGTAATGACAGTATGCCATTCACCCTTTCGGGGTCTAATTTCTTAGTTCCCTTGCTTAATCTGTGTCCCAGATATTTTACTTCTTTCTCAACAAATTGTAGTTTTGATTTTGTTACTTTCAATCCTTGTAAACTCAAAAAATTTAGTAACTTAATACTTTCCTGCCTCACTTTGTCTTCGCTATCACTAGCTAGGAGCAAATCATCCACATATTGGACCAGTGTGACTCCTTCACTTAACTCATACCCCTTCAGGATTTGTTCTAAGGCTTGTCCGAACAAGTTCGGAGATTCGGTAAACCCTTGGGGCAATACCGTCCACCGTAATTGTTGTTTCCGATGGTTATCTGGGTCTTCCCATTCAAAAGCAAAGTAATCTCGGCAATCTTCTTTGAGGGGGCATGCCCAGAATGCATCCTTCAGATCTATTACACTATACCATTGATTATCGGGCCCTATTTGACTCAGGAGGGCGTGTGGATTCGCCACCACCGGGAATCTAGCTATTGTTCTCTGGTTAATTTCTCGTAAGTCATGTACTAACCTATATTTTCCATCCGGCTTTTTTACAGGCAGGATGGGAGTATTAAAAGGAGACATACAGGGTTCTAGCAACCCCTTTTCAAGTAATCTTTGGATCTCAGGTTTCAAACCTAGCCTCCCTTCTCTAGGAAGGGGGTATTGTTTTATCCTGACTGGTATTTCTGGATTCTTTATTGTTACTGAAAAGGGTTCAATATCTAATTTACCTACTGTTTCCGGGGTGTACCAGACTTCACGGTTTATTTTCTCTTCATCTATTACTCGTAAGGGACACAATTTAATTTTTAGTTTTTCGTTTTCTACTTCTAAGCCAATTCCTAATTCAGTCATCAAATCTCGGCCCAATAAATTATAGTCTGCTTCAGGCATGAGTAGCAGGGACCCCACCCCTACCTTAGAATGGGTTTCAAAAAACACATCCTTTATTACGGGTACTCCAAAAGGTTGTCCTTTTGCTCCAATAACCTGTATAGTCGCCGAGGATATTTTACATCCTTGGGGCAATTTTTGAACGGTAGATCTTTCTGCTCCCGAGTCCACTAGGAACTCAATTTCTTGTTGCTGGGGACCCACTTTTAGTTTTATCAAGGGCTCTGTTTTTTTCTCGGGTTCCCAGCAAATAGAGCCCCTGACACCCCTAGTCTTCTTTGAACATTTTCTCATCCATCATTCTCTTTCTGCAGTCCTTTTTAACATGCCCTTTTCTTCCACAATAAAAACAAACCACAGTTCCCCATTCTCTCCCTCTTAAAGGTTTTCGGGTCTCCTGTCTTATCTGGCGAGTTTCAAACCCTTTTCCAGGGGTTGACGTCCTTTGCCCTTCTCTGACTGCAGCTACCAACATTCCGACTTGTTTCTTATGTATTTCCTCCTCCCTGCGGACATACACTTTCTGGGCTTCCCGTAACAATTCATCCAAACCCCTATCCTGCCAATCCTCCATTTTCTCCAGTTTCTTTCTAATGTCCGTCCATGATTTAGCTACAAATTGGGTTTTTAACAAGGCTTGCCCTACCGGTGTACTAGGGTCCAGCCCTGAATACAATTGGAGGTTCTTTCTCAGTCTCTCTAACCATTCCGTAGGGGTTTCATCTTTCTTTTGATGTTCACTAAAGGCTTTGTTTATATTCTGTCCCCTAGGGACAGATTCCCTTATCCCCTGGACAATTATGGTCCTCAGATCTTGCATATGGCCTCTGTCTATTTCGTTTTGGTTATTCCAATTAGGTCTCTGAAGAGGCCATTTAATATCTGCCACAGGACCCTGCTGGTGTTGTTGGTCCCAAATCCTCATCCCAGCTCTCCTGATCATTTCCCTTTCTTCTGCAGTGAACAATATGCCCAATATGGCCTGCAGTTCATCCCAGGTATAAATGTTGGGTCCTAGGAACTGGTCTACCCGTTCTGAAACTCCTAGGGGATCCTCTAACAAGCTTCCCATTTCTTTCTTAAATTCCCTAACGTCCCCGGAGTTCAGAGGGACAGAAACATATCCCATGCCAGGTTGCGCTCCCCCCATAGCAACTTCCCTAAGCGGATATAAATTACTTTTATCCTCCCCCATCCTAGTTTGACTTCGAGTTACTCGTCTAGTTTCAGAAGAACCAGAGGGAGAATCTGTATTGAAAAAGTCTGGCGCTGTTGGGGGCGGTGAAGGCTGTGGCGGTGGTGCTGGTGGTACATAAGGGAGGGGTGAGGTAGGGATTTCATCCTCATCCCGGGGTTTTTCCTACCCCCCTGTTTCTTCTCTCTCAAGTGATACAGATTTACTCTCGTCTCTGACCTTATCCACAAGTGTGCATATTCACTCTCCTCCAGGCTAAAGAGTTCCTTAGAATTAACATAAATATGTAAAGCCTGGCATATCCAATCTTCAAAGGACCCAAAAACGGGCCAATACAGGCGGTCACTTCTAATTTGTTTCCCACCCCAAACTTCCATACAATAATGTATCATTTTTGCTTTATCCTTACCCTGCCTAGAAGGGTAATCATCCCAATATTTAATCATTAATCCTAACGGACTGTCTGGCGGTATCTGGGGTAACCTAACCTTAGGCACCGACCCACCCATGGGATCAGAAGGTTTGCTTTTCTTCTGTCCCATCTTCCGGAGTGCCTTCACACACACACACAATCTTTTCCCCCTGTTCGTGGCCCAGTCCCTCGCGGGAGATGGGAACCGCACTACTAAGGGGTCCGCACTTGCTTCGTCCTCAAGTGGACGTCTCACACAGGCACACTCCAGGATACCCAACCCCAACCGAACGGATCACCAGCCTATACTTACTCACTCCTGAGTCTTCGTTCGGGTCTTCGTGCACAAAGTTTACGGGGTTGCCGGCTTTTATTTGCTTGCTGCCAAATTTCGAGTTCGTCGGTAGAGGTTTTGGGTGTAAAAACCCCCAACAGGGGCCGCTTACTCAGCGGGGCGCCCCCCCCGTGAGGTTTACAGCCAAATTGCCTCTATCCGAGTCACAGCACCAAATTTGTTATAGATTGAGGCCCAATAATTGGCAGGAACCAGTCCAATTAATCAAATTAGTTTATTAAGCAAGCGGCAGCAAGCAAAACAGCGCTGGGCGGCCGGGGAGTCTTTGCTCCGCCAACGGCGCACACCCACTCCCCGAAAGTAGTTGATTATATACTCTTCTGGTTCCCGTATATGTGTCAATCCTGGTATATTCCGTGTCTAAGCGACGTGTTGCTAGGGGGTCAGTCTTGTCCCGCCTCCTGATGGTCGTGAGGCTGAAGGCTCCTCATCTTTATCAGTGTCCTTGGGGAGACTCTTTTCAGCTTATCTCACAAATTAGCTCTTCCCTTTGAAGTGTTAAAACACACCAGATGCCTGTGATTTAGGCCTTGAGGTGTCAAAGTGCCCCAGACAGCACACCGGATGCCTGCGATTCAAGTATGTGAAGAGTCGAAACAGTGTAAGTTTTCACCAGCCTTTAAGAAAGCCTGGTTTGATTAACAAACATGATTCTATTTATTACAATAAGTAACTAAAGGTGATTTGCTGATCGAACAAGTTAAGCAAGAGGAACGAACCCATTGTGGCAGTCTTGAGAACTCCCTGTTTAACCAGAAGAGACACGTCCACAATGTTATCTTGCTACATCAACATGGGAACTCCTGTTTGACAAAAAGCTTAACCACAATGTTATCAGAATGTATTGTTTTAAGCTGATTCTGTGACCAACATTTTATCTAAACTACCTCAAGCAAGAAGCTACAGAGGGGCGTACCGAAGATGTCAAAACCAACCTCCGTGAAGATAAAAAGAGCTGCTCAGCTTGCTTGAATTTGCGAGCCTTTGGTGGAGCTGCGACTCCCCGGCCACCCAGCGCTGCTTTTGCCTTCCTACCTCAATAAATATTTATTGAATCTAATTTGGACTCGATTTATTTTAAATTCAACTATAACAAATTTGGTGCCGTGACTCGGATCCAGACAGCCGACTCGGAATTCAACTCTGGGAGCGCGCCCCATCTTCGGATGGTCCCGGAGGAGATTCCGACTTAGCTCACCTGGATTTTCCGAACTGAGATAGGAAAGCAAAAAGAAAAGAGAAAGGAGATACTGCAGTTCCCCGTAATTTTCGTGCACGAAGATCCGGACGAAGACTCGGGAGTGAGTAAGTATATTGCGGTTCTGTTCGGTCGGGGATTGGGTACCCGGGTGCGAGTGACTGAGACGTCCACTGGGCTTAGTAGCCCACCGGACGAAGTGAGTGTGGACCTCCTAATAGTGCGGTTCCCATTGTCCGCGAGGGCGTGGGCCACGAACGGAGGGAAGTGAGTGAATTTTGAGTGAAAGAAGGCACTTTCGGAAGATGGGACAGAAGAAAAGTAGGACTTCTGGTTCCATGCAGGAGATACGGGGTGGGGGTGGGCTCCCCGATATACCCCAAGATAGCCCGTTAGGCCTAATGATTCGATATTGGGATAGTTCCCCTTCTCGAAAGGGGAAGTCCAAGGAGAAATTGGTCTATTATTGTATGGAGGTATGGGGAAGAAAACAGATAAGAAAAGATTTATATTGGCCAATTCATGGATCCTTAGAGGATTGGATATGCCAACAATTAAACATATATGTTAACAACAAACGACCATTTAATAAGGAGGAGAGTGAATATGCCTTTTTATGGATCCTGGGCACGGCTCAGGCTGCTAATTTGTTTCCATTAAAAGAAAAGAAAAATGATAGAAAGAAAAGGTGGGATGTAGACGAACCTCCAGCGTCTCCCCCACCCTACGTCCCCCCTCCGCAAGGTCCTGAGCAAGATCTCCCTCCAACAGCCCCCACAGAACCTGGGGAAGAGGCTCCTCCTTCTAATCGAAGAATAACTAGAAGTCAAACTAGAGAAAGGAGGGAGGAAAACTTGTTGTATCCCTTAAGGGAGACTGCTATGGGGGGACCACAACCCGGAGTTGGATTTGTATCTGTACCCCTCAGCTCCGGGGATGTGAGGGAATTTAAGAAAGAAATGGGACACTTGTTAGAGGACCCATTAGGGGTAGCAGAACGTTTTGATCGATTCCTCGGGCCTAACATTTATACTTGGGACGAGATGGAGTCTATTTTAAAGATCTTGTTCACAAACGAAGAACGAGGAATGATCAGAACGGCAGGCATGAGGCATTGGGACCAGAGGCATCAGCATGGTCCCGCCGGAGATGTAAAATGGCCCTTACAGCGGCCCAATTGGGACAATCAAGACCCCGCACATAGAAATAACATGATTGATCTCCGGGATATGATAATTCAGGGGATTAGAGATTCTGTACCCAGAGGGCAATATATTAATAAGGCCTTTAATGAACAACAAAAGAAAGATGAAACCCCCACCGAATGGCTGGAAAGATTGAGAAAAAGTTTACAGCTATATTCTGGGTTAGACCCCGATAGCCAAGTGGGTCAAGCCCTGCTGAAAACTCAATTTGTAGCTAAAATCTTGGACAGATATAAGGGAAAAGTTAGAGAAAGTAGAAGACTGGCAGGGAAGGGGGTTAGATGAATTATTACGAGAAGCTCAGAAGGTGTATGTGAGAAGGGAAGAAGAAAATCAGAAGAAACAAGCCAGAATCCTGATGGCAGCTGTAAGGGAAGGACAAAATCAGGGCAGGAGAGGAGAAAGTCCCCGGAAGGGCCCAGTAGAACCGAGAAGAAGAAGATTTAGTTCGCAGGACATAGAATGTTTTTATTGTCGCAAGAAGGGACATCTACAGAGAAATTGTCGGAAAAGAAGGCAGGATGAGATTTTTAAGGAAGATTAGGGGAGTCAGGGGCTCTATTTGCTGGGGACCCCTAAGGTTACCGAGCCCTTGATAAAATTGAAATTGGGTCCTCAGCACGAAGTGTTCGAGTTCCTTGTGGACTCGGGTGCCGAAAGATCAACAGTCCAAAAGTTACCATCTGGATGTGTTGAATCAAAGGATAAACTCCAAGTAATTGGTGCAAAGGGGGAACCTTTTAAGGTGCCCCTGATAAGGAATGTAACAATAGAAGCCCCAAATAAATATGGAGTGGGAACATTTTTATTGGTCCCAGAAGCTGAGTATAACCTCTTGGGACGAGACCTGATGGTGGAATTAGGAATCAATTTGGAAGTAGAGCAAGAGAAATTAAAAGTAAGATTATGCTTATTAACTGCAGAAGATGAAGCCAAGATTAATCCAGAAACTTGGTATAGCCCAGGGTCGGTGGGAAAATTAAATATCAAACCGATCACAGTCTCCATAAGAGACCCAGACCAGCCAATTAGGATAAAACAGTATCCCATCTCTAGAGAGGGGAGAGAAGCGTTGCAGCCAATAATTGAGAGACTTTTGGCCCAAGGGCTTTTGGAACCCTGTATGTCTCCCCACAATACTCCCATATTGCCCGTAAAGAAGCCGGATGGGTCCTATCGTTTAGTACAAGATCTGAGAGCCGTAAATGAACGAACCATTACCCGGTTCCCTGTGGTGGCTAACCCGCACGCTATACTTAATCAGTTAAGTCCAGATTATAAATGGTATAGTGTTATAGATTTAAAAGATGCTTTTTGGGCTTGTCCCTTAGAAGGAAAATGTAGGGACTATTTTGCTTTCGAGTGGGAGAACCCCAAGACCCATAGAAAACAACAATTACGGTGGACCGTTTTGCCCCAGGGATTTACAGAGTCTCCGAACTTGTTTGGACAAGCTCTGGAACAGTTACTGGAATCTTATGAATTAAGTCAGGGACTAATTCTAATACAATACGTGGATGATTTATTGATCGCTGGAAGAACTCAAGAAGGAGTCAGAAATGAGAGCATCAAATTATTGAACATTTTAGGCCTCAAGGGATTAAAGGTTTCTAAGTCCAAATTACAGTTTACTGAAGAAGAGGTAAAATATTTGGGGCATTGGCTCATAAAGGGACACAAGAAATTAGATCCCGAAAGAGTAAAAGGAATTTTGTCTCTAACAGCGCCCACTAATAAAAGACAGATAAGACAGTTATTGGGATTATTAGGGTATTGTCGACAGTGGATAGAAAATTACAGCAGTAAAGTAAAATTCTTGTACGAAAAATTAACTAAAAACGGGTTGGTAAAATGGTCCCCTGAAGATGAGAATCGTTGGGAAAATATAAAAAGAGATCTGGTAGAAGCACCTGTCCTCAGTTTACCCGATATCCGTAAACCCTTTCAACTCTTTATCAATGTAGATAACGGGACAGCTTATGGGGTTCTGACCCAAGGATGGGCAGGGCAGAGAAAGCCTGTAGGATATTATTCTAAAATACTGGATCCTGTAAGCCGCGGGTGGCCCACCTGCTTGCAAGCAATAGTGGCCACTGCATTAGTAGAAGAAGAAGTTGGAAAAGTCACCTTGGGAGGTGAACTAAAAGTATACACCCCCCATAACATTCGAGGAGTATTGCAACAACGGGCTGACAAGTGGCTTACAGACAGTCGACTGCTAAAATATGAGGGAATTTTAATTAACTCCCCTCGACTAGAAATGGAAACCACTTCTATTCAGAATCCTGCCCAATTTTTATACGGAGAACCTAAAGAAGATTTGACACATGACTGCCTCCAACTAATAAATTTGCAGACTAAAATAAGGGAGGACTTAGAAGACGATGAATTAGACGAAGGAGAAAAATTATTTGTGGACGGCTCCTCACGAGTGGTTGAAGGACAACGGAAATCAGGATATGCTATTGTGGATGGGTATACTTTTAAGATAAAAGAATCAGGACCATTAAGTAAAGCCTGGTCCGCACAAGCGTGTGAGTTATATGCTATGCTAAGGGCATTAAAGCTCTTAGAAAATAAAGTTGGAACTATTTATACAGATTCAAAGTATACCTTTGGGGTGGTACATACTTTTGGAAAAATTTGGGAAGAGAGAGGCTTAATTAACACCCAGGGAAAAGGATTAGTCCATGAAAAGCTAATCTTAGAAGTTTTAAAGGCATTAAGAGGTCCACTAAAGATAGCCATAGTCCATGTAAAAGGACATCAGAAGGGACTAACCCATACTGTAAGAGGAAACAATCTAGCCGACGCGGAGGCAAAACGGGCTGCATTATTAATGGTTCAGACCTTGAGAGAGGAACCTGGAAGGCTAAAATTAGATAAAACTTTCACCCTCCAAGAATTGGATAAGCTAAAACAAATTGGAGCAAAAAGAGATGGTGATAAATGGCTGCTACCAGACGGCAGGGAAATTCTTCCAAAAGGATTAGCTCGGGGAATACTGAATAAATTACACCATAAAACTCATTGGGGAATTCAAGCTTTAGTGGATCAGTTTGAGACAAACTATGCCTGTGTCGGAATATACGGTCTAGCTAAGAGGATTTTAGAGGGATGTTTAACCTGTCACAAAGTGAATAAACGACAACTTAGGGAAAAGGTTCAAGGAGGTCGTGAATTGGCTAAAAGACCCTTTGAGAAAATACAGGTGGATTTTACCGAATTGCCAAAGGTGGGGAGATATCAGTATTTATTGGTCTTGGTACGCACTTTGTAGAAGCCTTTCCAGTGGTAAGAGCTACTGCAAAGACAGTTATTAAGATTCTCTTGGAAGAAATTATTCCAAGATATGGGACTGTTGTGGTAATTGACTCAGACCGAGGTCCACATTTCACATCCAAAGTAATTAAAGAGACAACTGAATTGTTCGGCACAAAATGGGAATACCATACTCCCTGGCACCCACAGAGTTCTGGGAAAGTAGAAAGAATGAATGGGGAGATAAAGAAACACCTAACCAAACTTATGGTGGAAACAAAAATGAATAGGGTTAAATGTTTACCATTGGCTTTGCTTTACATTAGAACTCAGCCAAGAACAGATACTGGTATATCCCCCTTTGAAATGTTGTATGGAATGCCTTATGACTTTGGGTTATTAGTGGAACACCCAAAAGTCGAGGATAAACTTTTAACAGAATATATTTTAGAACTTACAAAAAGAAGACAGGAACTAAGAAAGAAGGGCTTGTAGTACAAAGACCTCCCTTGGACATTTCCATACACCAAATCCAGCCCGGAGACCAGGTACTAATCAAAACCTGGAAAGAAACCTCCCTAACACCCCATTGGGAAGGACCCTTTGTTGTTTTACTTACCACAGATACGGCTGTACGGACAGCAGAAAAAGGATGGACTCACGCTAGTAGGATTAAGGGACCTACCTTCCCAGAGAAGTGGACTGTGACGTCGGAACCAGGAGATCTTCGAATAAAGATAAGGAAAAGCGAGACCGGTAAATGAACCACTCCAGAAGGGAACTAAGAGATAGTTTATATCGATGGTTCCAAATACCGCCAGGAAATACTCTACGAAAGGTATATTTTGCACCTTGGAGTGAAGAAAGGATACCGGACCAAACGGGGGGGGTGGATTATACAAACTAACAGGAACTCCCCAGGTTTTTCCATTTTGTTGCGAAACAGAGACGGAGATACCCGAATCACCCAGAATAGGAGATCTCTGGGGAATACCCTGCTTAGAACACCCTACTTCCGGACATTTATGTTGGGTTGTTTGCCGATGTCTAAATTGTAATAGAGATTGGTCCTGTGTTTCATTTAAGAGACAACCCTACTGTATGAAATGTCGCAATGATTTGATACGTGCCAGGGGACCAGAGGATCCAGTGGAAATTCATAAATTATTTTGTGGGTGGGAACTGTCAGTACCTGAACTTTGGGAAGTATATGAAACAGACTGGTATAGAGTTTTAAGACAGTGTGCTATAAGATTCGCCTGGAAACGGGCACAACAACCACATAGGTGGAAATAGATTTGAGAGATAACTAACTCTTTAGACCTTGGAAATTATTGACAGGATAACAGCAAAATTCCCCTGAAGATTATCTGCTGCTGCCGAGAAGATCTTGATATCCCGTTGCTCTCTGCAAAGGAGTAGACGAGGAAGGCAGAGAGGTACTAAACAGTGGGGAAATGAAAGCTGTTATCCTATTAATGGTATTGATTACCATGACTTTAGAAAATGAATCTTGGTTTAATCAGTCACCATGGCTGACTACCTTAATTTCTACTTTGGCGGGACCCCTCATGATGTTGCTATTGGCTCTGACTTTTGGACCCTGTGTCATTAATAAATTTGTAACCTTTGTTGAAAGCAGGTTAGAAAAAGTGCAGCTAATGGTGATGAAGCAATCAGAACTGGAAATGAAAATTATACCGAACGAAAATCCTGAATTAGATGCAGCTTGTGAGGTATGGTCTAGGTTTGTTCAGCAAATCACTTATAAATAAAAGAAGGGGGGATTGTAATAAGTAACTAAAGGTGATTTGCTGATCGAACAAGTTAAGCAAGAGGAACGAACCCATTGTGGCAGTCTTGAGAACTCCCTGTTTAACCAGAAGAGACACGTCCACAATGTTATCTTGCTACATCAACATGGGAACTCCTGTTTGACAAAAAGCTTAACCACAATGTTATCAGAATGTATTGTTTTAAGCTGATTCTGTGACCAACATTTTATCTAAACTACCTCAAGCAAGAAGCTACAGAGGGGCGTACCGAAGATGTCAAAACCAACCTCCGTGAAGATAAAAAGAGCTGCTCAGCTTGCTTGAATTTGCGAGCCTTTGGTGGAGCTGCGACTCCCCGGCCACCCAGCGCTGCTTTTGCCTTCCTACCTCAATAAATATTTATTGAATCTAATTTGGACTCGATTTATTTTAAATTCAACTATAACACACTGAGGTATCAGATATGGTATATAAGACAGAGTACTGAAATTACTCAGAAGCACATCAGTTTACAACAAGTGTGCATTATTTCACTAGCTTCCTTGTTGCTTCTTTCATCATTGACTAGTGTAATAAATAGCCAGATCCCTTAAACAGAAATGGCACTTATTTTATTATAGGGACAAAGCCAATAAAGCAAAAGCACAGCGCTGGGTGCATGACTCAAGTCAGAGGCACACCAGCTAACACTTCAGCCATGTCTTATATACATTCAGTATTGCATACGTATTCACTATTTTAGACAGAGTAATTGTTGATAATGGTTGATTATCATTAGTCCTTTTTCTCTTCTATTTGTGTGTTTCCTTCTGAATTGTTTCTGAGGATCGATGATCTTCAGTTCCCTTTTCCCATGCATCTGTTTCCTTCTGGTAGGATCAGCTCCCTTTTCCCATGCATGTGTTTCCTTCTGGTAGGATCGATTATCATCAACTCCCTTCTCCTATGCATCTGTTTCCTTCTGTTAATCACTTGTGGAGTCTTTTGGAGAAGTTCTCTTTTGTTTCTCTCGGATGTTTTTCTTCATGATGTTTTTCTTCATAGTTGCTGTTAGTTGTTATCTTTGAGGTTTCTCATGTTTCCTAATTTACTAAAGGTTAGTTATCCTTATAAGTCAAAGATTTATAGCCTTGTTATTATGGCGAAAGCCAACAATACCTTCACTGTTTTTCACAATTCCCCCTTTTTGTCTTTTATACTACATTTGGCTTGAGCCATAACTTTCATTGTGCTTAATCCATTTGTTTTGTTCATAGATCAATTCTGCTTCTTCCAATTGTTGTGGAGTATTTCTTATTCTCCTTAATACCATTATCTTTTTAGTTGAGCCTGAGGCTGCCAATTTTGGATTCTTGGGTATGGAAACTTCTTGCATGCTTTGGACTACTGTTATAATTAAGCGTATAAAACAAGGGATTAAGCAAGGAAGAAATAATAAACCAGCAACTGAACATAAGAGAATGTAGCCTAGTTTCTTCCACCAGGTTCCCCCAAAAACATTATTCCACCAATTATCGTTTAACATAGATTCCCATTTTTGAACCGGTACATGCGCAATTTTCCGGATTTCTTCTGTTACTTCCAATATTGCATCCCCATTACCATCTATCTTTAAACAACAATCTGAAGTGTTCCATTTTCCACAAATGCCCCCTTCTTCCACCAGTAAGTAGTCTAAGGCTAATCGGTTTTGGTAGATAGCAGCCCTCACTATTTCGGCTTTTATCATATCTTGTACCCCACCTCCGTCTGATATGTCCCAATGCCCGGCTTTAGTAAAGCAGAGCCATTGTTCCCCTCTAGGACAATGTACTCCTAGTCTTGTTCCGCCTATTCCTAAATTCTTCCCAACCCAATATTCGTGTTGGTCGTATTTGCACACTGTTAACTCGTGGCAGTTATAACAGTGGCTGTTGATATGCGAATGCACTGTCATAGTGGAAACCATCTTCCTATTCCAGGAGACCTGCTGGTAACACTTCATGCATTCGTTACTGGATACTAAGGATACCGCTAATAACAATACGAGGAGTGGAGGTCCAGTATGGCTTATACTCCTACCTCTCATGCCTGTTGGGGTGCTTCCAACAGCCGAGAAATAATTCTTCTTGGCAGCGAGTACAGTGGCCAACCTGGTCTTGCCCTCCATCCTCTTTTGATCTGGTATCCCTGGCTCTTGTAGCAGGTAGGGTTCTTATCTCTTTTTCCAAGCAAATCGGTTTTTACAGTTAGAAACCACTGTTTCCCACCATTCTTCAGGAATTTCCCACAGAACCGGCACTAGCAATTCCCACCCACAAATTAATGTTACGATATTGGTATATCATATCTGAGTTTGAGCCAAACTCGAATTTTGCTTCCGGCAATTTAAACAGAAGGGATGTCTTCGGGATGAATGGTAATACCAATTTTGCTTACAACCTAAGCATTCACACTTCACCCAACTATGATGTCTAGCATAGGGATGTATCAGACAAGGTATACTACGGGGTACTGGAGGGGGCTGTAGTTCTTCCTCAAGGTTAGGATATAGCCGACTATCTTCTTTATATAAATCGCATGCAAGTGCAAACAGAGAGTTTTCAGTTTTATACAACCCTGACCCTCCTGTCTGTAATGGGAGTGCTCTTCCCCAAGGAGGATATCTAATTTTCCTTAAGGTTTGCCCCGGCCATACCCGAAACCAACGATAAAGTTCTGGTTTCACTCCCCAAGTTTCTGTGATTTCTAAGTTATTATTCAGTTCCTCTCCCATACATCACCGCGTTGGTTGGCGTTTTAAGGTGAGTCTGGTGTCCCCGGGAGTTGAAGTCAGAGTCCAGTCTCTAGGTTCTTCTACTGGTCCTTTTGTTCTGCTGGCATGAGTCCACCCTTTTTCCTTCATCCGTACTGCAGCTTCCGTAGTCAACAGCACCTGAAAGGGACCCTCCTACTGGGGAGTTAAAGATTGCTCTCTCCATGTTTTTACTAAAACCCGTTCTCCAATTTTCATGTTATGGATCTTAAAATCCAACAGGGTAGTTTGTGGGAGCAACCCTTTATTTCTTAGTTGTTCCAAGTTCTTTGCAATCTGCATTACATATTGTTTAATACTAGCCTCCCCTCCTTCACAAGTGAGTGATTTGAGTTTTAGGAGGGGTGTGAAAAGATAGTAACAGCTCCTCCAGAGCCTGTCCAAACAGGTTGGGAGACTCTGTAAACCCTTGAGGTAGCTTTGTCCGTCTAAGCTGCTGTTTACGTCTGGTGTTTGGGTCCTCCCGTTCAAAAGCAAAGATATCTCGACTTTCCTCAGCCAGGGAACATGCCCAAAACGCATCTTTTAAATCCACTACACTAAACCAGCTGTGTTCCGGGGGAACTTTGCTCAGAAGGATATAAGGGTTTTGTACAACAGGGTACCGAGTCAAAGTTCTCTTATTCACCTCCCGTAAGTCTTGCACCAACCTATATGTCCGCTGCAGCCCAAACTTGCTGATTAATTTTGGATTCGTCCTCCTGACTTAATATTTTTGCAATCATTTTCCCCTCTTCGGGGATTACTCCAACCCCCAGCTGGATCTGCAAGTCTCTTCCCAACAGATTGCACCCAGCCCCAGGCACTAACAAGATATTCCCTACACCTATTTTGTCATTACCTTCAAAAACCACCTGCTTGATCACCGGGGCTTTAAAACTTTCCCCCTTTGCTCCCATTACATTAATTACTTCTTTACTTATAATGCATCCTTTAGGTATGTTACAAACACAAGTTCGCTCAGCTCCTGTATCTACTAGAAATTCTAATACTTCCTCCTGGGGGCCTACTTTTAGGTTTATCAAGGGCTCAAGGTGATAGATATCCCCCGGGAGGTAGAGCCCCTGACACCCCTAATCCTCAATTTCTCTAAACATTTTCTGATCTTTATCCCTTTGAGGACATTCCTTCTTAAAATGCCCAAGTTTCCCACAATAGAAACATCCACTTCCTTCATTCCTTTTCTCAGTTCCCGATGGTCCCCTTCTGGGAGGGATCTGATTCTGTCTAAAAGTCTCCTCCCGCCTCTCAGGATTCCGTCCCATCCCCCCCATCACCCTGGGATTTTTCTGAATATTTCCTTCCCTCATGGTGGCTACCATGATTTTAGCTTTTGCTTTAGCCTTCTCCTCATCTCTTCGTACATATACTTTCTGAGCTTCCCTCAGTAATTCGTTCAGGCCCCGATCCTGCCAGTCCTCTAGTTTCTCTTAATTTTCTTCGAATGTCTGGCCAGGCGTGTGTAACAAATGGAACTCTCAGTATTGTTTGCCCCACGGGACTCTCTGAATCTCTTCCTGAGTACTGCCTCATGTCAGGTCGCAGCGTTTCAGGCCATTCGGTCGGGGTTTCCTCCCTTCCCTGCTGCCCATCAAATGCTTTGGTTACATTCTGCCCTCTAGGAGCGGCTTCTTTTATACCTTTAATAATTAAATTTCGATAATCACTCATGTTCCTACGACCCTCTACATCATTTTGATTCCAATTTGGGTGTACTATTGGCATCTTCTGGTCCCCAGGTGGGCCTTGCTGATTTTCCCTTTCCCAAATTCTCATCCCAGCTGTTCTAATCCTTTGCCGTTCTTTGGGAGAAAATATTATACTTATTATCGACTGCATTTCCTCCCAGGTATAAATATTAGGGCCTATGAATTGGTCTAATTTTTCTGATAGGCCTATTGGATCTTCCAGTAACCCTTTTAATTCCTTTTTAAAGTTACTGACTTCAGTGGAAGTCAAAGGAACGTTTACAAATCCTATCCCCCCCTTGTGCTCCCCCCAGGGGTACTTCCCTTAAGGGGAATAAACTAACTCCTGGTGTTTCTTGCACCGTGTCTTGGTCTTCCGATTCCTTTACTTTAACAGAAGTTTTCCGCCGTAACCTAGGAGAGTTTGTAAGTGATACTTTTTCAATTAACCTCTGAGACCTGTCCGACCTTCTCCTAGCACTAGGTGTCAGCTCTTTTCCAGGAGAAGGGGGGGCTGTTGGAGGGAGGCGGTAGGGAGGGGGCAAAACTTCCAGAGGATCCCACCGCTTCTCCTTTTCTTCCCTTGAGATCTCAGATATTTTAAAGGTACTAACTCCTTTTGGCCAAATCTCCCCTTTCCAGCAGGAGGCATATTCACTCTCCTCTGGGCTGAAGGATTCTTTAGAGTTTTGTGGAATAAATACTAAATTGGCTAAAAAAATACAAAAGTACAGCATTGTTCACACATTAAGGAAAAGTATAAAATCAAGAGGCTTCTGAGGTAGAAAATAGCCGCAGCTGGCATGAAGGACACAACATCTGTGGTTCCCTGATAAGCTACATGAGGTACGGGACGGGATGCAATTATTCCGTGGCTTTACCTTATGATGTATAGCGGATACGGGAATGGGATGATACCATGAAACAGATAAGCTGCCAATTAGCTGCCCGCTAGATGCTCAGAGCCAACATTTTGTCAAATTTTGATGAAATGCTGTCCTTTGTGCGAACTTTGCTCATTATAATGTCATTATAATGCCAAAACACACCTCCATCCCGAAGGCTACCCGCCTCCAAGGTGCGAGCACTCCTTCTTGAGTCTGCGCCCTGAATTTCTCGTAAACTATACCTTTAATTGTGAAGCGAGAGAATTTTACACCAATCATGATAAAAGTATGTATGACTAAAGTCACTCAAACTCCACCTTGAAGATAACAACTAGTATAAAAATAGCCCGAGAGAGGGGGGATACCCGGGGAAGACACCATCACAAAGAATTACATCACTGACTTCTGGGATCAGTCGACGGGCTGAGCCTCTCTTCCCCCCCATAGGGACGCCTTTGGGTAAGACTTAGATTATACCGAGTGCTTCCTCGGGAAACTTAGAAATTTCTCTAGAGACTCTCTTTTCCACATTTAGAGCCAGGCTGTATCGTTTATAACTTTGTCGCGCGTTTTGTATATGTAACAATACTTTCATTTGCACGTGCTTTGCAGACAGTGTATTTATCACCGGCAATCCTAAGAACCTATCTATCTGTTGTTTAAATAAACTGCACTTTTTTAAGTAGCTAGTCGTTTTGGTTTCTCACTGAACGCGACCAAAGACTGGAGAGTGGCCGTGCTAGTTCAGGAGCACGACTAGACTGAAGGTGCAGTCCACTATTAGTGTATCCAAATCGTAATAGTTTAATACATATTAAACGCGATTGGACTGATAGTGCTGAATTGGGCATCACTCAGAATTTAAACCTAGCCGCACCTAGCCTCCCACCTCGGTGAGGAGGGTTAGAACACAAGGGGGTTTATTTTCTGCCAAAACCGCTTTGCCCCTTTTCACGCAACAAGTTTACATAAAGGTTTAAAGCCTGGCATATCCACCCTTCAAAGGACCCATATCTAGGCCAATACAAATGGTCTGCTCGTATAGGTTCCTTTGTCCATTCTATCATATAATACTGAATCATTTTAACTTTATCCTTATTTTTAGTATCCGGATCGATATTCCAATTAGCCAATTTTATCCCCAAAGGACTGTCTTGGGGTATATCTGCCGGCACTTTCCCGCTCCCCTTTTCCCTGGGGCTGTCTTCTGCTCACCACAGCAGTCAAGCACCCAATTTTCCCGGGGCTGTCTTTCACTCAGTTTCTGACGCTTCGTCTCTTCACCGGCCAATTCCCTCGCAGGAGACTGGAACCGCGGTTAGAAAGACTCCACACTCGCTCCCCAGATCCGGACTGTCCGGTCCGAGTTCCACAAACACAGCAATCAAGCCCCAAACCTGCCCAACCAGGCAGTACTTACAGTCCTGTTTTCTTGCCTGGGTCTTCGTGCACAAGAATTATGGGCTACCGCGATTTTTCCTGGGGAGACTTACCCCTTTTGCTTTATGAGTCCCTCCTCTCGTGGGATTATCAGCTTGGAGTCTCAACAGGCACCGGGAAGTCCTTCGAGCAGGCCGCCGAAATCAGTGGGGTGCATCTCCTGCTCGGGGTCTCGGAGCCCACTGGGACCAAGTGAATTCTCCCGGACGAGCCCCCAAATTGTAATAAATAGCCAGATCCCTTAAACAGAAATGGCACTTATTTTATTATAGGGACAAAGCCAATAAAGCAAAAGCACAGCGCTGGGTGCATGACTCAAGTCAGAGGCACACCAGCTAACACTTCAGCCATGTCTTATATACATTCAGTATTGCATACGTATTCACTATTTTAGACAGAGTAATTGTTGATAATGGTTGATTATCATTAGTCCTTTTTCTCTTCTATTTGTGTGTTTCCTTCTGAATTGTTTCTGAGGATCGATGATCTTCAGTTCCCTTTTCCCATGCATCTGTTTCCTTCTGGTAGGATCAGCTCCCTTTTCCCATGCATGTGTTTCCTTCTGGTAGGATCGATTATCATCAACTCCCTTCTCCTATGCATCTGTTTCCTTCTGTTAATCACTTGTGGAGTCTTTTGGAGAAGTTCTCTTTTGTTTCTCTCGGATGTTTTTCTTCATGATGTTTTTCTTCATAGTTGCTGTTAGTTGTTATCTTTGAGGTTTCTCATGTTTCCTAATTTACTAAAGGTTAGTTATCCTTATAAGTCAAAGATTTATAGCCTTGTTATTATGGCGAAAGCCAACAATACCTTCACTGTTTTTCACACTTAATAACCTTCTTACTGTGTGAGAAAATAGCTAATTACTGACTTTCTTACCATGTAAAAATAGTTAGCCACTGAGCTGATGTTACAGAGAGTGATAATGAGGAGACAACCAGAAGTAGTTAATCACTTCAAGGTTCTTCTATACATCAAGTACGTACTCCTATACCAATTAGGATAGAGTTATGGCTGCTTCAAAGAACATCCTTATTATCTTCAAGAAGTTGGCAAACTTACAGCAAACTTTTACTGTCCTGAGATGACTCAATACCTTAAAAGGATAATGTGAGGAAGGGTCTCCTTACCCAAACGACCACCGAGACACTCACTGCTTGCGCAGAAGCGTTTTGCCAACCCAGAAAAAATTTGATGCGCATGGGCAAAAAGGCTATTCGGTCATCCTAATGAATGTGTAAGCCTAGGTGGAGTTATGTATTAGGCAGGCGGAATAGTGAGAATCTTTTGTGTATAAATAATGGGTGAATATCCCCGGTAAGGTGTGCTAGATTTGTGGGGTTTTCCCCCAGCACCCAACGTCGAATGAAGCAATATCTCCTCTCTAAACTACTTTTGGTTTCGAGGGCTTTTATTTTAGGTAACAAGTACGGCTGCTGCCACAGTCTCACCTACTTTAAATGGCAGCAGTTAACAAATACCCCATCCATCAGCAGCTCTTCACTGCCATTTTCTGATGAAAGGAGGAGTGTAAATTGTGACAAGCAGTGAGCACAAAGCAGAACTTCCCGTTCTCGCTAAACCACTTCCAAGAAGCAGGAAGCAAGCAGGGTAGAAAAGCAAAGAAAACCACTGAATGGAGATCCCTGCCCCCCCCCCCAATTTTACTCGCTAATCGGATGTGACGTCAGGATGTCGGTGAGCATGATCCACGAGGGAGACAGATATGCATATATGACCACCCCCCCTCTTCTCTCCTCCCTCCCACTCGGGTTTCGGCCTTGCGGTTGCTATCCATTTGAACAATCAGCCACCACTACAGGTTCCCTCCCTGCCCGCTCCGATGTAGTGTGATCTTACATCCATGTCCATTGTTCATTGTCATACTACTGACACTTTGCTTGCTGGGGACAGAATGCGCCCTCGCACTCCCTTAGCGAGGTGGAGGAGTTAATACGTCCTTCCAACCTTCTTTTCTTTCCCCTTTGACGAAATTGATCCCTCTCCTCTCTGGCCCTAGAAGCTGTCCGTCATACGGAAGGCCCTGCCTCTTCCGGGTCTCTTCGGCTGGGCCACCGCCGCCTCCTCCTCTCTCGCTTGCTCTCTCTCTTTTGTGAGTTATAGCAACTGTTGCCTCGTGAATCAAGCGCCGTAGTCACCGTAGTCCTGGTGACTGTTACTTATCAACAACAACCGCTCTTCCGCTGCTTTCCATCTCCTTCCTCGTCGTCACCTACAACAGCCACCACCAGCAAGAACAACAACACAGCTTTCCACAGTTCAGGTGAATGTAACTGTTCTGTACAGGCTTGTGATACCGCCTTTCTATCCCTTTCTTCTCCTCTCCCTCCACCCCAATCTTTACCTCCTCCCTCCTTGCAGTATCCAGGCTGGGACTGCTCCATTGGGCTTCACTATTGATGAGGGGGGAGGGGGGAGGGAGAAGCCTCGAGCGCTTTCTCTTCCTCAGCCTTTCTTCCCTCCCATTTTATAATATGGGAAGAGACATCATTTCCAAAGGGGAAAAAATAATGTAAATTGCCCTGTGGTTGTTTATTATGAAGGGTATTTATTTTTTTTTTTTGTAAGTTGTTATCTGACATGCTGCAGTACTTGTAGTGTTCCAAAGTATCTTGTATATCAATAGGGAAGGCTAGCGGGTGACACAGCAGAGGGATTAGAGATCCTTTAAAACTGTCTTGAAGGTGTGATTAGTAGTTAATAGTAGAGGTTGAAGGGCTGATTGGTACTATATAAAATCCTTTAGTGCAATTAGCTGTAATTTCCATAAACCAAGCTATCTGGTTGCAAGTGTAATTTAATTTTATGGCCGTACTTCTGAATTCCCAACTTCCTGTTCTCATCAAGTAACATTTTCATTTTATTTTAAAAACATATTTGTTCCACGTGGAATTTTTGATTGTATTATTTTTCATGCACTGATTCAGAGCCTTCTTGAATTCTCCAGCTCATACTACTTGTAGAATTTAACTTGATAGTATAGAAACCACTAAATTTTCAGTAAACTCAAAGGAGTTGTGCATATTTAGAGCACACAATGCTGTGTGTTTGTCTTACTTTCTTAGAAACACGTTTGTTTCTGAAGAGCTAAAGAAGTCTTTAATGTATAGTTCCATAACCATAAGAACCATTTACCTGGGTATGTTTTCTTAATTAAGGTGGTCCAACCGTGCCATCTTATTCATCCATATGGTTTCCTGTTGTCGTTCAGTTTCTGTATCAACTTGCGTTATCTCAGTAGATGTTCTAAAATAGTTTCATAGTCTATTAACCCTAGCTTATACTGTGTTAGGAAGTGCACCTCTGCTTACAAAAAATGTATGTGTTATATTTCTTATGAACATAGTGTTTTTCTGCTACCTAATAAAAGTGCTAGGTATAAAAACAATGACAGATTGTCTCTACTGTGGGTTTTAACCTATTTTTAAATTAGTTTAAAAGAAGAAAAACACTGATACTGTGTAACTATCTAGTTCTTCACAACCCCTTAGCCAATGTTTTTTTCACCGGTTCTTAACATAAATCCTATGTGTATTTCCAATATAATTGCTTTACTTGGATTTACTCTAGTCTGTCTCTCTCTCTCACATTTAGTGTCGTGATGAAATGTTTAGTTGCCTCTTATGCCCATACTTACATGGCACAAAACAGGGATATTTTTATCTTCAGTGATTCCTTTTTGTTTTGTTTTATCACATTATCAGTCCTTTTGAATTAAACCTAATTTTGAACTAACTATAATATTTTATTAGGAAAATAATGATTCATTTTTTAGAATTACTGTTTACTAGCATGCAGATACAAGCCTATGAAATGGAAGACAAAATGATAGATTTTTGCTGAATTGTTTCCTATCCACTGTTCTTTCCTTTTCCGTGTTAGATGCTTTGCTTCCGCATGGTTTAATGTTTCACAGTTTACTTGAGGTAGTGGGATGTGGCAAGGCTGGGAAGCATTGTATATCAGACATCTCTGAAGTATATATATCCAGCTGAGCTGCAGGGATAGCCTGCAGTTACTCTTTTGTTAATCTGTTTTCTGTTTGGGTGTAAATGTTACCTGCTTCATCTCAATATACACAAAATTGACATTTAAAATTTATTTTGAAGAAGACTCCTTCAGCCAATTGCAAATGACTAGGAAGAACGCTTATTCAGTAGTTCAGGATCTATTTTTCACACTAGCAACCTGAAGATTGGTTAAAACATCTTTAAACATACTGTGAAAATAATCATGTTGAGGAATTTGCCTTTTTGTCAAGCAGGAGAATCTGAGGAAGTTTTAAAATTATTTCTTTAGATAATTTAGAAATTATCTGTAAGTGTGCTCTGTTGACATCTGCTTAGATTTTTGCAGAACATATTAAAACCTGCCCCCTTAGTGCCTCTGTGCCTGGCTTGACATCTCTGTTGGTGTGGTAACCCTTTGCCACTTTAAATTTACCATTAAAAAAATCAGAGATTTACTAAAACTTAGTATTGGAGTAGCTGGTTTGGTTTTTTGTTTGTTTTTTTTTTTTTTTTTTTTTTAGTATCTATGTTAAAATATATGTGTTATATATTTCATATATATGTATCTGTATACATTTAAATACGGGTGATTGAGCTTTTTTTTTTTTTTTTTCAACACGCCCTATTCTTGGAATTGCATATAAGTTAATTTTCCTGAAAGTTCTGGGTGATTGACACTATGTCCAGACAGAAAAAGAATAAATTCAGTAAAGATATGCCAAAATGAAAACTAATTTATGATGGAAAATGTTCAAAAACCTTGAGTGTTGATGGCAATATCCATTTCACTTTGAGTAGATCTTTATTGTGTACATGAGAAACAGCTATTTAGAGAGAATGAGCATCTGCCTATGTGTCAAAGCCTGCTCTACGTACTTGCATCAAGTATTTAAAAGTTTGATGCTGAGAAGGAGTGAGGGAGGAAGAAGGAATTTCAGTGGAAAAGACTAGAGGGAGCATTGAACTTGGACAATTTGTACTGCAGAAGCATGCTAGTCTCACAGATGAGGGAGATGCTCCATAGTAGTGGAGAGGGGAGTGCTAGTTTAATCTCAGTAGGGTCTGGTTCTGGTTGAATTTCTTCATGTAAGGAATATTTATTCAACCAACCCGTCTCACCAAATTTAACAGATTGAGGCTCTATCCTGTTTTATATAAACAAACCTATGTGTCTGCAGAAGTTTCATTTACTATAGTTACATTCAAAGGACTATCTTATGGTACTAATAAAGGGTTACTTATGGAACAATTGAAGTTGGACAGCATTGCAACTGCTCTTTGCTAAAGTCCCTCCTGTCTCTGGTATATCCTTGAGCAACACAGAGGAAAACACTTGCTATCAGTAGAAACTAGATCTAACAAAAATCAAGACTGGAAAATGTAGTTCAGACAATCATTAGCTAGTTTTTAAGTACAACTATTTTTACAGTATAATATATCTAGATGTCTTTAACTGTAGCTGTGTAGATATAATAATTTTAGACTGCTTTCCAAGCTGTTTACCATCACTTTTGAGATCGCAATCAATAGGGTAGCTTTTAATGTTGCAGTGATGTGTCCTTGAAAGTAATTAAAAGTAGCAATCACTGTACTACTTAAGTCTCTATATTTATCTTTTTGCCTGTGTTGATGGAAATGGGTGTTTGATCCTGGACTCCGAGTTGCTACTGTGTTCTTTACAAGGCTAAATCCTAGAAGTGGAGGAGGTGAGGCAACTTCTCTTTGTGATTTGTCTTATAAGCCCATTATCCTAATGTAGGCAAAAACAAAAAAAAGGTTTGTTTTTGCTTTAGAAAATACATCGCAAGCTTGTGAATTCTGGAGAAAAAACAAAATGCCAGTTACAAACCAGTTCTCATTCATGAATGCTCTCTTAGGAAGAAATTTGCTCCCCCCCCCCCCCCCCCTTTTTTTTTTGCTTTCAGAGCAGTCTTCATTTTGTTATTATTTTTTGAGGTCCCTGTAGAAAACCTCATCCAAGTAGTATGAAATGTTTTATGTTTTGAGGTGCACAAACTGGGTATTGTATAGACTAGTTATCTTAGCCTTTCCTATAACTTTTGAAACATCTTTTTATTCTTGTGTTCCTAAGGAAATGGTTTCTGTGATGCTGCCCTCCATCTTATTTGAGAAGAGGGGTAGCGGTTTCAAAAACACAAATTTCATCAAAATAATTATCTGGGGAAAGGTAAGACTAAATTTATGCTACTATTGAAGAAAAGGCAGTCGGTGCTCAGGTGTTATATATTCCATTTGGCAATAGACATCTGGCCAATCAGCAAACAACCACACCCTATACTCCATCTATTGTAGTATGGATACATTTAAAGAGCAAAAGGCATAAGCAAGATTTCCTAATTCCTATAGATGTCATTAATCATGCTACTATAGAATGACGTATAGGAGAAAAGCCATATTGTCCACTTCTATGTGCTCTCCTCCAGTGGATTTGCTAAAATATTATTGAAAATATTGATCTTGTAGAGGTATTTGTAGATATCTAATTTGGCCTGCAGAATCTTTATGATTGAAAATAATGAGCAAAACCAGAAGAACGCAGTTTGACAAAAACATCTTAGAGTCATCTTGAAGATCCATTGGGCATACGTAGATATAAAAAGTAAATATGAAGCATCATGCTGCCATTTTTAAAGTGGTGTTTTGTTTTTTTTAGGTTGTGAATTTATGATCCAAAATATAGATTGATATCTTGTTCTTTGTGAGTGTAAAATAAAGTATCTCTACATAGCATGTTGTGCAGATGTTTTAGCTATTGAAACATTAAATTTGAGCTTTCTTGGTGTTTAAGATTTTTAATTGTCCTCCTAAATGACAAATTAGAGAAAAACTTGGTTGTTTGCTTTCAGTTAGAATGCAGTGAAGATATGTACTGCTTTAGTTTTTCTGCTTTAATATTTATTAAATATTTGCTTGTGTGTACAAGCAAAGTAAAATAAGGAATTCATTCACTACCTTTCATCTGCAGGCAGATGTTTAGCCATTTCTAGGAAAGCAGGGCTTCATCACTGTCCTGGTTCCGGTGGGGATAGGGTTAATTTTTCCTGGTATTCCATGCCATGTGAGCCACGCCCACCCTGAGCTGCCGGGGGAGGGGGCAGGAGGTTGCTGCTTAAAAGCGGGCTGGGGGGTCCTGGGTCCGGCGGGCGAGCGGCGGGGGAGCTGCGGTTCCATAATCGTGTTTGTATATTCCCCTGTCCGTGGTGGTGGTGGTGGTGTTGTTGTTTGCCTGTTCCCTTTGCTGTTCTGTTAAACTGCCTTTGTCTCAACCCAAGAGTCTTGCCTTTTCTTACGATTCTTCCTGTATTAGGAAGGCGCGAGCGAGCGGCACGTGGTTCTTTCTTGCCATCTGAGGCTAAACCACGACAGTCCTTTTTGGCGCCCAACGTGGGGCTCGAACCCACGAGATAACGACAGAATCCAACTAGAACGTGGAAAAAACGGTTTTGGTTTTTTAGGTAAATAGTCACTGGTCATCATGTTGCTTGGTTTGTTCTCATGGCTGTTACATAAATTCCTATATGGCTTATGTACTCCCTGCGATGCTGTTTACCGTGTCTGGAAGAGGGATGAGGATTATCATTCTGCTGTCCTGTGCGATATCTGTTTATGATATGATAACATCACTGTTCAGACGGCTATTTTGGGGTGTTTATGTGGTTTTGCTGTCCTGTCCGTACATTGGGCACCGTCTCTCAGAATTTGTTAATAATTTCCCCAGCCCTTTTGCCTCCCTTTTCTCCTTCGGGTCAGGTATGACAGCTTTTGAGAATTTTGAATATCCTTGGGATACTCAAACTAGCGTGTTCCTAGTGCTATGTCTCCTGAATACGTTCCAGGTCTTGTTTAGGGTTAAGCGACTATTTAAGACTACCACCCGGAGATCTGCTCCGAGGCTGGATAGTCAGGGGTGGCACGGCATGTGGGAGAGCATGGGCAGGTACCTAGAGAACTACTCACCTCCAATGGTCTGGGACTTTACCCCTGAACAATTACAGGACCCTGATAAAGTGGTAGAATATTTGAAGGGAAAATGCTGTGGCTATTCTAGAGAGGCACAACTCACCGCGCTGTGCTGGGCCCTGGCCAGTATCTACCAGGCACTGCTCAGAATTATGCAGCACCCTCAAGGGGAAGAGATGGAAACCAGACCGGCAGCCCCTGCGGCTGCTGCAGCCCCCGTGGTAGCCCCTGCGGCTGCTGCAGCCCCTGTGACGGACACTGCCACTGAACCAGGGAATCAACACGTGCGGGTATCAGTTGCCCCCATACAGAAGAAGAAGTACACAAAGAAATCAGTTCGCTTAGTAAGAGATGATGATGAACCAGGGCCATCACGAGAGCAGGAGGAAGAGGCAGAACCAGAGATAATTACTCGATCCCTATCCTTGAGTGAGCTGCGGGATATGCGAAAAGATTTCAGCCGACTTTCAGGCGAGCACATTGTCACCTGGCTGCTCCGGTGCTGGGATAATGGGGCCAGTAGCCTGGAATTAGAGGGTAGGGAAGCCAGGCAGCTGGGATCCCTGTCTAGGGAAGGCGGCATTGACAAGGCAATTGGGAAGAAGACCCAAGCCCTCAGCCTCTGGAGGCGACTCCTGTCAGGCGTGAGGGAGAGGTACCCCTTCAGCGAGGATGTTGTATGTCAGCCAAGCAAGTGGACTACCATGGAAAGAGGTATCCAGTACCTGAGAGAATTAGCCGTGCGGGAGATGATTTATTATGACTTGGACAATGCAGACTTACCCACAGACCCTGATGAGGTGCGATGCACAAGGCCCATGTGGTGGAAGTTTGTACGGAGCGCACCATCGTCATATTGCCAACTCCCTGGCAGTAATGGAATGGAAAGGTGAAGAGGGACCAACGGTGGATGAGGTAGCTGGCCGGCTCCGGCGATATGAAGAAAGTCTCTCTTCCCCCCTTGTCTCAGCTGTGGAGAAACTGTCGCGGAAGGTCCAGCAACTTGAAGAGAATATGTCCTACTCCCCACCTGCACGGGCCAGCATCTCAGCTATTAGAAGCAGGCATTTCCCCACTCAAGAGAGAGAGTACGGAGGGTACACACCACGAGGCACCCTGTGGTTCTACCTGCGGGACCACGGAGAGGACATGAGGAAGTGGGATGGACAACCTACTTGGATCCTGAGGACACGTGTACAGGAGTTGCAAGGAAGGACAACCACAAAAGGGGATCCCTCCAGGAAAAGTGCTGACCCCGTTCCCCAGACAGAGCAGAAGGCCTGATCTTGCTTCTGATCCTCTTGAAGGAACTTCCAAGTCATTTATGCAAGAAGTGAGTAATGGATACTATGACCAGTATTAGGGGGGCCCTGCCTCCGGCCAGGTGGAGGAAAGGGACAACCGGGTTTATTGGACGGCGTGGATTCGATGGCCTGGCACATCAGACCCACAGGAGTATAAGGCTCTAGTGGACACGGGTGCGCAGTGTACTTTAATACCATCAAGCTATAGAGGGGCAGAACCCATTTGTATTTCTGGGGTGACAGGGGGATCCCAAGAGTTGACTGTACTGGAGGCGGAAGTGAGCCTAACTGGGAATGAGTGGCAAAAGCATCCCATTGTGACTGGCCCAGAGGCTCCATGCATCCTTGGTATAGATTACCTCAGGAGAGGGTATTTTAAGGACCCAAAAGGGTACCGCTGGGCCTTTGGCATAGCTGCTTTGGAGACGGAGGAAGTTAAACAGTTATCTGCCTTGCCTGGTCTCTCGGAGGATTCTTCTGTTGTGGGGTTGTTGAGGGTCAAAGAACAACAGGTGCCGATTGCTACCACAACGGTGCATCGGCGGCAGTATCGCACTAACCGAGACTCTCTGATTCCCATCCATGAGCTGATTCGTCAACTAGAGGTTCAAGGAGTGATCAGCAAGACTCGCTCACCCTTTAACAGTCCCATATGGCCGGTGCGAAAATCTAATGGAGAGTGGAGGCTAACTGTAGACTATCGTGGTCTGAATGAAGTCACGCCACCGCTGAGTGCTGCCGTGCTGGACATGCTAGAACTCCAGTACGAACTGGAGTCCAAGGCAGCCAAGTGGTATGCCACGATTGATATAGCGAATGCATTCTTCTCAATCCCTTTGGCAGCAGAGTGCAGGCCACAGTTTGCTTTCGCTTGGAGGGGCGTCCGATACACCTGGAATCGACTGCCCCAGGGGTGGAAACACAGCCCCACCATTTGCCATGGACTGGTCCAGACTGCACTGGAACAGGGTGAAGCTCCAGAACATCTGCAGTACATTGATGACATCATTGTATGGGGAAACACAGCAGAAGAAGTTTTTGAGAAAGGGAGTAAAATAGTCAAATTGCAAGCCCTCTGTATCAAGTAACCCGGAAGAAGAATGATTTTAAATGGGGTCCTGAGCAACGACAAGCTTTTGAACAAATCAAACAGGAAATAGTCCATGCAGTGGCCCTGGGGCCAGTCCGGGCAGGACAAGATGTTAAAAATGTGCTCTACACCGCAGCCGGGGAGAACGGCCCTACCTGGAGCCTCTGGCAGAAGGCACCAGGGGAGACTCGAGGTCGACCCCTAGGGTTTTGGAGTCGTGGATACAGAGGATCCGAAGCCCGCTACACTCCAACAGAAAAAGAGATATTGGCATCATATGAAGGGGTTCGAGCTGCTTCGGAAGTAGTTGGTACAGAAGCACAGCTCCTCTTAGCACCTCGACTGCCGGTGCTGGGTTGGATGTTCAATGAAAGGGTCCCCACCACACATCATGCAACCGATGCTACATGGAGTAAGTGGATTGCACTGATCACGCAGCAAACTCGAATGGGAAACCCCAGTCGCCCAGGAATTCTGGAAGTGATCATGGACTGGCCAGAAGGCAAGGATTTCGGAATGTCACCAGAGGAGGAGGTGACGCGTGCAGAAGAGGCCCCACCATATAATGAACTGCCAGAAAATGAGAAGAAATATGCCCTGTTCACTGATGGGTCCTGCCGGATTGTGGGAAAGCATCGAAAGTGGAAGGCTGCTGTGTGGAGTCCTACACGACGGGTTGCAGAAGCCAGTGAGGGACAGGGTGAATCGAGCCAGTTTGCAGAGGTGAAAGCCATTCAGCTGGCTTTGGACATTGCTGAGCGAGAAAAATGGCCAGTACTTTATCTCTACGCTGACTCATGGATGGTGGCAAATGCTCTGTGGGGGTGGTTACAGCAGTGGAAGCAGGGCAACTGGCAGCGCAGAGGCAAACCCATCTGGGCTGCTGACCTATGGCAAGATATTGCTGCCCGGATAGAGAATCTGGTTGTGAAAGTACGCCATGTAGATGCCCACGTACCGAAGAATCGGGCCACGGAGGAACATCAGAACAACCAGCAGGTGGACCGGGCTGCTAGGATTGAAGTGGCTCAGGTGGATCTGGACTGGCAACATAAGGGTGAATTATTCATAGCTTGATGGGCCCATGACTCCTCAGGCCATCAAGGGAGAGATGCGACATATAGATGGGCTCGTGACCGAGGGGTGGACTTGACCATGGACACTATTGCACAGGTCATCCATGAATGTGAGACATGCGCTGCGATCAAACAAGCCAAGCGTTTGAAGCCTCTTTGGTATGGAGGGCGATGGCTGAAATATCAACATGGGGAGGCCTGGCAGATTGATTATATCACACTGTCGCAAACCCGTCAAGGCAAGCGCTATGTGCTCACAATGGTGGAAGCAACCACTGGATGGCTGGAAACATACCCTGTGCCCCATGCCACTGCCTGGAACACTATCCTGGGCCTTGAAAAGCAAGTCCTGTGGCGACATGGTACCCCAGAGAGAATTGAGTCGGACAATGGGACTCATTTCTGAAACAGCCTCATAGACACCTGGGCCAAAGAGCATGGTATCGAGTGGGTGTATCACATCCCCTATCACGCACCAGCCTCTGGGAAGATAGAACGATACAATGGACTGTTAAAAACTACACTGAGAGCAATGGGTGGTGGGACTTTCAAACACTGGGATACGCATTTAGCAAAAGCTACCTGGCTAGTTAACACCAGGGGATCTAACAATCGGGCTGGCCCTGCCCAATCAAAACTTCCACGTACTGTAGAAGGGGATAAAGTCCCCGTAGTGCACATGAAGAATATGCTAGGGAAGACAGTCTGGGTTAGTCCTGCCTCAGGCAAAGGCAAACCCATCCGTGGGATTGCTTTTGCCCAAGGACCTGGGTGCACTTGGTGGGTGATGCGGAAGGATGGGGAAGTCTGATGTGTACCTTATGGGGATCTGATTTTGGGCGAGAATAGCCAATGAATCAGATTGTGTGCTGTTAATTGCTAAGTAACACTGTCACTGTATGTCCTCATTGCTATAATTGCTATCAGTTGTACTACAAGTAAGGCACAGGGATGATGGGATAAGAACTGATCTCAGCAGCTGGCGCCCAGGAGTTTCCTCAAGATCTACATCTTCAGCCCACGGACTGTGTGCATGAGCCACACCAGGTGCACCAGTCACAAGCTCCGAAAAATACAGCATGCAACAGACCAGCACCACCCAGCATCTCACCTGCCCTGAGGGACTGTTCTAACAGATGGAGCCCAAAGCCGTGGATTAAAAGAACTCAACGGACACTTTGGAGGGATGGCCCATAAACTAAGGGCATTATATGTGTGTATATATATATATATATACATAACAGGGGAAAGTGGTGGCAATCCATTGGAACCTGCTGGGCATGGCATAGATGGTATGGAATAAGGGGTGGATAATGTCCTGGTTCCGGTGGGGATAGGGTTAATTTTTCCTGGTATTCCATGCCATGTGAGCCACGCCCACCCTGAGCTGCCGGGGGAGGGGGCAGGAAGTTGCTGCTTAAAAGCGGGCTGGGGGGTCCGGGGTCCGGCGGGGGAGCGGCGGTTCCGTAATCGTGTTTGTATATTCCCCTATCCGTGGTGGTGGTGGTGTTGTTGTTTGCCTGTTCCCTTTGCTGTTCTGTTAAACTGCCTTTGTCTCAACCCAAGAGTCTTGCCTTTTCTTACGATTCTTCCTGTATTAGGAAGGCGCGAGCGAGCGGCACGTGGTTCTTTGTTGCCGTCTGAGGCTAAACCACGACAATCACGCATAACGGTTCCTTGGGAAGACAAGCGCCATAACTCTGAACATTCCCCCCTTCCTCCTCCTTCCCTGCAGCTTTTATTGCTGAGCACAGCATCGTATGGGATATCCCTTTGGTCAGTTGGATGGGAGAATTCTTCTTAGGAAGAAATTTGCTGACTGAATAGGTCTGAACGAGTTGCTTGGAGAAGGGCCATACGCTGCTGCTCAGGCACAAGCCCAATTAGACGGAAGAGTTTTTAGTCAGGCCACAACGCTTGCTATTAGAGCCTTGCGGCAAGTTCCCGATACAGGAAGAAGAGAAACGTCTTTTGCGGCTGTGCGCCAGGGCGCGTAAGAACCTTATGTTACCTTCTTGGACAGCTTGCAGACTGCCATCCAAAGGCAAATAGATTCTGAAGAGGCGCAGCAATTGTTGCTGTTTCAATTAGCAATTGAGAATGCTAATGCGGATTGCAAGCGTGCTTTAGAGATGTTGCGAAATAAGGCCAAAACTCTATCAGAGCTAATAAGAGCCTGTCAAAACGTGGGCTCTGAGCAACATAAAGCAGAAATGTTAGCCACTGCTTTAGCTCAACAGATGGTGGTAGCCCATGCAGCTGTTAAATGCTTCCTTTGTGATAAGGAAGGACATATTAAATGGAATTGTCCCTGACACACCGACCATCCGACTTCAAGAAGGCCTGCTACCCCAATACAACTATGCCCTCGGTGTCAGAGAGGGTATCATTGGAGTAGCCAATGTCGTTCAAAATATGATAAGCTCGGTAATCCTATTGGGACCCTCCCGGGAAACAGGAGGAGGGGCGTGAGGGCCCAGTGCCCCGAAAACAATGAATCAGGCCTTTGCAGGGCAAGTAGCAACCCCCCAGACATCAGAGACAAGCGGTGTGTCATCGGCCTACAACCCGCCACAGCAGGAAGTGCAGGGTTGGACCTGGCCACTTCCGAACCAACCATAATAACAGATACTAGTGTACACCTTTTGCCTACAGGGGTCTATGGGCCGTTGCCAAGAAATAGTGCAGCTCTTTTAATTGGACGTTCTTCTACAACTTGCACAGGATTGTTTGTACTGCCTGGTGTTATAGACTCAGATTATAAAGGGGAAATAAAAATCATGGCCTGGACTCCAAAACCTCCTTGCACTATACCTCAAGGGGAAAAAAACCCGCTCAATTGATACTATTTCTCATTTTAACAACATCCAGTAATGGGACACCTCAAAATGGAAGTTTTGGTAGTACAGGCGTGCCTCAGATTCTGTGGACACAAAAGGTATCAAGAGGCCAGCCTATGCTTTCTTGCAGAATTAATGGAAAATTATTCTCCGGCCTAGTGGACACAGGTGCTGATGTGACTATTGTACAACAATCTCAGTGGCCTGCGGAGTGGCTCTTGATGAGATCCACTGTGGCAGTAGCAGGTGTAGGAGGAATGCAGGTGCCGTGGCAGAGTGCTCAGTCCTTATTGAAAGAAGGTCCAGATGGCAAACAAGGGATACTACAACCTGTTGTCATGCCAGTTCCCTGTACGTTATGGGGAAGAGATTTGTTGCAACAATGGAACATGACTCTTACTACAAATTTATCCTAAGGGTCACTGACAAACGGCCTCGCCTAAAATTGACTTGGAAAACAGACAAGCCTGTTTGGGTTGATCAGTGGCCCTTGAAAGGGGAGAGGCTGCAAAAGGCCAGAGAACTGGTTGCTGAACAATTAGAATTAGGACATATAGTTCCTTCTACCAGCCCCTGGAACACTCCTATCTTTGTCATCCCAAAAAAATCTGGAAAGTGGAGGTTGTTACAAGACCTAAGAGCTATTAATGCTGTAGTAGAACAAATGGGTGCGTTGCAACCAGGAACGCCTATGCCATTCATGATACCTGCACGTTGGCATCTTGTCGTCATAGACCTGAAGGACTGTTTCTTCACCATCTGTTTACATCCTGATGATTGTGCACATTTTGCCTTTTCTGTGCTTTCAATTAATAATGAAGGGCCCGTGCAGCGATATCATTGGGTGGTCTTACCTCAAGGAATGATGAATAGCCCTACCATCTGTCAATTAGTTGTCAGTGCAGCCTTGGAGCAAGTCCGAAAGAATTTCCCCCGTGCTCTTATTTATCATTACATGGATGATATTCTATTTGCTATTAAAGAATGGCACGTTTTAACTTCTTTATTAACATTTGCTGAACAACAATTGAAACAACATGGTTTGCAGATTGCAGAAGAAAAAATTCAAACCACGTCACCTTGGAAGTATTTAGGCTGGAAGCTGCTTGAAACACATGTACAGCCTCAACCTTTACGCATTGCTCATTCAGTTGTCACCTTAAACGACCTTCAAAAGTTATTGGGAAAAATTAATTGGGTTCGTCCTTTGCTAGGAATTACTACCGAAGAGTTGTCTCCATTGTTTAATATATTGAAAGGAGATCCAGATTTAGCTTCTCCACGTTCATTAACCTCAACAGCTCAGAAGGCATTACAGCATGTTGCAGATAAGATACAGTCTACTACCGCTGCAAGACGCATCGAACACCTTACTATCAGACTGTTTGTGATATATCAAGAATTTCAACCTTACGCCCTGATAGGACAGTGGGATGATGCACTCGCAAAGAGCCTGACTGCATTAGAGTGGGTATTTTTGCCACATACCTTTTCAAAAACAGTAACTATGATGATTGAAATGTTACCACGATTGATTTCACGGGGTTGTTTGCGCTGTCAGCAGCTTTTTGGAATGGATCCAAGCCACATACACGTCCCCGTCAAAAGGGACGAATTTGACCTTTGGTTATCACAAAGCCTTAACTGACAAATAGCCTTAGTAGATTATATCAGCAAATAAATTATTCTTTGCCTGGCACAGACTGTTACAGTCACTTTCACAAATTCCTTTACAACCTGTCGTGGTTTAGCCTCAGACGGCAACAAAGAACCACGTGCCGCTCGCTCGTGCCTTCCAAACACAGGAAGAATCGTAAGAAAAGGCAAGACTCTTGGGTTGAGACAAAGGCAGTTTAATAGAACAGCAAAGGGAACAGGCAAACAACAACAACAACAACAACAACAACACGGATAGGGGAATATACAAACGCGATTACGGAACCGCCGCTCCCTCGCCGCTCGCCGGCCGGACCCGGGCCGCCCCAGCCCGCTTTTAAGCAGCAACTTCCTGCCCCCTCCCCTGGCAGCTCAGGGTGGGCGTGGCTCACATGGCATGGAATACCAGGAAAAGTTAACCCTATCCCCACCGGAACCAGGACATTATCCACCCCTTATTCCATACCATCTATGCCATGCCCAGCAGGTTCCAATGGATTGCCACCACTTTCCCCTGTTATATATATATATATACACACATATAATACCCTTAGTTTATGGGTCATCCCTCCAAAGTGTCCGTTGAGTTCTTTTAATCCACGGCTTTGGGCTCCATCTGTTAGAACAGTCTCTCAGGGCAGGTGAGATGCTGGGTGGTGCTGGTCTGTTGCATGCTGTATTTTTCGGAGCTTGTGACTGGTGCACCTGGTGTGGCTCATGCACGCAGTCCGTGGGCTGAAGATGTAGATCTTGAGGAAACTCCTGGGCGCCGGCTGCTGAGATCAGTTCTTATCCCATCATCCCTGTGCCTTACTTGTAGTACAACTGATAGCAATTATAGCAATGAGGACATACAGTGACAGTGTTACTTAGCAATTAACAGCACACAATCTAATTCATTGGCTATTCTCGCCCAAAATCAGATCTCCATGAGGTACACATCGGACTTCCCCATCCTTCCGCATCACCCACCAAGTGCATCCAGGTCCTTGGGCAAAAGCAATCCCACGGATGGGTTTGCCTTTGCCTGAGGCAGGACTAACCCAGACTGTCTTCCCTAGCATATTCTTCATGTGCACTACAGGGACTTTATCCCCTTCTACAGTACGTGGAAGTTTTGATTGGGCAGGGCCAGCCCGATTGTTAGATCCCCTGTTGTTAACTAGCCAGGTAGCTTTTGCTAAATGCGTATCCCAGTGTTTGAAAGTCCCACCACCCATTGCTCTCAGTGTAGTTTTTAACAGTCCATTGTATCGTTCTATCTTCCCAGAGGCTGGGGCATGATAGGGGATGTGATACACCCACTCGATACCATGCTCTTTGGCCCAGGTGTCTATGAGGCTGTTTCGGAAATGAGTCCCATTGTCCGACTCAATTCTCTCTGGGGTACCATGTCGCCACAGGACTTGCTTTTCAAGGCCCAGGATAGTGTTCCAGGCAGTGGCATGGGGCACAGGGTATGTTTCCAGCCATCCAGTGGTTGCTTCCACCATTGTGAGCACATAGCGCTTGCCTTGACGGGTTTGTGGCAGCGTGATATAATCAATCTGCCAGGCCTCCCCATGTTGATATTTCAGCCATCGCCCTCCATACCAAAGAGGCTTCAAACGCTTGGCTTGTTTGATCGCAGCGCATGTCTCACATTCATGGATGACCTGTGCAATAGTGTCCATGGTCAAGTCCACCCCTCGGTCACGAGCCCATCTATATGTCGCATCTCTCCCTTGATGGCCTGAGGAGTCATGGGCCCACCGAGCTATGAATAATTCACCCTTATGTTGCCAGTCCAGATCCACCTGAGCCACTTCAATCCTAGCGGCCCGATCCACCTGCTGGTTGTTCTGATGTTCCTCCGTGGCCCGATTCTTCGGTACGTGGGCATCTACATGGCGTACTTTCACAACCAGATTCTCTATCCGGGCAGCAATATCTTGCCATAGGTCAGCAGCCCAGATGGGTTTGCCTCTGCGCTGCCAGTTGCCCTGCTTCCACTGCTGTAACCACCCCCACAGAGCATTTGCCACCATCCATGAGTCAGCGTAGAGATAAAGTACTGGCCATTTTTCTCGCTCAGCAATGTCCAAAGCCAGCTGAATAGCCTTCACCTCTGCAAACTGGCTCGATTCACCCTGTCCCTCACTGGCTTCTGCAACCCGTCGTGTAGGACTCCACACAGCAGCCTTCCACTTTCGATGCTTTCCCACAATCCGGCAGGACCCATCAGTGAACAGGGCATATTTCATCTCATTTTCTGGCAGTTTATTATATGGTGGGGCCTCTTCTGCACGCGTCACCTCCTCCTCTGGTGACATTCCGAAATCCTTGCCTTCTGGCCAGTCCACGATCACTTCCAGAATTCCTGGGCGACTGGGGTTTCCCATTCGAGTTTGCTGCGTGATCAGTGCAATCCACTTACTCCATGTAGCATCGGTTGCATGATGTGTGGTGGGGACCCTTTCTTTGAACATCCAACCCAGCACCGGCAGTCGAGGTGCTAAGAGGAGCTGTGCTTCTGTACCAACTACTTCCGAAGCAGCTCGAACCCCTTCATATGCTGCCAATATCTCTTTTTCTGTTGGAGTGTAGCGGGCTTCGGATCCTCTGTATCCACGACTCCAAAACCCTAGGGGTCGACCTCGAGTCTCCCCTGGTGCTTTCTGCCAGAGGCTCCAGGTAGGGCCGTTCTCCCCGGCTGCGGTGTAGAGCACATTTTTAACATCTTGTCCTGCCCGGACTGGCCCCAGGGCCACTGCATGGACTATTTCCTGTTTGATTTGTTCAAAAGCTTGTCGTTGCTCAGGACCCCATTTAAAATCATTCTTCTTCCGGGTTACTTGATACAGAGGGCTTACAATTTGACTGTAATCTGGGATATGCATTCTCCAAAAACCCACAATACCTAAGAAAGCCTGTGTTTCCTTTTTACTAGTTGGTGGAGACATAGCTGCTATTTTGTTGATCACATCCATTGGAATCTGACGGCGTCCATCTTGCCATTTTATTCCTAAAAACTGGATCTCCTGCGCAGGTCCCTTGACCTTACTTCGCTTTATAGCAAAACCAGCGTTCAGAAGGATTTGGACTATTTTACTCCCTTTCTCAAAAACTTCTTTTGCTGTGTTTCC
Organism: Rissa tridactyla; assembly: GCF_028500815.1. Taxonomy (NCBI): domain Eukaryota; kingdom Metazoa; phylum Chordata; class Aves; order Charadriiformes; family Laridae; genus Rissa; species Rissa tridactyla. The sequence continues at coordinate 19,335,671 of NC_071496.1, forward strand.
CCATACAATGATGTCATCAATGTACTGCAGATGTTCTGGAGCTTCACCCTGTTCCAGTGCAGTCTGGATCAGTCCATGGCAAATGGTGGGGCTGTGTTTCCACCCCTGGGGCAGTCGATTCCAGGTGTATTGGATGCCCCTCCAAGTGAAAGCAAACTGTGGCCTGCACTCTGCTGCCAAAGGGATTGAGAAGAATGCATTCGCTATATCAATCGTGGCATACCACTTGGCTGCCTTGGACTCCAGTTCGTACTGGAGTTCTAGCATGTCCGGCACAGCAGCACTCAGCGGTGGCGTGACTTCATTCAGACCACGATAGTCTACAGTTAGCCTCCACTCTCCATTAGATTTTCGCACCGGCCATATGGGACTGTTAAAGGGTGAGCGAGTCTTGCTGATCACTCCTTGAACCTCTAGTTGACGAATCAGCTCATGGATGGGAATCAGAGAGTCTCGGTTAGTGCGATACTGCCGCCGATGCACCGTTGTGGTAGCAATCGGCACCTGTTGTTCTTTGACCCTCAACAACCCCACAACAGAAGAATCCTCCGAGAGACCAGGCAAGGCAGATAACTGTTTAACTTCCTCTGTCTCCAAAGCAGCTATGCCAAAGGCCCAGCGGTACCCTTTTGGGTCCTTAAAATACCCTCTCCTGAGGTAATCTATACCAAGGATGCATGGAGCCTCTGGGCCAGTCACAATGGGATGCTTTTGCCACTCATTCCCAGTTAGGCTCACTTCTGCCTCCAGTACAGTCAACTCTTGGGATCCCCCTGTCACCCCAGAAATACAAATGGGTTCTGCCCCTCTATAGCTTGATGGTATTAAAGTACACTGCGCACCCGTGTCCACTAGAGCCTTATACTCCTGTGGGTCTGATGTGCCAGGCCATCGAATCCACACCGTCCAATAAACCCGGTTGTCCCTTTCCTCCACCTGGCCGGAGGCAGGGCCCCCCTAATACTGGTCATAGTATCCATTACTCACTTCTTGCATAAATGACTTGGAAGTTCCTTCAAGAGGATCAGAAGCAAGATCAGGCCTTCTGCTTTGTCTGGGGAACGGCCCACTGGAAACTGGGGCGGCACTTTTCCTGGAGGGATCCCCTTTTGTGGTTGTCCTTCCTTGCAACTCCTGTACCCGTGTCCGCAGGATCGAAGTAGGTTGTCCGTCCCACTTCCTCATGTCCTCTCCGTGGTCCCGCAGGTAGAACCACAGGGTGCCTCGTGGTGTGTACCCTCTGTACTCTCTCTCTTGAGTGGGGAAATGCCTGCTTCTAATAGCTGAGATGCTGGCCCGTGCAGGTGGGGAGTAGGACATATTCTCTTCAAGTTGCTGGACCTTCCGCGACAGTTTCTCCACAGCTGAGACAAGGGGGGAAGAGAGACTTTCTTCATATCGCCGGAGCCGGCCAGCTACCTCATCCACCGTTGGTCCCTCTTCACCTTTCCATTCCATTACTGCCAGGGAGTTGGCATATGACGATGGTGCGCTCCGTACAAACTTCCGCCACATGGGCCTTGTGCATCGCACCTCATCAGGGTCTGTGGGTAAGTCTGCATTGTCCAAGTCATAATAAATCATCTCCCGCACGGCTAATTCTCTCAGGTACTGGATACCTCTTTCCATGGTAGTCCACTTGCTTGGCTGACATACAACATCCTCGCTGAAGGGGTACCTCTCCCTCACGCCTAACAGGAGTCGTTTCCAGAGGCTGAGGGCTTGGGTCTTCTTCCCAATCGCCTTGTCAATGCCGCCTTCCCTAGACAGGGATCCCAGCTGCCTGGCCTCCCTACCCTCTAATTCCAGGCTACTGGCCCCATTATCCCAGCACCGGAGCAGCCAGGTGACAATGTGCTCGCCTGAAAGTCGGCTAAAATCTTTTCGCATATCCCGCAGCTCACTCAAGGATAGGGATCGGGTGATTATCTCTGGTTCTGCCTCTTCCTCCTGCTCTCGTGATGGCCCTGATTCATCATCATCTCTTACTAAGCGAACTGATTTCTTTGTGTACTTCTTCTTCTGTATGGGGGCAACTGATACTGGCATGGGTTGGTTCCCTGGTTCAGTGGCAGTGGCTACCACGGGGGTTGCAGTAGCCGCAGTGTCTGTCGCAAGGATTGCAGTAGCCGCAGTGTCCGTCGCAAGGATTGCAGCAGCCGCAGGGGCCGCCGCAGCCGCAGGGGCCGCCGCAGGGGCTGCAGCAGGGGCTGCAGCAGCCGCAGGGGCTGCAGCAGCCGCAGGGGCCGCAGGTCTGGTTTCCATCTCTTCCCCTTGAGGGTGCTGCATAATTCTGAGCAGTGCCTGGTAGATACTGGCCAGGGCCCAGCACAGCGCGGTGAGTTGTGCCTCTCTAGAATAGCCACAGCATTTTCCCTTCAAATATTCTACCACTTTATCAGGGTCCTGTAATTGTTCAGGGGTAAAGTCCCAGACCATTGGAGGTGAGTAGTTCTCTAGGTACCTGCCCATGCTCTCCCACTTGCCATGCCACCCCTGACTATCCAGCCTCGGAGCAGATCTCCGGGTGGTAGTCTTAAATAGTCGCTTAACCCTAAACAAGACCTGGAACGTATTCAGGAGACATAGCACTAGGAACACGCTAGTTTGAGTATCCCACGGATATTCAAAATTCTCAAAAGCTGTCATACCTGACCCGAAGGAGAAATGGGAGGCAAAAGGGCTGGGGAAATTATTAACAAATTCTGAGAGACGGTGTCCAATGTACGGACAGGACAGCAAAACCACATAAACACCCCAAAATAGCCGTCTGAACAGTGATGTTATCATATCATAAACAGATATCGCACAGGACAGCAGAATGATAATCCTCATCCCTCTTCCAGACACGGTAAACAGCATCGCAGGGAGTACATAAGCCATATAGGAATTTATGTAACACAGCCATGAGAACAAACCAAGCAACATGATGACCAGTGACTACTTACCTAATAAAATAAATGCATACAAAAAAAAAACCAAAACCGTTTTTTCCACGTTCTAGTTGGATTCTGTCGTTATCTCAACCCTTCGAGCCCCACGTTGGGCGCCAAAAAGGACTGTCGTGGTTTAGCCTCAGACGGCAACAAAGAACCACGTGCCGCTCGCTCGTGCCTTCCAAACACAGGAAGAATCGTAAGAAAAGGCAAGACTCTTGGGTTGAGACAAAGGCAGTTTAATAGAACAGCAAAGGGAACAGGCAAACAACAACAACAACAACAACACGGATAGGGGAATATACAAACGCGATTACGGAACCGCCGCTCCCTCGCCGCTCGCCGGCCGGACCCGGGCCGCCCCAGCCCGCTTTTAAGCAGCAACTTCCTGCCCCCTCCCCCGGCAGCTCAGGGTGGGCGTGGCTCACATGGCATGGAATACCAGGAAAAGTTAACCCTATCCCCACCGGAACCAGGACACAACCGCGCATCCTGCTAGGGCCAAAGCCTCTTGCTGGCGCCCGTACGGTGTTTGTAGATGGCTCAGGGAAAACAGGAAAAGCAGTTGTAGCCTGGAAGACCTCTGAAGGACAATGGGATTTGGTTGTAACTCCAGTTGAAGGCTCCACGCAAATTGTGGAACTCGCCGCTACTGTAAGGGCTTTTGACTTATTTCAACAGGAACCGTTAAATGTACTGGCAGATTCTCAATATGTTACTGGCATTGTTCAAAGACTTGAAGGAGCATTTATAACTTGTGGAGACCACTGGGTGAAATCTCTTTGCTGGATGGACTTGGGGGTGGGGTTGGTTGAAGCAAATTATACTCATTGCCTGTGTGGAAGGAATTTGTCTGTTATGTTTAGTATGCTGTTTGCCGTGTTTAATAAGCATTATACGATCAGTTGTAGATGCCGCTTTGCATCGTACCCTTGTACGAGTTGTAGAATATGTTGCTCTAAAACCTATGTGTGTATCCATGAGAACCTGACCTTCACAGAAGAAGATAACAAGAAGGGAGTACAGCAGTGTAGTCAGGTATCAGGCAGCCGCTGTTAGCAAAGCTGGATCATGAGTTTGGTGAGACTCGCTGCATACGCTGGCCACGTGTGCAGCGACTCTGGCCTGTACTTTTCTACTCGATCCAGTGCAGGAGAGTCTGGTGGGACTTGCTGCATGCACTGGCCATGCATGCAGCGACTCTAGCCTGTACTTCTCCACTCAATTCAGTGCAGGATATAGGGGGGCTGTCTCGGGTCAGAGAGGGGGAGAGAGACATGAGCACACTTTGAAGATACAGGGGATGCCCTGAAGCACTGTGTCTGCCCCCGCCCGCCCCCCCATAAGCTCTATGTTTATTAACCCCAACAGCTCTGAAGGCATCACAGCATGTTGCAAGATAAGATATAGTCTACTACTGCTGCAAGACGCATTGAACACCTTCCTACAAGAATTTCAACTTTATGCCCTGATAGGACAGTGTCGTTTGTGCTGTCACCAGCTTTCTGGAATGGATCCAAGCCACATACATGTCCCCATCAAAAAGGATGACCTTGACCCTTGGTTATCACAAAGTCTTAACCTCCTTAGTACATTATATTGGGCAAAGAAATTATTCTTTCCCCTAGCACAGACTATTACAGTCACTTTCACAATTCCTTTACAGCCACGCATCCTGCTAGGGCCAAAGCCTCTCGCTGGCACCCGTACGGTGTTTGTAGATGGTTCAGGGACACAGTAAAGGCTTTTGACTTATTTCAACAGGAACTGTTAAATGTAGGCAGAATCTCAATATGTTACTGGCATTGTTCAAAGACTTGAAGGAGCATTTATAAAACAAGTAGAGAACCAATTGTTATTTAGTCTCTTACTGCAATTAATGTTGCTTTTATGAAAAAGACAGTTTCCTTATTTTATTGTCCACATACGCTCTCATAGCTGTTTACTTGGTCCTTTAACTGAGGGAAACACAGTTCCAGATTATCACACTGTTGGTAACAACTCCGAACATTATGCAGCAAGCTAAAATGTCGCATGATTTTTTTTTTCATCAAAATGCGAAGGCATTGAGGAAGCAATTTTCTTTAACACAACAACAAGCACATGATATTGTGCGAACTTGTGCTGATTGTCAGCAGCTGGCTCCTCTGCCATCATTTGCAGGGGTTAACCCACGAGGGCTTACACCTGATGAACTTTGGCAATCTGATGTTACGCACATTATGGAATTTGGACATGTTTCAGTTGATTTGTTTTCTCACTTTGTTGTAGCTACTGCTCATACAGGAGAGAAGGCTTGTGATGTTATTCGACATTGGTTGCAATGCATTGCAGTCATGGGAGTACCGAAAACTATAAAAACTGATAACGGACCAGCTTATGTGTCCGCTAAAATACAGGCCTTTTTACAGACATGGGGTATTAAACATGTCACCAGTATTCCTCATTCCCCGACTGGGCAAGCAATTGTGGAGCGTATGCATCATACTTTAAAAACCATGCTTGCTAAACAAAAAAGGGGGAATCCCGTAGGTATGACACCTCAGGAGTGATTGTATAAAGCAACTCATGTTTTAAATTTTCTAAACATGTCTTCTTTGTCATCCACAGCAGTAGAGCGACATTTCGGAAGAACTGTTGAAAGGCCTGAACAACCGAAGGTGTATTATAAGCGCCTTGAATCGGGGCACTGGGAAGGACCAGTCCCCCTGATAACATGGGGTTGAGGGTATGCTTGTGTGTCTCTATCCTCAGGTCCATACTGGATTCCTGCCAAATTCGTTAAGCCGGCTCATCAGCCGAGTCCAGTACAGGAAAAGGAAGGCCTGGAACCACTCGAGCCAATCAATGAGTAAAGCAGGCATACCTAAGGATGGGTATTTTTATTAATCTTTCAGTTTTTAATGCTTATCTCTTTTCTGTCTCATGTAGATTCTTTTGTATATTGGGTTATATACTGAGGGCTGGCGAATGGGATTTGTATTTGTAAACAGAAGTCTTCATAAGCTAACCATAGATAATACTACAACAAATAGAAGTTGTGAGCAAGAAGATTCTGTAATGATTTGTACTTCTCATGATTTTTGCAATAGTATCTGCAATTGTTATTTTAGCTTCAGCTTCTGTAGCCGTTGTTGTGTTTACTGAATCTGTCCAGATTGCTAAGGTTGTAAGAGAACCTTTATCTAATGTAACTGAAGAATTAGTTTAGTATGCTGTTTGCTGTGTTTAATAAGCATCATACAATCAGTTGTAGATGCTGTTTTGCATCGTACCCTTGTACGAGTTGTAGAATATGTTGCTCTAAAAACTATGTGTGTATCCATGAGAACCTGACCTTCAAAGAAAAAAATAACAAGAAGGGATTACAACAATGTAGTCACGTATCAGACAGCCACTATTAGGAAAGCTGGATCATGAGTCTGGTGAGACTCGCTGCATACGCTGGCCACGCATGTAGCAACTCTAGCCTGTACTTTTCCACTCAGTTCAGTGCAGGATATAAGGGGGCTGTCTCGGGCTGGAGACAGGGAGAGAGACATGAGCAAACTTTGAAGATACAGGGGACTCCCTGAAGTGCTGTGACTGCCTCCCCCTCCCATAGGTATGACACTGATATGCAAGAACGCATAGATGAAGAAATATTAACCAAATTACAAGCCTTAGAAGCAGCAGTAATATGGATAGGGGATCAGCAAAATGCGTTAAAAACACGCCTTTCTCTGTATTGTGACTGGGAGTACAACTCTTGAAGACTTTGTGTTACATCTCTCCCCTGGAATATGTCGCTACATGGCTGGGAAATGGTTAAACACCATCTCCAAGGTGCTTTTGACATGTCATTGCAACAAAATATTCATTCTTTACATGATCAACTAAAAATTCAAATATTAAAGATTCAAGACTTAATGAACCACAATGCATTTGAAATATTACAAAAGGATTTCTCGTGGGTAAATCCAAAGAAATTGGCTTTCTGGGCTAAATTTAGGAATCTGGGTATATATTGCCTTAGCAGGGTTCTTTTTGATTCTGTTTTTAATTGTATTTAGTATGATATATAACCTGCTAAGAGCGTCACGACAAGTAGAAGCACATGGCGACCTTGTTAATAAATGGTCTGGTGTTAAACAAAAAAGGGGGAGATGTGGCAGATCTACGAGCAGAGGCCTGCGTACGGCCAAAGACACAGTGAGCAGAGCACACAGAAACAGGAACACAGATGTCAATACGGATGGAATGAAGAGGAACTGGTCCAGTATAAACATGGAACAGAAAACAGCTTTGCATGCTTATCTTAGTGGGAACTGAATAAGGCGACGGGGTTAGTGATCTGAAATATGTGTTTACTTGCCTAGCAGGTGCATGGAAAGTTTTACAGCTTGGGTATAAAAGCCAAGGCTTGAGAAGCAATAAACAATTTCGTGCTTATCACAGCCAGAGTCCGTGCCCTCATACACCACAATTTCTTTACCAAGAGGGTGGTCGAACACTGGAACAGGTTTCCTAGAGAGGTGGTTGATGCCCCATGCCTGTCAATGTTTAAGAGGTATTTGGACGACATCCATTAGGCAGTTGGACTAGTTGATTGTTGTAGGTTCCTTCCAACTGGAGCTATTCCAGAGGCACTGGAGATGACTAAGACTACCCAATCTGCTCCATGTATAACAACCAGTGTAACTAAGAAAAAGCAATGGGTGACAGCTGTAGGCGACTCTCTTCTGAGAGGTACAGCAGCACCCATTTGCCAGCCTGATGCACTCTCTAGGGAGATGTGCTGCTTGCCAGGGGCTCGTATCCATGTGGGCACCAGTGATGCAGCTGGGAGCAGCCTGAAGGCTGTCAAGAAAGATTATAAAGCCCTGGGAGCAGCTGTCAGAGACTCTGGAGTACAGGTAGTTTTTTCATCAATCCTCCCGGTCAAAGGGAAGGGGTTGATAGGGTCAGGTGAATCTGGCAAATCAATAACTGGCTACAGGACTGGTGCTACAGCCAGGGGTTTGGCTTCTTAGATCATGGGACTCACTTTGAGAAACCTAGTCTATTGGGGCTGGATGGGGTCCACCTGTCAAGAGAAGGGGAAGAACATCTTTGGTCAGAGACTTGCCAAGCTTGTGAAGAGGGCTTTAAAGTAGAGTTGCTGGGGAAAGGGAACCAGAATCCATCCTACTCTTATCAATACGATGCTAATACCAGTAGCAGAAGCCCAGAACCTGGAGACGGGTTGCAGGTCAGCAGGAGAGCACCTGGAGTGCAGCTTAAAGGAAAATTAGTTACTCCAGCCAGGAAGCTAGCTTCATCGGTGGCCCAACTTAAATGCCTCTATGCAAATGCATATAGCATGGGGAATAAACAAGAGGAGTTGAAGACATGTGCACGCCTGCAGGGCTATGATCTAATTGGCATCACAGAGACATGGTGGGATGGCTCCTATGACTGGAGAGTTGGAATGGAAGGATACAGACTCTTCAGGAAGGACAGGCAGGGGAGACGAGGAGGGGCTGTCGCCCTCTATGTCAAGGACCAGCCAGAGTACATTGAGCTCTGCCTGGGGGTGGATGAGGAGCCAACTGAGAGCTTATGGGTCAGGATTAAAGGGAGGGCAGGGACAGGTGACATTACAGTGGGGGGTCTGCTACAGGCCAGCTGACAAGGAAGACCAAGCTGATGAGGCCCTCTACAGACAGATAGGAGCAGCCTCACGTTCACAAGCCCTGGTCCTCGTGGGGGATTTCAACCACCCCAATATCTGTTGGAAGGACAACACAGGAGGTTCCTGGAATGAGTCAAAGATAACTTCTTTCTCCAAGTGGTGGAGGAGCCAATGAGGAGACATGCCATGCTGGACCTCGTTCTCATCAACAAGGAGGGGCTAGTGGGGAATGTGAAGCTCGAGGGCAGCCTTGGCTACAGCAACCATGAGACAGTGGAGTTCAAGATCCTTAGGGCAGCAAGGAGGGCGTGCAGTAAGCTTGCTACCCTGGACTGCAGGAGAGCCTCTTCAGGGATCTGCTAGATGGAGTACTGTGGGATAAAGCCCTGGAAGGAAGAAGGGCCCAAGAAAGCTGGTTAATATTCAAGAATCACCTCCTCCAAGCTCAGGAGCGATGCATCCCAACAACGAATAAGTCAGGCAAAAATGCCAGGAGGCCTGTGTGGATGAACAAGGAGCTCCTGGAGAAACTCAAACAGAAAAAGGAAGCCTACAGAGGGTGGAAGCACAGACAGGTAGCCTGGGAGGAATACAGAGAAACTGTCTGAGCAGCCAGGGATCAGGTTAGGAAAGCTGAAGCCCAGATAGAGTTAAATCTGGCCAGGGACATGAAGGGCAACAAGAAAAGCTTCATAGGTATGTCAGTGATAAAAGGAAGACTAGGGAAAATGTGGGCCCACTCAGGAAGGAAACAGGAGACCTGGTCACCCAGGATATGGAGAAGACTGAGGTACTCAAGGACTTTTTTGCCTTGGTCTTCACTGGCAAGGGCTCTAGCCATACTGCCCAAGTTCCAGAAGGCAGGGACTGGGAGAATGAGGAACCACCCACTGTAGGAGAAGATCAGGTTCTAGAACATCTAAGGAACCCGAAGGTACATAAGTCCATGGGACCTGATGAGATTCATCCATGGGTCCCGAGGGAGCTGGCAGATGAAGTTGCCATGTCACTATCCATCATATTTGAGAAGTCGTGGCAGTCTGGTGAAGTTCCCACTGACTGGAAAAGGGGAAACATAATCCCCCACTTTTAGAAAGGGAAAAAAGGAGGACCCAGGGAACTACAGACTGGTCAGTCTCACTTCTGTGCCTGGCAAGATCATGGAGCAGATCCTCTTGGAAACTCTGCTAAGGCACATGGAAAATAAGGAGGTGATATGTGACAGCCAACATGGCTTCACCAAGGGCAAGTCACGCCTGACAAATTTGGTGGCCTTCTACAATGGCATTACAGAGTTGGTGGGAGAGCAACTGACGTCATCTACCTGGACTTTTGCAAAGCATTTGACACTGTCCCACATGACATCCTTGTCTCTAAATTGGAGAGACACAGATGTGATAGATGGACCACTCGGTGGATAAGGAATTGCCTTGATGGTCACACTCAAAGGCTTGCGGTCAACGACTCAATGTCCAAGTGGCAAGCAGTGACAAGTGGCGTTCTTCAGGGGTTGGTACTGGGACCGGTGCTGTTTAACATCTTTGTTGGTGACGTGGACAGTGGGATTGAGTGCACCCTCAGCAAGTTTGCCAACAACACCAAGATGTGTGGCATGGTTGACACACTGGAGGGAAGGGATGCCGTCCAGAGGGACCTGGACAGGCTTGAGAGGTGGGCCTGTGCAAACTTCATGAAGTTCAACCAGGCTAAGTGCATGATCCTGCACATGGGTTGGGGCAATCCCAAGCACAAATACAGGATGGACAGAGAATGGATTGAGAGCAGCCCTGAGAAGAACAACTTGGGGGTGCTGGTGGATGAGAAGCTCAACATGAGCCGGCAACTTCCTAAGACAGGAAATAGACAGCCCTACCTGAGGGGATGCCATGCTGGACCTCATAGTCACCAATGCGAGTGAGCTCATTGGGGATGTCAAGATTGGAGGCAGCCTAGGCTGCAGTGACTGCTGCTCCAGTCCTCAGGGGGCAGTTCTCCGGTCCAGGTAGAAACTCATCTACTAATTATAGACATCAGAGGTGCCCTGCCTCCAGCCAGGAGGAGGAGAGGGACAACCAAGTTTATTGGACTGTGTGGATTCGATGGCCTGGCACATTAGAGCCACAAAAATATACAGCCCTGGTGGACACTGGTGCACAGTGCACCCTATTGCCATCGAATCATAAAGGGACAGCATCTGTGACTATTTCTGGAGTGACAGGTGGGTCTCAAGAACTGACTGTACTGGAGGCCAGAGTGAGTCTAACTGGGAATAAATGGGAGAAGCATCCCATTATCACTGGCCCAGATGCTCTGTGCATCCTTGGCATAGACTGTGTGTTGCAAAAATATTACAGTAGAGATATGGACGGGGCTTGGTCAGTGGAGTTCACAGCTGCACCAAGATCGCGCTGTCCCCCACACCGGTGAATAGTGGATAGGGCTTGGTCAGTGGGGTGCATGGCTGCCCCAAGATTGCGCTGTCCCTGTATGGGGGGGGGGTTGGAACTGCCCACGGTCAGAGCATTGTCTCCCCGAGATAGAAGTGGCATTTTTGTATGTCTGCTGTGAAGTGTGTGTGGGCGCCAGCTTATACCTGCTGATCAGCATCTGTGCTACTGTTTGTTTTTTGTTGTGTGCAGTGTCGTCAGGTGACTCCACTTGAGCAGGTGTTCTGCCCGGTGTGGTACTGTTCTCGTATGCAACTAGGGCTGACACTCCGTCAAGTGAAGAAGTTTGTATATACACAATGTTTAGACGTAAGGACAAGGAGGAGGCGAGCACGGCCCAGGTAGATAGACCAGGGTGGACCATAGAGCCATGGTGTACCTTGTGGGATAAGTGGGAAACCTGCACTCGTGTGGGGCCGGAACCCTGGGGGGCTGTAGAACCGATGGAAGTCCTGAAATATTGGGGGGGGTTTCACCAGCTGACACGCTTACGCTCTTGGGAACGGCTCACCCATGCAGGGCGTATGGCTGGTTGGTTGCCTATAAGGTTGATCGGGAAAAGGAGTTGAGCCAAAATCTATAGGATGCTCTGCAGGAAAATGAGAAACTTAAGGCTGAGCTGTTGTTGCAAATGCAGGCTTTTATGTCAGCTGTAAGTGATGAAAAAAAAAACGGCAGGAACAATTAGAAGGGAAATGTGCCACGTTAGCACAAAAGTATGCTGTATGCGCTATGAGAGAGTGTCAGAAAAAGAGACATAGGACACCTGATTCAAAGCAGTATTGTAGAAATATGGGGTTTTTTTCCTTTTTCCATGTATATGTTTATTGCATGCCTTTGTAAATTACTCTGTGTTTTACCCCGTGAGATTAAATGAACCCCAGCAGAAGCGGTCTCTTGAGCAGGGGGGGTGGAATATGGGAAAGCAACGGAAGATCGGCGAGGAGGATTATAAATACGCTCAAGGGACTCGCACCTGGCTGCTGGAAAACACATGTATCACACTAATTGTTATTCAGTCTCAGGCGCTTGCAAGAAAAACACTTGCACTTAGATAACAGAAGTCTGTGATGAGCTCAGGGACACCTTATCTAGCCGCTTGAGAATCCTGGCCTGTTGTGGAAGAAGATCAAAGCACAGTGGGAAAACTATGCCTGTTTGAACCCTTTAAATACCAGCAAGAACAGGGAGTCCACACGCGCTCTTGCTAACAAGGACTCTCTCGCTGCCAAGGATTCTTGCTAACAAGGACTCCCTCTCACTCTGCGGTGCCCATTGAGCACAGGGCCGTTGGCCTATATTTACTTCTGGGTAATGCTCCCACTTTGTATCACCAGCCCCCCCTATACCAAAGATATTTGCAGGTGCACACGTCTGGTATCAAGCCCCAGGAGAAGTGGGGCCCATTGCAGCTGCAGTACTGGCAGCTGATGACACATAGGCAGTTACGATAGCAGTACCAGGAGAAGCACAGTGGCTACGTGTGCCTTATGGCGCAGAGATTAGAAGGCTGGGGGGGAGGGGCGGACTCTAACCATTTCTACTTTTTTTACCCTTGAATAGGTACCTGCAAACACACTACCCCCGTGATCAAAACATCTGGGTAACTCTGGCTAATGCGACGGGACAAGATATGCTGTGTCTTAGCACAGCCACACCCCAAAATCCATTCACGACGTGCCTAGTGGGAGTGTGTGGATGCCAAAGAACCTGCGGACGCGGCACCCGGAACGAGCCCTGGAGATCTCATCGCTCTCACTGGCGGCAAACCCTGGGATAAGTAAACAAGCCCTAGCTGCACAGCACCTGGGCCATGATAAGAGGAAGAAAAGGAGAGAGTGCTGACGGCCTGGTTGCTAAAGATGAATAGCTTGTCTTTACACTATGTATGGTATGTGGTATGTGTGGTATGTGCTGTGTAATCACATGATAAGGATGTAGCAGTGTGAAATTACTAGCTCTGTAGCAGAAGGTATTTAAGGAGGCTGTTGCCTAAAATAAAGCGATTTCGTTTGTGCACCGAAACGGAGTCCGTGCCTAATTGCCACAGGAGTGCCACTAACAACCAGTGAATTCAACATGACGATCGAGGGCACCACCGCCAGCCCCGGCCTCCAGTCGGATGCAAGCATCATCAAAGTATGAGACAGATGGCTCCCATATATCGGAGAGTCCCCTGCGTTACCGCCCCAGGAGCTCCGCATTTTAGGAACACTAAATGCGGACCTATGCGTATTTTTTAACTTTACCAGTACAAACAACAACACAGTCTCCTGGTGGGTTAATGCCACCACCCCGTGGTACCAGAATAACACACGATGGTGTAATACTACTAGTCTGAACAAAGAGTTACTCAACAGATATGACTCTCTCACCAGGACTGGTTTTGATCTGTGGGGACCCAGCATAGGCCGGAATTCCAAAAGCAATTAAAGGAGGACCATGTACATTAGGCCGACTGTAGCTTTATGGTTACAACAGAACCAAACATTACACTGGCATCGACGCGATATACATGCATTTCCCCCAAATTGCAATGCCCAAACTGAATTCTGGGGTCCTGCCACGACCATAGTCGCATCCTTTTTAGCTCCAGGAGTTGCCAGTGCACAAGCACTGATGACCTTGAATAAACTTGGATGCTGGTTAGCCAAGTTTAGTGATGCTACTAGTACAGCTATTTCTGAGTTATTGCTAGATGTAGATAGTATTCGACATGCAATGCTGCAAAACAGAGCTGCTACTGATGTTTTGCTTTTAGCTCACAGACATAGTTGTCAAGATTTTAAAGGACTGTGTTGTATGAATCTAAGTGACCACTCTGAATCCATCCATGCCCAATTGCAAGAACTGCACAGACTGAATCAGCAACTTGTGGAGACCACTGGGTGAAATCTCTTTGCTGGATGGACTTGGGGGTGGGGTTGGTTGAAGCAAATTATACTCATTGCCTGTGTGGAAGGAATTTGTCTGTTATGTTTAGTATGCTGTTTGCCGTGTTTAATAAGCATTATACGATCAGTTGTAGATGCCGCTTTGCATCGTACCCTTGTACGAGTTGTAGAATATCATCGTGTCCCAACTACAGACCACGGGGTGGCAAGTGTTAGGGATAATAGAGGATGGTCCGGGTGAGACACGAAGGAAAATTCCTAGTTGAACCAAACCCAGTATACGAGCCGAGAAAAAGGAACTCAGTACTGTTGCTGCAAAAACTATGTGCATACCCATGAGAACCTGACCTTCAAAGAAGAAAACGACAAGAAGGGAGTGCAACAATGTGGTCGCATATCAGAAAGCCACTGTTAGCAAAGCTGGATCACGAGCCTGGTGAGGCTCGCTGCATGCGCTGGCCACACGTGCAGCGACTCTAGCCTGTACTTTTCTGCTCAATCCGGTGCAGGATAAAGGGGGCTGTCTTGGTGCGGAGAGAGAGACATGAGCGCACTTTGAAGATACAGGGGACACCCTGAAGGCGCTGTGCCTACCTCCCTCAGCCGTACCGATGTGGTTCCTCGTTATCCTGCTGCTTTGTGGTGCTACTACGATCTATGGGATGGTAAGACTCTTAAGTAACTTTTGGGACATTTGGGAACCGCTTAGCAAGGCTTCGCAATAAAGCTGAATTAACTTTTTTCTCTGTAGCAAGGCTTCACAATAAAGCAGAGTTAACTTTTTTTTCCTTGCGTGGGCTCTGGTTTGTACATTGGAATCTCTCTAAAAAGAACCGGTTACAGCACCCCAGAGTCCTGAGGGAATTGGCTGATGTAGTTGCCAAGCCACTCTCCATGATATTTGAAATGTCATGGCAGTCAGGTGAAGTCCCTGGTGACTGGAAAAAGGGAAACATCGCACCCATTTTTAAAAAGGGTAGAAAGGAGGACCCCGGGAACTACTGCCCTGTCAGCCTCACCTCCATGCCTGGGAAGATCATGGAACAGATCCTCTTAGAAGCTATGCTAAGGCACGTGGAAGACAGGGAGGTGATTCGAGACAGCCAGCATGGCTTCACCAGGGGCAAGTCCTGCCTGA
Organism: Rissa tridactyla; assembly: GCF_028500815.1. Lineage (NCBI taxonomy): Eukaryota > Metazoa > Chordata > Aves > Charadriiformes > Laridae > Rissa > Rissa tridactyla. The sequence continues at coordinate 19,350,739 of NC_071496.1, forward strand.
CCAACCCAGTGGCTTTCTACAATGGAGTGACTGCATCAGTGGACAAGGGAAGAGCAATGGATATCATCTACCTGGACTTCTGAAAGGCCTTTGACACAGTCCCCCACAACATCCTTCTCTCTAAGTTGGAGAGATATGGATTTTAAGGATGGACTGTTTGGTGTATGACGAATTGGTTGGATGGTTGCATCCAGAAGGTAGTGGTCAACAGCTCAATGTCCAGATGGAGATCAGTGATAAGCGGTGTCCCTCAGTGATCCGTACTGGGACTGGTGCTGTTCAACATCTTCATCAATGACATAGACAGTGGGGTCAAGCACACCCTCAGCAAGTTTGCCGATGACACCAAGCTGAGTGGTGGGGTTGACAGGCCAGAGGGACGGGATGTCATCCAGAGGGACCTGGACGAGCTAGAGAGGTGGGCCCGAGCAAACCTCATGAAGTTCAACAAGGCCAACCAAGTCCAAGGTCCTACACTTGGGTTGGGACAATCCTCATTATCAATACAGGCTGGGGGATGATGTGATAGAGAGTAGTCCTGCGGAGAAGGACTTGGGGGTACTCATGGATGAAAAGCTGGACATGAGCCAACAATGTGCGCTTGCAGCCCAGAAGGCCAATCGCATCCTGGGCTGCATCAGAGGAACTGTGTCCAGCTCTGGAGCCCTCAGCACAAGAAGGACATGGACCTGTTGGAGTGGGTCCAGAGGAGGGCCGCGAAGATGATCAGAGGGCTGGAGCACCTCTCCTGTCAAGACAGGCTGAGAGAGTTGGGGTTGTTCAGCCTGGAGAAGAGAAGGCTCCGGGGAGACCTTATAGCAGCCTTACAGTATCTGAAGGGGGCCTACAAGAAAGCTGGGGAAGGTCTGTTTGCAAGGGCACGTAGTGATAGGATGAGGGGTAATGGCTTCAAACAGGAACAGGGGAGATTTAGATTAGGTATTAGGAAGAAATTTTTCACTATGAGGGTGGTGAGGGACTGGAACAGGTTGCCCAGGGAAGTTGTTGAGGCCCTGTCCCTGGAGGTGTTCAAGTCCAGGTTGGATGGGGGTTTGAGCAACCTAGTCTAGTGGGAGGTGTCCCTGCCCATGGCAGGGGGGTTAGAACTAGATGATCTTTAATGTCCCTTCCAACCTAAACCCTTCTATGATTCTATTCTATTCAGTAGGGCCTGTTAGAGTAGGACAAGGGGTAATCGTTTTAAACTAAAAGAGGGCAGATTTAGACTAGATATAAGGAAGAAATTTTTTTATAATGAGGGTGGTGAAACACTGGAACAGGTTGCCCAGAGAGGTGGTAAATGCCCCACCCTGGAAACATTCAAGGTCGGGTTGGATGCAGCTCTGAGCAATCTGATCTAGTTGATGTCCCTGCTCATAGCAGAGGGCGTTGGACTAGATGACTTTTAAAGGTCCCTTCCAACCCAAACTATTCTATGATTCTATTCTAATGTGAAAGACACAGCTAAGGACTACTGAATATTAAAATGACAATTTTTAATCCCATCAGTCTGATGGATACTTCTGTTATTTCCTTAGTTACAGAACTAGAAATATATAGTTACAACAGTAGCAATAGCACAGCTGTTACTGTTTGTAACATTATCCATTTATTAAAACCTGAGGATTTAACACAAACAGCAGAGGCAATGACAAAGGTATAGCTCAAGTAGGAAGTAAATATTATAGTCAGGTTATAAGCAATCAGAATATACATATTCATTACATTTCACAGAAATGATTAACATATTCATATTATCACCTAGAACTCATTAATATATGTAAATGCCCTTGACACATGCATATCCATGTCCATTGGTGGTCTTCCAGGGTCCTCTGGTGGCCATTGATAGTCTTCCTCACCCTGTCTGATAATTGAACTCGGTCTTCGTGCATACTCAGTTTGTCTTTTGGCCTAGTTTGCAACTCTTGTTTTCACAAAACTAGCTTATTCTAGCATCTCTCCCTATCTATTCTACTCAAGGATATAATGTCTCAAGGCTTCCTTTTATCAAGCTAAACCTAGCAGATGTTTAACCCATCTGCTTACAAAGTATTTCAAACTTAGCCATATTATTCCAGTAAGGAGGGAACCATATGTTCTTTTTAACTCGGTATCAGTAAGGCCTGAGGAGCCTTCCACCCCAGCGTTTTGTGTTGTTCAAGGCTACTGTATCACCAGCTACTGTATCAAAGTTACTATTGAACTCATTAATGTAACATTATTGATGAATTTTCCACTAAGTATAGAATATAATTTACTATCTTACAATACCAAAAGGAACTCAAATGCCTCCATTTATTACATGCTACTGTTATGCTATAATTCCTCATCCTCTCAGAGAAAAATCCAATTCAAAATGTTTTTGTTTCTTCCAACCCCAGTTGTGCCAATTCATCTGATTACATCATTACTTTCTTTAACAGATCCATGAAGTAACCCATTTGGAAAAAAGAATCAGAAGGGGCATTCCTCTTAAAGCACAGCCATACAAAAAATAAATTGACATAGAGAGCAGCAACCTGAGCATAACAGACATGCATAGGTGAAAACATCTTAAATTTGATGCGTCAATGACAATACATGAACATAGAAACACAGCTTTAAAAAAGAAGAGCTGTCAAAACCAAACCAGAAGAGTCTTTTTTACTTCAAGGACACAAGCAAACCTCAGGAAATAAATTAGCCTAGAGGCTGACTTCAGGAAACAAAGCAAAGTTTCAGTCACGTTGAACCAATTTCATTCCAAGGAAGACACTTTTAACAAATGAAAACATCTTACAGAATGTCAGAAATCTAGTTCCTCAAAAAAAATCCAACATATGATTTAAGTACTACTTTCAAAAGCAGATTAAAAGTGCATGTCTCCTTTTCTTCCTCCTGTATGAATAAATATAACATGATTTCCTTAAAAAGGAAAACTAACACTCCAAACTTAACAGAAACTGGATACTATGGTTTTGCTAAAGGCTGAATATCATCTGGGACACGATGACACCTGTGATATATCTTTTAGCTTAAGGTGAGTCTTAAGCTGTCAAAGTCAGCCTTTTCCTCAAAAACACCTATTAAACAATGAAATTCAAGTGTCATACAGAAAAGTTATAAATTATCTACAAGTCTGCTCAACTTCCTGCATCAACTATGAACTCTACTAGTGTTTCATCTCTGGCCAGTTATACAAAGTTAATGTTTTGAAACAAGTCCAAAGTTATAAATTAGTGAATCTATTCCACAAGAATTAACCATATAGTAAATTGCATTTTAGAAAATAGGATGTATCTTGAGATGTATTCTACAAGTCTGGCCTCTTTTATGTATTTACCCAGAAAAGGAGATTAATTAGGCACTGTTCACTGACAGAAATAAGTCTCCAGTCAAACAAGGGACATGAAAGACAACAAGAAAGCATATTAGCAGCAAAAGGAAGGCCAAGGAAAACATGGGCTTGCTGCTCAATGGGGCGGGGCACCTAGGGACAAAGGACACAGAAAAGGCTGAGGTACTCTATGCCTTTTTTCATAGAATCACAGAATCACTGTGGAAGGGACTTCTCAAGAAGGCTGAGCCAATCAGCGACAGTGAGAATATGTGAGAGAAACAACTATGCAGACACCAAGGTCAGTGAAGAAGGAGGGGGAGGAGGTGCTCCAGGTGCCAGAGCAGAGATTCCCCTGCAGCCTGTGGTGAAGACCATGGTAAGGCAGGTTTTCTCCCTGCAGCCCGTGGAGGTTAATTGTGGAGCAGATAGCCACCTGCAGCCCATGGAGGACCCCAAGACAGAGCAGGTGGATGCCCAAAGGAGGCTGTGACCCTGTGGGAAGCACATGCTGGAGCAGGATCCTGGTGCGACCTGTGGAGAGAGGAGCCCATGCTGGAACAGGTCTGCTGGCAGGACTTGTGACCCCGTGGAAGGGACCCACGCTGGAGCAGTTCATGAAGAACTGCAGCCTGTATGAAGGACTCATGTTGGAGAATTTAGTGGAAAACTGTCTCCCATGGAGGGACCCCATGCTGGAGCAGGGGAAGAGTGTGAGGAGTCCTCCCCCTGAGGAGGAAGGAGCAGCAGAGACAATATGTGCTGAACTCATCACAAGCCCCATTCCCCATCCCCCTGGACCACTCGGAGGGAGGAGGTAGAGAAATCGGGAGTGAAGTTGAGCCTGGGAAGAAGGGGGGGGGGAAGGTGTTTTAAGATTTAGTTTTTATTTCTCATTACTCTTTTCTGATTTGATTGGTAATAAATTAAATTCATTTTTCCCAAGTCCAGTCTATTTTGCCCATGACGGTAATTACTGAATGATCTCTCACTGTCCTTATCTTGATCCATGAACCTTTTGTTATATTTTTCTCTCCCCTCTCCAGTTGAGGAAGGGGAGTGATAGAGCAGCTTTGGTGGGCACCTGGCATCCAGCCAGGGTTAACCCACCACAAAAACTAAAAGAGGCTTCAGAATTTTTGTATCTACCCTTGAATACAGTCTGAGTCTTGAAAGTAATGACAAATACACACTTGACTGAAGATTTGGTTCCTAACCAGTTTGGTTTGGCGAGACCCTTAGATTCTAAATTTTAGATTGAAAAAACACTGAGCAGAAAATATACAACCGTTAGATATGTGACATGCTTACAAGAGAAGGATTATTATCAAACATCCTTTATAACATGCTGATGTATTATTTCACGTCAAAGTGGAAAAAGTTGTTTAGAAGTCTCATTTTCAGTAGTAACAGGTGCTCACTACAAGAAGACTATTTTACATACTTGCATGATAGTATGAAGCTATCAATAAACAGTTTCACTTAATAATAGATCCATCTCACAAGAAAGATTCACAAATAACAGTACTTAATAATATTTAGCCCTAGGTCTTCATAACCCTTTCTGAGACAGAAATGAATAAATACATTTTAAAGAATAAAGGTTAGAGCAAGGCTAATTTTGGACAGGAGGCTAGGGTTTGCAGCAGGTTCACAGTAGGATACTTACTCTGCTGTACCAGATGCTGAGCTGAGAAGGGAATAACACTGAAGAAAGCCTTTTGGGAATCTGCCTGGATGTGATGAGGTTGCTCCACAGACTCCAAATGACATAACAGCCTCTTGGGCCAACTGCTGAGAAAATACATGGCTAGAGACTTCTTGGGGAATGGGCTCTCAGTGCACTCAAACCTGGGGGGGGGGGCAGCAGGAACACTCTATCCCATGGTTGATGATCTCTGGATGGAGGACTCTGACCACAGATCAGAGGCAAAACAAGCATAACCACTAGCAGAGACACCAACTGGCCTGCCCAACCACAGGGAGGAGACCATTCAGCTCAGTACTGCTGCTCCACACCAGCCCTGGCAGGAGGAACTAAGTTTTCTTAATCTGCTTCCTGCAATCAGGGCTGTCACTGAAGACCTTTCCAAACTGCTCAGCCTAACTGGAGCCCTCAAAGAGGTAAGCAGAGCCTACAGTGATCAAGGGAGAACAGTCTCAAAAGTAGGAAGAGAAACATCCATTCACTACTCCAACTCAGGAGAGCTGCAATGCCTGCAGCTCTTCTCTTCTCCCACTGCTATCATATCTATATCTCCCCCTTTCCCCTTATCTGAAGAACAAGAACACGAACACAAAACCAACTCCACAGTAAGACAAAGGAGGAGGGGAGAGGAGAAAAAAAAAAAAAAGACGGGAAAATAAGAGGACACGCTGACTGGTCCCCTCAGCATGATAATACAGAAGTGAGGTTGAGGAGGCGGCTATAGCTTCCTCCCTTTTTTACCTGGAATTCTAACGTTAATGATCAAGGTGAAAATATGCGTGCGCCAGTGCTGGGGAATGGGGGTGGTGAGGAAGAGCTATATGGGCACGCGCGTCTGTGGGGAGGGAGAGGGAAGTGGTGCATAGGTGTACAAGACCTTTCTCCTTTGCTCCTGTGGCTGCTAAGGGAGATAGGGGAAGGGGAGGAGTTGCGCGTGGGGCGGGCGCGGGCCCGGGCCCTGCCCCTGCCCATCCCCATCCTTGGGGGAGTAAGAGAGCCTTTCTTCGCTGTGGTCAGAAGCTGTTCTTTCACGTCTGAACCTGAGTAAGGTTCTTCGAGGCAACTGTGGAGGAGATCAATTTTTCTCACTGTCTTTCTGTAACCGTAGGCAGAAAGGTTCCTTGATAATATCTCACCAAGCAAATCTAGTTAAGACAAAAACCACGTACATACTATGTGTTCTGGGCGTGTACGCCTCCCCTGCCCCCCCCTTAAAGGTACAATAAACCAAAACTTGGAGGGGGGGGAAAAAAAAAAGTGTATGAAAACCCAAAGGATACAGCACATTGAAGTAACACTCTATAATAAAAGCCTCTCATCCCTTTTACTTAATATTCTCAGCTTAGATTATGAACACTGAAAAGATGAATGTTCCTATTTTGAAGGTGAAAGGATATTTTTGAGGGACTCGTTATAAATATTCAGTTAGATGCTACGGGGATCCCCTGCAAGTCTACCAATAACAACAGATGCATATGGAATAATAAAAGATATTTTAAACAGACAAATGTAAAGGCTATAGTGTTTCAATGAGGTATGTCCTCTAGTTCATACCAGAATCCATTTGTAAGAGAGTTTCATATTACTATTGTTACTTGAAATAAAAGCCCTCGAAACCAAAAGTAGTTTAGAGAGGAGATATTGCTTTATTCGACGTCGGGTGCTAGGGGGAAAACCCACAAATCTAGCACACCTTACCGGGGATATTCACCCATTATTTATACACAAAAGATTCTCACTATTCCGCCTGCCTAATACATAACTCCACCTAGGCTTACATATTCATTAGGATGACCGAATAGCCTTTTTGCCCATGCGCATCAAATTTTGCTGGGTTGGCAAAACACTTCTGCGCAAGCAGTGAGTGTCTCGGTGGTCGTTTGGGTAAGGAGACCCTTCCTCACATTATCCTTTTAAGGTATTGAGTCATCTCAGGACAGTAAAAGTTTGCTGTAAGTTTGCCAACTTCTTGAAGATAATAAGGATGTTCTTTGAAGCAGCCATAACTCTATCCTAATTGGTATAGGAGTACGTACTTGATGTATAGAAGAACCTTGAAGTGATTAACTACTTCTGGTTGTCTCCTCATTATCACTCTCTGTAACATCAGCTCAGTGACTAACTATTTTTACATGGTAAGAAAGTCAGTAATTAGCTATTTTCTCACACAGTAAGAAGGTTAGTAAGAAACAACTATTTTAGAAACAAAGCAGAGGCCTGTCTTTGGCAACACTATGTACTTTTATAGTGCCTAGGAGGTCTAGACATGAGCCTAGAATCCACCATGCTAGAAGTGTTACACAGAATTGGTCCTTTCATAAGCAATATGCAATTTAAGAGACTAACATTGTTTTAATTAAACAGGGCTCTGTAGGGGGGTGCCTAAGGTGATGGAGAAAGGTTTGGGAAGGAAAGGAAGATCTGTGAGTTATCCACATAGAGGTGGCAATTGAATTTGTGTTTTATGAATGAGATTACCTCAAACTCGGGGCATAGTTCCACAAGCAATTTCTTAAGAGCAAAACAGGCTTAAGCCTCTTGCTTAGCACCGGCACAAGCATTTGTGCAGCCACATGATGAGTTGGATCAAGGAACTAATTTGTTTGAAAAAGAATAAATTTTTTGTCGGGTTGTTTTTCAGCCAAGTCCAGTTTCCTGATCTTGTTTCCATGCTTACCTAAATGCTTTTATAGACACATTAAGAGGCAGAAAGGAGTGTTGTAATAAAATTGATATTAACTAGAAAAATGAAATGTAACATGTAATCAAAGCAACCAAGGGAACCTGCCGCTGCTGCTAAAAGTCCTCTATACAGCCCCAACCCTATTTGATCATTTATAGAGAAATAGTAACTAGACATGATTTATCTAAGATTAAATTAAGCAACTAACTACTAGACAATGTAGCTTTGTTGATAAGCAGGATATTCCTGTCAAGAGAATGATGAACTGTAGGCCTGGTCAGCAAACTGAGAAAACCACCTGGAACTGGCAAGATTAGAGGAGAAGTAGGTAAAAGGTAATTCCAGCAGGGGGAGATCGCGACCACCGACTCATTGACCACCTACCCAAATGGTACCACCTACTCAAAAGAGAAGACAGAGTCTGCACACTAATTTACATAGGAAGTGAAGAAACCTTGACCAATCATTAAAGAGAATAACAATGAATAGTATTAATTGTTAGAATATGTAATAATCAGTGTATGAAAAAGGAAATTTTTGAAACTAAGGTGTGCTCCCTTGGGACGAGCACCCCATTTTTGCGCATTAATCAAATAAACTTGGAAGTACCTCTGCTCTGTGTGTTATTGGCTTGCGCACTGGGTAAAGAACCCAGATTTGGGAGAACGCATTCCTGTCCAATCTGCTCTATGTGAACCTGCTTTGGTAGGGGAGTTGGACTAGATGATCTCTGAAGGTCCCTTCCCACCCCTACCATTCTGTGATTCTGTGAAGATGGCCATCATGAAATATATCAACCAAGGATTCACAGTCCCATGAAGGTATGGTTCACTTTTTATATTAAAAGTGCACTACATCTACATAAGTAATATCATAGAACACTTGTTGAATGTACTCCTATGCTTTCTGTTTATCAGTCACTAGAGATAACATTTTATTGCACCTTTATGAAATGTTGATAGTAATATAATAAAAAATATTTTCAGCTTACAAGAGTTATGTTACATACTTGAAAAAGAGATAACCTTGTTTATTGCCATTTAAGTTAAGGAGATGTCTACATTCTTTGCCTATAAAAAGAGGGAAAACAAAGTTAAGAAGTAAGAAGTAGTATATAAAAAGAGTGAGAATTACAGTTTTTTGAGGAGTATTTTGTTTGTCATGGAGGTCTTCACCAACTTCAGATGGGATACTCTGATCTCTAACAAAAAATTATACCACGACTAGTGTCCCTGAAACAGTTGTTAGCAATATATGTTAGAGAAAATGCAAATAGTGATGACTGAAATTAGATATTTATGAACTAAATTATGACAAGTATACTGGAAACTAAGGTATTGAAGTGTGAGTTTTTTTTCTTTTGAAGTATTTCTAACATGGGAAGAAATAAAATGCTGAAAACAGAAAGTATCAGTAATGCTAATTTATAAACAGAAATGAAAGTTGTATTTGTATATAACATGACCGGTTTGTGAATAGAAATCTAGTGTTATGATACAGATACAGAAGATACCGTATCTGATCTAAAGATTGAAATTTATGTGGTATACATACAGAAGATACTGTACTGATCTAAAGATTGAAATTTATGTGGTATATGCAAATGCACAGCCATACATACATATATTCATTATAATATAGCTAAGGCAATATCATATTAGGAACCAGTGGTAAAACTGGCCAGCACTTAAGAAGGAAATGTAAGCTGAAGTGGTTAATGCCTTTCTCACACACTGCCTGACATAATTTGGGCCCTTGTTGTAAGAGCCAGATAACCCAAGCCATTTGCTATCTGTGTAGCATCAAACAGGACTCTGATCCATGCATAGCACGCCATGCAGACCCCATCCACAGAAGAGGGTCCCCTCCTTTAGCCGTTCAAGCTATTATAGGATTTTCTTGCAAGAAAACAACTTAATCATTTCTACTGTCTCAAACCTTATCTTTGCTTGCCACCTAACTGCATTATTGCTTAATACATCAGATGGCTCAGCCATCTGATCTGCCCATCCTGTAATTTCCAGTCCATAATGCATACTATGCTGCTCAATTAATTTCTCTTTTATCAGTACATAATTTTCTCACTAGCACACCCAATCAGGACATTATCTCCTGCTAAATAACTAACTTTTCCTCTAACCTCCTCAATAGCCTCCCTTTTTCACATCCTCTCACAGACTACCAGTCAAATACTTCTTACATTCTTTCTTTCCCTTTATATTCCAGTCTCTAATTCCACTTTGTATGTTACAAAACAAGCCACCTACAATCAATCCATAACAATGTGATCTTTCTAATCAGTAACGCCTGTGCCAGCAACCTGATCTCTGTTTCTTTACAACCCCCCAGGTAATGGATTACCAGATATGGTTTTGTAGCAGGTTGATCCTCTTTCAGTCTCGGTCTCTCTAGCAAAAGATGTTTCCTATTTCAGAAAGCTGGTTTTGTGCTTTCTACATAGGCTTCCACAAAATATTGATTCTATTTCCTCTAACCCATTAAAACTGACCCCATTTCAGAGTCCCTCCAGAACTTTTTTTCTCCCCACTCCAGAAAAGAGACACATTCTGTTGTCAGCAGTAGCTTCAAGAGAAAGATTGTGATCTGCAAAGCAGAAGACACTGCAAAGGGATTATATTGGGACTCTGTCCCCTTTAAGGTGGTGGTAGAGTGGAACTAGGGCAAAGTTGCAGACAGCTTGATTTATGTCTTTTTAGTTATGACTATTAACCCACATTCCTACTGTATTCCTCTGCATTAATTATCTTTGAATGTTTCAGGGAAGCCAAGAAGGCTGGCACACAAAGATTTGACTAGATCATGTGTACTACTATACTTGAATTGGAGCTTATAACACCACCTCCAAGCTATAAACCAAACTCTGAACTTGTGTCTCTTTGACACTCTGGTGTCATGCCGTAGTAGGTATAGTTACAGGAAGGTGTGTGTTATCTCAACAACAGAGATGGAACAATGGAGATAAAAAGGCAAGGAACAGATTTCCAGGAGGATTAAGCAACTCATTTATTTCAGCTGCCTTTGCAAGTGCTTCATACTCATAAGTCAGGCTTTAAAAGTAACTAACTCAACCAAGGCCACAATGGGAATTATGTCAGAGCTGAAATTAATATACAGGGATCTTTGATATCATTCTGACACAAAAAAGTCACAAAACCACATCTCTGTCACCTGGAATCTGTCAGTTTGTTATCTCAAGTCTCTAAAGTTTTACTACTCAGGCAACAAAGCTGACACAAACTCTGCCCAAAAATGCGGACTTTGATGCTCCCAGGTATAATAGCGTCACAGAGACCTATATCCATAAGCTGAATCTCACTGGGTACTGCATCAGATATGTTTTTACAGTACCATTTTACCATAGTACATGAAAAGCCCAGACTTTTTCAGTGTTACTCAGAGTCTTGAGCAAAAATGTAGCAAATAAAACCCACACAGCTGATCTGTGTTAAAAAAGGAGGCTTGATGTTTTTGTCCTGGCCCACGCCTGCACTTTTCTAATATGATAAGAACAGACAGATCTGTTCTGGATTTATTGGACAGAGCTAAATCTGGCTGAATTGAGGTTTTGATGGCACTTTTGTACTGGGAAACATTGGGGCTTAGATTTCATCAGTGGGTGCAAAGCAGGTTTAATTGCTTTTTATTTATGCCATGTCAGGTCCATGGTTTTGTGTCACTGACACACCTGACATGCTGGGTCCTGACTCTTGTGTGTATCTGAAAGGCAAAGGTAGAAGCACAGAGTCACTTCCCATGTCATTGGTATAATTTGCAGGCCTGAGACTAGAGATGCTTTGCCCTGTGAGGGAACAAGACGATGCTCCCGCTTGGCTCCCATAGGAATGATAATGGCCGCTTCTCTACACACACACTAAACTATCACTCCCCCAAGTCCTTGATACAACTACTGAGCAGGAGGAAAAAAGATGCCAGCCAGAGAATGTTCAAAGGGTGAAGCAGGGCTGGGTGTGGCTTTGTGTAAAGGTGATCATAGAATCATAGAATCTTCATGGTTGGAAAGGACCTTTGAGATCATTGAGTCCAACCACACACACACAAAAAAACAAAAAACCCAACCGAACAAACAAAAAAACCCCAACAACCTACAATCTCTGCCACTAGAGCATGCCCTGAAGTGCCACATCTAGACGTTTCTTAAACACCTCTAGGGATGGTGACTCAACCACCTCCCTGGGCAGGCTGTTCCAGTGCCTGACCACTCTTTCAGTAAAGGAATTCTTCCTAATGTCTAATCTAAACCTCCCCTGCTGCAACTTCAGACCATTTCCTCTGGTCCTGTCATTATTCACCTGGGAGAAGAGGCCAACACCCACCTCTCTCCAACCTCCTCTCAGGTAGTTGTAGAGGGCAATGCCCCCCGCGCCCCCCCTCCAGCCTCCTCCCCTCCCCCCCTCCCCGCCCCCGCCCCCCTCCCCCCTCGCCACTCCTCAACCTGGTCTCCCGCCCCCTCACCGCCTGGAGCTCCTCCAGACACGCCCGCACCTCAATGTCCCTCTTGTACAGAGGGGCCCAGAACTGAACGCAGTACTCGAGGAGAGGCCTCACCAGTGCCGAGTACAGAGGCACGATCACTTCCCTACTCCTGCTGGCCACGCTATTCCTGATACAAGCCAGAATGCTGTCGGCCTCCTTGGCCACCTGGGCACACTGCTGGCTCATGTTAAGCTGGCCGTCCACCAGCACCCCCAGGTCCTTTTCTGCTGGGCAGCTTTCCAGCAGCCACTCTTCCCCGAGCCTGTAGCGTTGCTTGGGGTTGTTGGGACCGAAATGCAGGACCCGGCACTTGACCTTATTAAACCTCATACAGTTGGCCTTGGCCCATCGATCCAGCCTGTCCAGGTCCCTCTGTAGAGCCTCCCTACCCTCAAGCAGATCAACACTCCCACCTAGCTTGGTGTCGTCTGCAAACTTACTGAGGGCGCACTCAATCCCCTCGTCCAGATCATTGATAAAGATATTAAAAAAACCGGCCCCAAGACTGAGCCCTGAGGGACACCACTGGTGACTGGCCGCCAAGAGGATTTCACCCCATTGATCACAACTCTCTGGGCACAGCCATCCAGCCAGTTTTTAACCCAGTGAAGAGTACACTTGTCTATGCCATGATTTGCCAGCTTCTCCAGGAGAATGCTATCTATCCTTCCCTCACTTCCCAAAGTTGTCTCTTTACAGCTGAGGGCTCTCATGAGATCACTATTGGTGCCATGACCTCTGTACAAGAGTGGTAGCAGCTAGTAAATACTCTCTGAGGGTTGGTGATGGCTCCTGGTGATATTCATTAGGCCTGCCTGTGGCGATTCCCACCAAACTTTGCCTGGTGGTGTGCTGACTTGGAGAGCTTACGGTTCTGTTTGTGTGATTATGGGATACAGCTGGGGAGTAGATGAGGACTGAGTCAGGTCTCCTTTACCTCTCCATGTCCTTCTGAGTGAGGTCTGTGGGTGGGGAGGGTTGTGTCTGTTTGATGGAATTCAAAAAATCTGCCTCCATTGAGCTAAACAAAGAAGTGAGGGAAAGGCTTGTTTGGTTTTCTGTTATCATGTAATTGGGAAACAAGATCTCCCTTTCACCATAGGTGGCTGAGCTAGCAGAAGACACACACCATGTGGATCCAAGTTTGTACCATAGATGGCACTGAGACCCATACTATTGATGATCTGAGACATCTCACCAAGACTGAAAGTTTGTGGAAGAAGATCCAGAAGACCTTCTGTGTGAGCCCTGACCACCAGCGCCTCTTCTGCCGCAGCAAGCAGGTGAGGTGGAGACCTGGTGGGTAGGGGTGGAGGGGAGCTTCTCTCTTATGTCATTTTCCCCTTCTTATGTTCTGTGACTGGATGTAAACCTCCTCATCCCCTCCCATACTGGGATATCTGGCTTTTGTTTTTTCTCCTTTTTCTAAGCCTAGGAGCTGATGAGGTTGTCCTGGTTTGAGGTAAAACAGAACCAATTTTCTTTTCAGTAATATTACTTTTTAGCTAAGCCTCTACTAACTAACTGAACTCTCTGAAATTAATGGCATGTTTGTCAGACAGTGTCAGCTTCTAGCAGAGATAAGGCCTGATGTTTATAGTTAATGCTAAGGAATGGTATGCAGAGAGGCTCTTGCTTATACTTATTGCTATAACAACTAAGGTCTGCTAACTTTGTTATGTTCCCCGTTGGAGGGTCAGAAGCTGAAGAGTGTAGAGGGGTCGCATCCGCTGGGAGGAGCGGACAGGACAGGTGACCCAAAACTGACCAACAGGGTATTCTATCCCATCTGCCCCATGCTGAGTATGAAAGCTGAGGGATCAAAGGGGTCGGGCTCTTTTTCTTCAATGGCTGGTGTCAGAGGAGGACCCTGTCTGTTCGTCTGCCTTTGATCCTGATCAGTGTGTTCATGAATCCAGATCTGGAATCCAGTCTGTTGCTGAGTCCAGTCTGGGACTTTCCCAGTACCTGCCAGTGATGTAATCGTCATCCTGGGAGTTCGATATGGTTTTGTATATATTTCATTATTTTATTATTAATATTATCTTTCTCTTATTATTTTATTATTAATATTTATTGTCATTTAGGCAATTATTCTATCACCCGATGACCCCTCCCCACCCAGGAAGGGGAACCGGGAAAAAAACAAGGAAACACGAGGGTTGAAATATAAACAGATTTAATAGAATAAGACTAAACAATTAACATTTATAATACTAAGGAACCAATATTGATCCTGAGACCAATACAAAATACACAAGGATTATACTCAGCCAATTATATCAGTAGGAAGCTGTGCACTCCCAGCAGTGGATGGCTAATGTCAGACACTGCAAGAGCTACGGCTTTGGGAAGAAGGGAAGGCCTCAGGGGTCCGGCACCAGGGCAAGAAGTTCTCTGGACTGCTGCCATCGAGGAAGAGAGAGAACTCCTCAGCAAACTTTCTAATTTATATTGAATGTGATGTTCATGGTATGAAATAATTCTGTTGGCCAGCTTGGGTCAAGTGTTCAGGTCTTGCTCCTCCTCATCCCTAGCACCTGGCTAGCTCAAAAACACTGAGACCTTGAAGCCCGCATACCCTGGCTGGCTATAAAGTAAATATTTTCACAAATTCAGACACTAGTGTTTTCTAAAAATGCATTTTTCCCTAGCGTTAGAAGAGACCTTACTGAAAAGTAAAATTACTGAAAGAGAAATTAATCCTGTGTTGCTCAAACCAGGACAATATTTCATTAAAGTAGTTTAGTTTCTTTTCAACTCATAAGTCTCTCACTTGTGAGAGAAGTTAGAGAGCATCTGTTATTCTTTTTAGTGGCCAGCCCAGCCCAAACCACAACAGAGGGGCAAGGAGGAAAGACAAGCTGCTCAGTGCAGCAAAAGATTCTGGGCCCAACTGTTTTTTTTCTAGACTTTTCCTCCCCACCCCCCACAGTAGTAAATGGGTACTAAAGAGGTCCCTTTGTGCTTTTCTTTCTTTTTTTTTTTTCACCCAAACCAAGGGAGACTCCTTCAGCTTATTGCACCTAAGTGACAGAGCAGACAGTGGGGTGTGAGGGAGAGAAAATCCCCTGCTTTATTTTTTTGACTAGGCAAGAAAACACAGGTGTTTCCCCTGGGTTCCTGCCCTCTCAGTGCCCCATCTAGGTATGAGGAAAACATTTTCTGTGTGTGCACTTCAAGTGGTTTCCAAGGTCTAGGTGCCACATCACAGACTAAGGACTCTAAACTCCTTCCATCCATCAGAAGAGGAGAGACAGAGGACTCATTAGAATCCTTCCTGGAGGTGGGTATGTCAGCCAGAAAAAGCAAGGTCAAAAAAAAAAGCATACCTTCCTGATGAACATGACTGGCAACAACAAAAAAGGAGAAAGCTGAGGTACTCAACAACTTTTTTGCCTCAGTCTTCACTGGAAACCTCTTTTCCCACACCTCTCAAGTAGATGGACTGCAAGACAAGGACTGGGGGAGTAAAGTCCCTCCCACTGTAAAAGAAGATCAGGTTCATGACCACCTGAGAAACCTGAACATACAGAAGTCTATGGGACCTGACAAGATGCATCCCAGAGTCCTGAGGGAATTGGCTGATGTAGTTGTCAAGCCATTCTTTTCCTCTGTTTGCAGTATGACAGATACTCCTACAGCATAGCTTAGACAAGAAGCAAAGGCCCAGGGCCGAGTTTAAATGGATCCCCTGGGCCTATGGGCAAGAAGAGTGGAGGCCTCAGGTGAGGCTGGTCTGGGCCATTAAGGCCTATTAGTGCCCTTAGGCCCTGAGAACAACATGGAATGCATGGTGACTCAACACAGGTGTCAATCAAGCCATAATTATCAGCAAGTTCCTTCCAGCACACTAGTATAGTTTGTGTTAACACTATCAAATGCAACCTGCTGATGAATGTGTTTCATGGCATGAAAGATCATGTTCAATTTTAATGGAGGTATATTCAGTATAGGAGTTATATTAACTCTATATTCCTAGTCAAGCAAGGTTCTGTGTTCCTTCTGTTGCTACAGTCAGTGCTACCTCTACTCCTTAGCTAGGAAGCTAGAGCTACGTACTGTTCTTTAAGACCCAGCAATAATACCTTATTATAGCTACTTACTGATGTGTCAAAAAAAGCAGGGCTGACAAAGATCAGCCCAAGTAAGTTCACTGTGCACAAGAACTGCTATCCACCAATCCAAATAAAAGGTAAGTGGTAGGCAAAATGCAAAGCACTTTGGGATATAAAGTAGTATGTCAAAGGTTCATTTTATCAGCATAAAATCACTACTGTGAGCTCACTGATTCACCAGTAACCATTTGCAATTGCACATGTGTTGAACAGGGTTCATATTTGTTCTGCCAGATGAACTGGCAGGGCACAGATCCAGTATAGCTGCTTGTCAAACTGTGTTCTGAGTTACATTTTTAAAAAGTTTTCTCTGTGCTGGGAATATAAACTAATATGACAATGGCAGATGAAACAAATAAGAAAAATAATATTCTTTCTGGAAGAGCAGCTACCAAACGTCTTTCACATGATATAATTTCTTTTTGCTTTATCATGTTTGTTTTATCTATGAAATACTGTGCTTAATGTGGAAGGCAGAATTTGAGCATAAAATACTCAAAATTAAATCTGATATAATCTCATCAACATAAATCCCATTTGTGAGTTTGGGCAAAAGTATATATATTGGTATAGCAGTCAGAATGTGTGTGTTTTCAGTACTTTTTACCCCGATGCTTCCACTGGCTTTGGAAGCAATTTTCGTTATATACTTTACAACTTCATGACTGTTATTTTACAAAGTTTACAACTTGGCATATTTTACAACTGTAAAATTAAGACCCTTCTCAGAATTACTCATAACTTGTTATGCAACTGCTTTGCATTCAAGGAGCTGAAATACCCTTGTTGCACCAAGTTCTATACTCAGTCCTGATAGCTGAAATTGAGAATAGTACTAACCCATAGATGAAAAATTGCTTAGTCAGAACTAAAATCCTGTTACCAAAAATAAACCAAGTTTCATTTCCTAAAATGATGAAACAAAACGTGGTCAATCCTATTATGTAATAAACTTAATGTTTTAATAATAAAAAAATTTAAAAGTGTGAAAACAGGGGCTCCATTTACTACTTAAATGCTACCAGTGCCATAGTCTGGGTTCCCCTGGAAGAAGAACATATATATTTCCCTGGTCTGGTTGGGTTTTGAGTATCTCCAACGATGGAGACTCCACAAACTCTCTGGGCCACCTGTTCCAGTGCTTGGTCACCCCCACAGCAAAAAAAAAAAAAAAAAAAAGTGTTTCCTTATGTTCAGAGGGAACCTCCTGTGTTTCAGTTTGTGCCCATTGCCTCTTGTTCTGTCACTGGGCACCACTGAAAAGAGCCTGGCTCAGTTTTCTTTACACCCTCCCTTCAGATATTTAGACACGTTGATAGGACCTCTCTGAGCCTTCTCTTCTCTAGGCTGAACAGTCCTAGCTCTCTCAGCCTTTCCTCATAGGAGAGGTGCTCTAGTCCCTTAATCATCTTTGTGGCCCTTTGTTAGACTCTCTCCAGTATGTCTGTGTCTCTCTTGTACTGGGGAGCCCAGAACTGGACACAGGACTCCAGGTGTGGCCTCATTGGTTCTGAGTAGAGGGGAGAATCACCTCCCTTCACCTGCTGGAAATACCCCTCCTAATGCAGCTCAGGATATTGTTGGCCTTTTTTTTTGCTGTGAGGGGACGCTGCTGGCTCATGTTCAATTTGGTATCCACCAGGACCCCCAGGGACTTTTCTGCTGAGCTCCTTTCCATCTGGTCAGATCCCAGCATGTATTGGTGCCTGGTGTGGTTCCTCCCCTGGTGCAGGACTTTGCACTTCCCCTTGGTGAATTGCATGAGGTTCCTGTCAGCCCATTCCTTCAGCCTGTGTAGGTCCCTCTGGATGGCAGCACCACCCTCTGGCGTATCAGCCACTCCTCCCGGTTTTGTGTCATCAGCAAACTTGCTGAGGGTAGGCTCTGCCCCATCATCGAGATCATTACTGAAGATGTTTAACAGGACGGGACATACTATTGACCCCCCAGGGTACACTGCTTGTTACTGGCCTCCAAAAGGACTTTGTGCCACTCATCACCACCCTCTGAACTTGGCCATTCAGCCAGTTTTCAGCCCACCTCACTGTCTGCTCATCCAGACCATACTTCATTAGCTTTACAGATGTGCAAGCTGTAGCACTAAGAGATTAAGGCCTAAATTTCCAGGGGGAGTCCTCTAATTTGTCTGCTAATGTAAAAAAATAAAAATCTTGAACCTGAATCTTTGAGGTACTGGCAGTCCGAAGGCAGAAGCTATCTGAACAGTGCAGTAAATGAGGAAGTAATATCTAAAAACTTCTTCAGCAAGTCTAGCTTTGGACAAGTCTAGAATTGCCTCTTTTCTTCTTTATGTCCTTATGCTTATTTCTGGATCTATTTTATTAACTTTTCAGGTTATGTTGCTGTATGCCTGCTCGGTTTAGTCAAAGTACTTTTTTTCTTCTTCTTTTGCCCACTGTAAAAAATGGACTTTCCTCTTTTGGATAAATTATTTAAGGGCTGTGTGTTTATCACCAATAGTATAATGTACTTTGTACCTTCTGGGTACCATGGCATGCAGCAAGAAATAATGTTCTTTCCTCTCAGAGCACTAAAATATCATCATGTGGTGGCGTGTCACCACCATTGCTGAGCACGTGTACGTTGCCCACAGCAGAGTTTTGGGACCCCTTCTGTGCACCCTTTTGTGCAAACTACTGCATCTGTTGGCTGCTTCTGTGATCTGCGCTATCCTATAAATATACCTCAGCAGTCATTACCAGATTTGTTGAAGAAACTCTGTGAACATGCTCCTTTGCATGCTAGTCATTTCTACGCATCTATTTCCTCCTGGGTCAGCATGACTGTGGTGGATCTTGGCTGGCTGCCAGACTCCTACTGAGCCACTCCCACTTCTCCTCCTCAACAGGACAGGGGGAGAAAATAGGATGGAAAAGCTTATGGGTCGAGATAAAGGCAGGGAGATCACTTACCAATTACAATCACAGGAAAAACAGCCTCTCCTTGGGGAAAAATAATTTAATTTATTGCCAATTAAAAATAGAGTAGGATAGTGGGAAACAAAGACAAAAACTAAAACACCTTCCCCTTCTTCCCCTCTTCCAAGGCTCAACTTCATGCCTTCATTCTTGACTATTCTACCTCCTCCCACCATGAGCGGTGCGGGGGGGGGACACAAATGGATGGTTGTGGTCAGTTCATAACAGTTCCTCTCTGATGCTCCTTCCTGCCTGCGCTTTTCTCCTGCTCCAGCATCAATCTGTCCCACAGGCTGCAGTTCTTCAGGAACTGCTCCAGCATGGGTGCTCTCCACAGGCTCCACCTTGGTGTCTGCAGGACTGTTTCTCACACTTTTTTCCCCCCTCATTCCATTCTCTCACACACTGCTGCACAGTGGTTTTACCCTTCTCTAAATATGCTTTCACAGAGGCACCACCACCTTTGCTGATTGGCTCAGGTTTGGCCAGCATTGGGTCTGTTGCCAAGCTGTCTGGAACTGTCTCTGTCTGGCATGGAGGCAACCCCTGGTCTCTTCTCACTGTGAAAGGGAAGATGCTAACTGCAAGATGACTTGCTTAGAATGAACACTGCCTGAGACTATGAGCTTTTACCTCAGAGTCAATGTGACCTGAAGACCCAACTGTCCTGGTTCTGGTGGGGATAGTGTTAATTTTCGCAGGCTCTGGCAGGGACACAGGTATTCCATACTATGTGAGCCATGCCCAGGATGTAGCCGGGAGCTGCCGGGGGAGGGGGCAGGAAGTTGCCGCTTGAGAGTGGGCTGGGGCATCCCAGGTTCACTCGGTGAGCGGGTGAACGGTGGTACCCTAATCGTGTTTGTACATTCCTCTGTCCGTGTTATTGTTGTAGTTTTCTTGTTCCCTTTGCTGTTCTGTTAAACTGCCTTTGTCTCAACCCCCGAGTTTTGCCTTTTTCTTCTGATTCTCCCCCCACGGCTGGGCTGAGGGGGTGTGTGTGGTTAGAGAGCGGGCACGTGGTTCTTTGCTGCCACCTGAGGCTAAACCATGACACTAACCTCAGCCAGCTCTTATCATCAGCTGGGAACACCCCATATCACAACAACCCCAAGCAACGCTACAGGCTTGGGGAAGAGTGGCTCGAAAGCTGCCCAGCAGAAAAGGATCTGGGGGTGCTGGTGGACGGCCAGCTTAACATGAGCCAGCAGTGTGCCCAGGTGGCCAAGAAGGCCAACAGCATTCTGGCTTGTATCAGGAATAGCGTGGCCAGCAGGAGTAGGGAAGTGATCGTGCCTCTGTACTCGGCACTGGTGAGGCCTCTCCTCGAGTACTGTGTTCAGTTCTGGGCCCCTCTGTACAAGAGGGACATTGAGGTGCTGGAGCGTGTCCAGAGGAGAGCTACCAGGCTGGTGAGGGGTCTGGAGACCAGGTCATATGAGGAGAGGCTGAGGGAGCTGGGCATGCTTAGCTTGGAGAAGAGGAGGCTGAGGGGAGACCTCATTGCCCTCTACAACTACCTGAGAGGAGGTTGGAGAGAGGTGGGTGTTGGCCTCTTCTCCCAGGTGAATAATGACAGGACCAGAGGAAATGGTCTGAAGTTGTGGCAGGGGAGGTTTAGATTAGATATTAGGAAGAATTCCTTTACTGAAAGAGTGGTCAGGCACTGGAACAGCCTGCCCAGGGAGGTGGTTGAGTCACCATCCCTAGAGGTGTTTAAGAAACGTCTAGATGTGGCACTTCAGGGCATGCTCTAGTGGCAGAGATTGTAGGTTGTTTGGTTGGCCTCGATGATCTTAAGGGTCCTTTCCAACCATGAAGATTCTGTGATAAAACAATAGGAGATTTACCTTTCAAAAAAGCCCAGGCATATAACCACGGCCAGGACAGCAATCACCTAGAACCCAGTATAAAACCACTCCACCTGCATGGGACATCGGTTTAGACCAATGAAGGTCAACACATCAGGGGAACCCAGACTATGGCACTGGTAGCATTTAAGTAGTAAATGGAGCCCCTGTTTTCACACTTTTAAATTTTTTTAATCTTCTTCCCAATCACCTTGTCAATGCCGCCTTCCCTAAACAGGGATCCCAGCTGCCTGGCTTCCCCACCCTCTAATTCCAGGCTACTGGCCCCATTATCCCAGCACCGGAGCAGCCAGGTGACAATGTGCTCGCCTGAAAGTCGGCTAAAATCTTTTCGCATATCCCGCAGCTCGCTCAGGGATAGGGATCGGGTGATTATCTCTGGTTCTGCCTCTTCCTCCTGTTCTCGTGATGGCCCTGGCTCATGGTCATCCCTTGCTAAGCGAACTGATTTCTTTGTGTACTACTTCTTTTGTATAGGGGCAACTGATACTGGCATGGGTTGGATTTCTGGTTCAGCTGCAGTGCCTGCCACCAGGGTTTGAGTAGCCACATTGCCTGTCACCAGTTTTGCACTAACCACATTTCCTGTCACCGGGGTTGGAGTAGCCGCAGTGTCTGTTGCAGGAGCTGGGGTAGCTGCAGTGTCTGTTGCAGGGGTTGCAGAAGCCGCAGTGTCTGTCAGTCTGGTTTCCATCTCTTCCCCCTGAGGGTGCTGTGTAACACTGAGCAGTGCTTGGTAGATACTGGCCAGGGCCCAGCACAGCGCGGTGAGTTGTGCCTCTCTGGAATAGCCACAGCATTTTCCCTTCAGATATTCTACCACTTTATCAGGGTCCTGCAATTGTTCAGGGGTGAAGTCCCAGACCATGGGAGGTGAGAAGTTCTCTAAGTACCTGCCCGTGTTCTCCCACATGCCATGCCACCCATGGCTATCCAGCCTCGGGGCAGATCTCTGGGTGGTAGTCTTAAATAGTTGTTTAACCCTAAACAAGACCTGGAACACATTCAGGAGACATAACACTAGGACGAGGCTGGTTTGAGCATCCCACGGATATTCAAAATTCTCAAAAGCTGTCATACCTGACCCGAAGGAGAAAACGGAGGCAAAAGAGCTGGGAAAAGTGTCCCCCCCTGTTTCCCCCATAGACGGGGTGTGATTATTAATAAATTCTGAGAGACGGTGTCTGAGGTATAGGCAGGACAGCAATACCACGTAAACACCCCAACATAACTGTCTGAACAGTGATGTTATCATAGCATAAGTTGATATCACACAGGACAGCAAAATGATAATCCTGATCCCTCTCTCAGAGGTGACAAACAGCATCACGGGGAGTATATAAACCATATAGGAATTTACATAACAAAGCCATGAGAACAAAGAAAGCAACATGGTGACCAGCGACTATTTAACTAATATAATAAATGCATATAACAAATTCATTTTAACAAGCTCTGGTCGGATTTGTCATTATCTCAAGCCTTCAAGACCCATGTTGGGCGCCAAAAGGACTGTTGTGGTTTAGCCTCAGATGGCAACAAAGAACCATGTGGCCGCTCTCTCGCCCCACACACACACCCAGCCATGGGGGAAGAATCGGAAGAAAAAGGCAAAACTCGGGGGTTGAGACAAAGGCAGTTTAACAGAACAGCAAAGGGAACAAGAAAACTACAACAATAACACGGACAGAGGAATGTACAAACACGATTAGGGTACCACCGCTCACTGAGTGAACCTGGGATGCCCCAGCCCACTCTCAAGCGGCAACTTCCTGCCCCCTCCCCCGGCAGCTCCCGGCTACATCCTGGGCATGGCTCACATAGTATGGAATACCTGTGTCCCTGCCAGAGCCTGCGAAAATTAACACTATCCCCACCAGAACCAGGACAGTTGGGTCTTCAGGTCACATTGACTCTGAGGTAAAAGCTCATAGTCTCAGGCAGTGTTCATTCTAAGCAAGTCATCTTGCAGTTAGCATCTTCCCTTTCACAGTGAGAAGAGACCAGGGGTTGCCTCCATGCCAGACAGAGACAGTTCCAGACAGCTTGGCAACAGACCCAATGCTGGCCAAACCTGAGCCAATCAGCAAAGGTGGTGGTGCCTCTGTGAAAGCATATTTAGAGAAGGGTAAAACCACTGTGCAGCAGTGTGTGAGAGAATGGAATGAGGGGGGAAAAAAGTGTGAGAAACAGTCCTGCAGACACCAAGGTGGAGCCTGTGGAGAGCACCCATGCTGGAGCAGTTCCTGAAGAACTGCAGCCTGTGGGACAGATTGATGCTGGAGCAGGAGAAAAGCGCAGGCAGGAAGGAGCATCAGAGAGGAACTGTTATGAACTGACCACAACCATCCATTTGTGTCCCCCCCCCGCACCGCTCATGGTGGGAGGAGGTAGAATAGTCAAGAATGAAGGCATGAAGTTGAGCCTTGGAAGAGGGGAAGAAGGGGAAGGTGTTTTAGTTTTTGTCTTTGTTTCCCACTATCCTACTCTATTTTTAATTGGCAATAAATTAAATTATTTTTCCCCAAGGAGAGGCTGTTTTTCCTGTGATTGTAATTGGTAAGTGATCTCCCTGCCTTTATCTCGACCCATAAGCTTTTCCATCCTATTTTCTCCCCCTGTCCTGTT
Source organism: Rissa tridactyla (assembly GCF_028500815.1). Lineage (NCBI taxonomy): Eukaryota > Metazoa > Chordata > Aves > Charadriiformes > Laridae > Rissa > Rissa tridactyla. Next base: position 19,374,517 of record NC_071496.1, read on the forward strand.
GAGGAGGAGAAGTGGGAGTGGCTCAGTAGGAGTCTGGCAGCCAGCCAAGATCCACCACAGTCATGCTGACCCAGGAGGAAATAGATGCGTAGAAATGACTAGCATGCAAAGGAGCATGTTCACAGAGTTTCTTCAACAAATCTGGTAATGACTGCTGAGGTATATTTATAGGATAGCGCAGATCACAGAAGCAGCCAACAGATGCAGTAGTTTGCACAAAAGGGTGCACAGAAGGGGTCCCAAAACTCTGCTGTGGGCAACGTACACGTGCTCAGCAATGGTGGTGACACGCCACCACATGATGATATTTTAGTGCTCTGAGAGGAAAGAACATTATTTCTTGCTGCATGCCATGGTACCCAGAAGGTACAAAGTACATTATACTATTGGTGATAAACACACAGCCCTTAAATAATTTATCCAAAAGAGGAAAGTCCATTTTTTACAGTGGGCAAAAGAAGAAGAAAAAAAGTACTTTGACTAAACCGAGCAGGCATACAGCAACATAACCTGAAAAGTTAATAAAATAGATCCAGAAATAAGCATAAGGACATAAAGAAGAAAAGAGGCAATTCTAGACTTGTCCAAAGCTAGACTTGCTGAAGAAGTTTTTAGATATTACTTCCTCATTTACTGCACTGTTCAGATAGCTTCTGCCTTCGGACTGCCAGTACCTCAAAGATTCAGGTTCAAGATTTTTATTTTTTTACATTAGCAGACAAATTAGAGGACTCCCCCTGGAAATTTAGGCCTTAATCTCTTAGTGCTACAGCTTGCACATCTGTAAAGCTAATGAAGTATGGTCTGGATGAGCAGACAGTGAGGTGGGCTGAAAACTGGCTGAATGGCCAAGTTCAGAGGGTGGTGATGAGTGGCACAAAGTCCTTTTGGAGGCCAGTAACAAGCAGTGTACCCTGGGGGGTCAATAGTATGTCCCGTCCTGTTAAACATCTTCAGTAATGATCTCGATGATGGGGCAGAGCCTACCCTCAGCAAGTTTGCTGATGACACAAAACCGGGAGGAGTGGCTGATACGCCAGAGGGTGGTGCTGCCATCCAGAGGGACCTACACAGGCTGAAGGAATGGGCTGACAGGAACCTCATGCAATTCACCAAGGGGAAGTGCAAAGTCCTGCACCAGGGGAGGAACCACACCAGGCACCAATACATGCTGGGATCTGACCAGATGGAAAGGAGCTCAGCAGAAAAGTCCCTGGGGGTCCTGGTGGATACCAAATTGAACATGAGCCAGCAGCGTCCCCTCACAGCAAAAAAAAAGGCCAACAATATCCTGAGCTGCATTAGGAGGGGTATTTCCAGCAGGTGAAGGGAGGTGATTCTCCCCTCTACTCAGAACCAATGAGGCCACACCTGGAGTCCTGTGTCCAGTTCTGGGCTCCCCAGTACAAGAGAGACACAGACATACTGGAGAGAGTCTAACAAAGGGCCACAAAGATGATTAAGGGACTAGAGCACCTCTCCTATGAGGAAAGGCTGAGAGAGCTAGGACTGTTCAGCCTAGAGAAGAGAAGGCTCAGAGAGGTCCTATCAACGTGTCTAAATATCTGAAGGGAGGGTGTAAAGAAAACTGAGCCAGGCTCTTTTCAGTGGTGCCCAGTGACAGAACAAGAGGCAATGGGCACAAACTGAAACACAGGAGGTTCCCTCTGAACATAAGGAAACACTTTTTTTTTTTTTTTTTTTTGCTGTGGGGGTGACCAAGCACTGGAACAGGTGGCCCAGAGAGTTTGTGGAGTCTCCATCGTTGGAGATACTCAAAACCCAACCAGACCAGGGAAATATATATGTTCTTCTTCCAGGGGAACCCAGACTATGGCACTGGTAGCATTTAAGTAGTAAATGGAGCCCCTGTTTTCACACTTTTAAATTTTTTTATTATTAAAACATTAAGTTTATTACATAATAGGATTGACCACGTTTTGTTTCATCATTTTAGGAAATGAAACTTGGTTTATTTTTGGTAACAGGATTTTAGTTCTGACTAAGCAATTTTTCATCTATGGGTTAGTACTATTCTCAATTTCAGCTATCAGGACTGAGTATAGAACTTGGTGCAACAAGGGTATTTCAGCTCCTTGAATGCAAAGCAGTTGCATAACAAGTTATGAGTAATTCTGAGAAGGGTCTTAATTTTACAGTTGTAAAATATGCCAAGTTGTAAACTTTGTAAAATAACAGTCATGAAGTTGTAAAGTATATAACGAAAATTGCTTCCAAAGCCAGTGGAAGCATCGGGGTAAAAAGTACTGAAAACACACACATTCTGACTGCTATACCAATATATATACTTTTGCCCAAACTCACAAATGGGATTTATGTTGATGAGATTATATCAGATTTAATTTTGAGTATTTTATGCTCAAATTCTGCCTTCCACATTAAGCACAGTATTTCATAGATAAAACAAACATGATAAAGCAAAAAGAAATTATATCATGTGAAAGACGTTTGGTAGCTGCTCTTCCAGAAAGAATATTATTTTTCTTATTTGTTTCATCTGCCATTGTCATATTAGTTTATATTCCCAGCACAGAGAAAACTTTTTAAAAATGTAACTCAGAACACAGTTTGACAAGCAGCTATACTGGATCTGTGCCCTGCCAGTTCATCTGGCAGAACAAATATGAACCCTGTTCAACACATGTGCAATTGCAAATGGTTACTGGTGAATCAGTGAGCTCACAGTAGTGATTTTATGCTGATAAAATGAACCTTTGACATACTACTTTATATCCCAAAGTGCTTTGCATTTTGCCTACCACTTACCTTTTATTTGGATTGGTGGATAGCAGTTCTTGTGCACAGTGAACTTACTTGGGCTGATCTTTGTCAGCCCTGCTTTTTTTGACACATCAGTAAGTAGCTATAATAAGGTATTATTGCTGGGTCTTAAAGAACAGTACGTAGCTCTAGCTTCCTAGCTAAGGAGTAGAGGTAGCACTGACTGTAGCAACAGAAGGAACACAGAACCTTGCTTGACTAGGAATATAGAGTTAATATAACTCCTATACTGAATATACCTCCATTAAAATTGAACATGATCTTTCATGCCATGAAACACATTCATCAGCAGGTTGCATTTGATAGTGTTAACACAAACTATACTAGTGTGCTGGAAGGAACTTGCTGATAATTATGGCTTGATTGACACCTGTGTTGAGTCACCATGCATTCCATGTTGTTCTCAGGGCCTAAGGGCACTAATAGGCCTTAATGGCCCAGACCAGCCTCACCTGAGGCCTCCACTCTTCTTGCCCATAGGCCCAGGGGATCCATTTAAACTCGGCCCTGGGCCTTTGCTTCTTGTCTAAGCTATGCTGTAGGAGTATCTGTCATACTGCAAACAGAGGAAAAGAATGGCTTGACAACTACATCAGCCAATTCCCTCAGGACTCTGGGATGCATCTTGTCAGGTCCCATAGACTTCTGTATGTTCAGGTTTCTCAGGTGGTCATGAACCTGATCTTCTTTTACAGTGGGAGGGACTTTACTCCCCCAGTCCTTGTCTTGCAGTCCATCTACTTGAGAGGTGTGGGAAAAGAGGTTTCCAGTGAAGACTGAGGCAAAAAAGTTGTTGAGTACCTCAGCTTTCTCCTTTTTTGTTGTTGCCAGTCATGTTCATCAGGAAGGTATGCTTTTTTTTTTGACCTTGCTTTTTCTGGCTGACATACCCACCTCCAGGAAGGATTCTAATGAGTCCTCTGTCTCTCCTCTTCTGATGGATGGAAGGAGTTTAGAGTCCTTAGTCTGTGATGTGGCACCTAGACCTTGGAAACCACTTGAAGTGCACACACAGAAAATGTTTTCCTCATACCTAGATGGGGCACTGAGAGGGCAGGAACCCAGGGGAAACACCTGTGTTTTCTTGCCTAGTCAAAAAAATAAAGCAGGGGATTTTCTCTCCCTCACACCCCACTGTCTGCTCTGTCACTTAGGTGCAATAAGCTGAAGGAGTCTCCCTTGGTTTGGGTGAAAAAAAAAAAAGAAAGAAAAGCACAAAGGGACCTCTTTAGTACCCATTTACTACTGTGGGGGGTGGGGAGGAAAAGTCTAGAAAAAAAACAGTTGGGCCCAGAATCTTTTGCTGCACTGAGCAGCTTGTCTTTCCTCCTTGCCCCTCTGTTGTGGTTTGGGCTGGGCTGGCCACTAAAAAGAATAACAGATGCTCTCTAACTTCTCTCACAAGTGAGAGACTTATGAGTTGAAAAGAAACTAAACTACTTTAATGAAATATTGTCCTGGTTTGAGCAACACAGGATTAATTTCTCTTTCAGTAATTTTACTTTTCAGTAAGGTCTCTTCTAACGCTAGGGAAAAATGCATTTTTAGAAAACACTAGTGTCTGAATTTGTGAAAATATTTACTTTATAGCCAGCCAGGGTATGCGGGCTTCAAGGTCTCAGTGTTTTTGAGCTAGCCAGGTGCTAGGGATGAGGAGGAGCAAGACCTGAACACTTGACCCAAGCTGGCCAACAGAATTATTTCATACCATGAACATCACATTCAATATAAATTAGAAAGTTTGCTGAGGAGTTCTCTCTCTTCCTCGATGGCAGCAGTCCAGAGAACTTCTTGCCCTGGTGCCGGACCCCTGAGGCCTTCCCTTCTTCCCAAAGCCGTAGCTCTTGCAGTGTCTGACATTAGCCATCCACTGCTGGGAGTGCACAGCTTCCTACTGATATAATTGGCTGAGTATAATCCTTGTGTATTTTGTATTGGTCTCAGGATCAATATTGGTTCCTTAGTATTATAAATGTTAATTGTTTAGTCTTATTCTATTAAATCTGTTTATATTTCAACCCTCGTGTTTCCTTGTTTTTTTCCCGGTTCCCCTTCCTGGGTGGGGAGGGGTCATCGGGTGATAGAATAATTGCCTAAATGACAATAAATATTAATAATAAAATAATAAGAGAAAGATAATATTAATAATAAAATAATGAAATATATACAAAACCATATCGAACTCCCAGGATGACGATTACATCACTGGCAGGTACTGGGAAAGTCCCAGACTGGACTCAGCAACAGACTGGATTCCAGATCTGGATTCATGAACACACTGATCAGGATCAAAGGCAGACGAACAGACAGGGTCCTCCTCTGACACCAGCCATTGAAGAAAAAGAGCCCGACCCCTTTGATCCCTCAGCTTTCATACTCAGCATGGGGCAGATGGGATAGAATACCCTGTTGGTCAGTTTTGGGTCACCTGTCCTGTCCGCTCCTCCCAGCGGATGCGACCCCTCTACACTCTTCAGCTTCTGACCCTCCAACGGGGAACATAACAAAGTTAGCAGACCTTAGTTGTTATAGCAATAAGTATAAGCAAGAGCCTCTCTGCATACCATTCCTTAGCATTAACTATAAACATCAGGCCTTATCTCTGCTAGAAGCTGACACTGTCTGACAAACATGCCATTAATTTCAGAGAGTTCAGTTAGTTAGTAGAGGCTTAGCTAAAAAGTAATATTACTGAAAAGAAAATTGGTTCTGTTTTACCTCAAACCAGGACAACCTCATCAGCTCCTAGGCTTAGAAAAAGGAGAAAAAACAAAAGCCAGATATCCCAGTATGGGAGGGGATGAGGAGGTTTACATCCAGTCACAGAACATAAGAAGGGGAAAATGACATAAGAGAGAAGCTCCCCTCCACCCCTACCCACCAGGTCTCCACCTCACCTGCTTGCTGCGGCAGAAGAGGCGCTGGTGGTCAGGGCTCACACAGAAGGTCTTCTGGATCTTCTTCCACAAACTTTCAGTCTTGGTGAGATGTCTCAGATCATCAATAGTATGGGTCTCAGTGCCATCTATGGTACAAACTTGGATCCACATGGTGTGTGTCTTCTGCTAGCTCAGCCACCTATGGTGAAAGGGAGATCTTGTTTCCCAATTACATGATAACAGAAAACCAAACAAGCCTTTCCCTCACTTCTTTGTTTAGCTCAATGGAGGCAGATTTTTTGAATTCCATCAAACAGACACAACCCTCCCCACCCACAGACCTCACTCAGAAGGACATGGAGAGGTAAAGGAGACCTGACTCAGTCCTCATCTACTCCCCAGCTGTATCCCATAATCACACAAACAGAACCGTAAGCTCTCCAAGTCAGCACACCACCAGGCAAAGTTTGGTGGGAATCGCCACAGGCAGGCCTAATGAATATCACCAGGAGCCATCACCAACCCTCAGAGAGTATTTACTAGCTGCTACCACTCTTGTACAGAGGTCATGGCACCAATAGTGATCTCATGAGAGCCCTCAGCTGTAAAGAGACAACTTTGGGAAGTGAGGGAAGGATAGATAGCATTCTCCTGGAGAAGCTGGCAAATCATGGCATAGACAAGTGTACTCTTCACTGGGTTAAAAACTGGCTGGATGGCCGTGCCCAGAGAGTTGTGATCAATGGGGTGAAATCCTCTTGGCGGCCAGTCACCGGTGGTGTCCCTCAGGGCTCAGTCTTGGGGCCGGTTTTTTTAATATCTTTATCAATGATCTGGACGAGGGGATTGAGTGCGCCCTCAGTAAGTTTGCAGACGACACCAAGCTAGGTGGGAGTGTTGATCTGCTTGAGGGTAGGGAGGCTCTACAGAGGGACCTGGACAGGCTGGATCGATGGGCCAAGGCCAACTGTATGAGGTTTAATAAGGTCAAGTGCCGGGTCCTGCATTTCGGTCCCAACAACCCCAAGCAACGCTACAGGCTCGGGGAAGAGTGGCTGCTGGAAAGCTGCCCAGCAGAAAAGGACCTGGGGGTGCTGGTGGACGGCCAGCTTAACATGAGCCAGCAGTGTGCCCAGGTGGCCAAGGAGGCCGACAGCATTCTGGCTTGTATCAGGAATAGCGTGGCCAGCAGGAGTAGGGAAGTGATCGTGCCTCTGTACTCGGCACTGGTGAGGCCTCTCCTCGAGTACTGCGTTCAGTTCTGGGCCCCTCTGTACAAGAGGGACATTGAGGTGCTGGAGCGTGTCCAGAGGAGAGCTACCAGGCTGGTGAGGGGTCTGGAGACCAGGTCATATGAGGAGAGGCTGAGGGAGCTGGGCATGTTTAGCTTGGAGAAGGGAGGAGTAGCTGAGGGGAGACCTCATTGCCCTCTACAACTACCTGAGAGGAGGTTGGAGAGAGGTGGGTGTTGGCCTCTTCTCCCAGGTGAATAATGACAGGACCAGAGGAAATGGTCTGAAGTTGCAGCAGGGGAGGTTTAGATTAGACATTAGGAAGAATTCCTTTACTGAAAGAGTGGTCAGGCACTGGAACAGCCTGCCCAGGGAGGTGGTTGAGTCACCATCCCTAGAGGTGTTTAAGAAACGTCTAGATGTGGCACTTCAGGGCATGCTCTAGTGGCAGAGATTGTAGGTTGTTGGGGTTTTTTTGTTTGTTCGGTTGGGTTTTTTGTTTTTTTGTGTGTGTGTGGTTGGACTCAATGATCTCAAAGGTCCTTTCCAACCATGAAGATTCTATGATTCTATGATCACCTTTACACAAAGCCACACCCAGCCCTGCTTCACCCTTTGAACATTCTCTGGCTGGCATCTTTTTTCCTCCTGCTCAGTAGTTGTATCAAGGACTTGGGGGAGTGATAGTTTAGTGTGTGTGTAGAGAAGCGGCCATTATCATTCCTATGGGAGCCAAGCGGGAGCATCGTCTTGTTCCCTCACAGGGCAAAGCATCTCTAGTCTCAGGCCTGCAAATTATACCAATGACATGGGAAGTGACTCTGTGCTTCTACCTTTGCCTTTCAGATACACACAAGAGTCAGGACCCAGCATGTCAGGTGTGTCAGTGACACAAAACCATGGACCTGACATGGCATAAATAAAAAGCAATTAAACCTGCTTTGCACCCACTGATGAAATCTAAGCCCCAATGTTTCCCAGTACAAAAGTGCCATCAAAACCTCAATTCAGCCAGATTTAGCTCTGTCCAATAAATCCAGAACAGATCTGTCTGTTCTTATCATATTAGAAAAGTGCAGGCGTGGGCCAGGACAAAAACATCAAGCCTCCTTTTTTAACACAGATCAGCTGTGTGGGTTTTATTTGCTACATTTTTGCTCAAGACTCTGAGTAACACTGAAAAAGTCTGGGCTTTTCATGTACTATGGTAAAATGGTACTGTAAAAACATATCTGATGCAGTACCCAGTGAGATTCAGCTTATGGATATAGGTCTCTGTGACGCTATTATACCTGGGAGCATCAAAGTCTGCATTTTTGGGCAGAGTTTGTGTCAGCTTTGTTGCCTGAGTAGTAAAACTTTAGAGACTTGAGATAACAAACTGACAGATTCCAGGTGACAGAGATGTGGTTTTGTGACTTTTTTGTGTCAGAATGATATCAAAGATCCCTGTATATTAATTTCAGCTCTGACATAATTCCCATTGTGGCCTTGGTTGAGTTAGTTACTTTTAAAGCCTGACTTATGAGTATGAAGCACTTGCAAAGGCAGCTGAAATAAATGAGTTGCTTAATCCTCCTGGAAATCTGTTCCTTGCCTTTTTATCTCCATTGTTCCATCTCTGTTGTTGAGATAACACACACCTTCCTGTAACTATACCTACTACGGCATGACACCAGAGTGTCAAAGAGACACAAGTTCAGAGTTTGGTTTATAGCTTGGAGGTGGTGTTATAAGCTCCAATTCAAGTATAGTAGTACACATGATCTAGTCAAATCTTTGTGTGCCAGCCTTCTTGGCTTCCCTGAAACATTCAAAGATAATTAATGCAGAGGAATACAGTAGGAATGTGGGTTAATAGTCATAACTAAAAAGACATAAATCAAGCTGTCTGCAACTTTGCCCTAGTTCCACTCTACCACCACCTTAAAGGGGACAGAGTCCCAATATAATCCCTTTGCAGTGTCTTCTGCTTTGCAGATCACAATCTTTCTCTTGAAGCTACTGCTGACAACAGAATGTGTCTCTTTTCTGGAGTGGGGAGAAAAAAAGTTCTGGAGGGACTCTGAAATGGGGTCAGTTTTAATGGGTTAGAGGAAATAGAATCAATATTTTGTGGAAGCCTATGTAGAAAGCACAAAACCAGCTTTCTGAAATAGGAAACATCTTTTGCTAGAGAGACCGAGACTGAAAGAGGATCAACCTGCTACAAAACCATATCTGGTAATCCATTACCTGGGGGGTTGTAAAGAAACAGAGATCAGGTTGCTGGCACAGGCGTTACTGATTAGAAAGATCACATTGTTATGGATTGATTGTAGGTGGCTTGTTTTGTAACATACAAAGTGGAATTAGAGACTGGAATATAAAGGGAAAGAAAGAATGTAAGAAGTATTTGACTGGTAGTCTGTGAGAGGATGTGAAAAAGGGAGGCTATTGAGGAGGTTAGAGGAAAAGTTAGTTATTTAGCAGGAGATAATGTCCTGATTGGGTGTGCTAGTGAGAAAATTATGTACTGATAAAAGAGAAATTAATTGAGCAGCATAGTATGCATTATGGACTGGAAATTACAGGATGGGCAGATCAGATGGCTGAGCCATCTGATGTATTAAGCAATAATGCAGTTAGGTGGCAAGCAAAGATAAGGTTTGAGACAGTAGAAATGATTAAGTTGTTTTCTTGCAAGAAAATCCTATAATAGCTTGAACGGCTAAAGGAGGGGACCCTCTTCTGTGGATGGGGTCTGCATGGCGTGCTATGCATGGATCAGAGTCCTGTTTGATGCTACACAGATAGCAAATGGCTTGGGTTATCTGGCTCTTACAACAAGGGCCCAAATTATGTCAGGCAGTGTGTGAGAAAGGCATTAACCACTTCAGCTTACATTTCCTTCTTAAGTGCTGGCCAGTTTTACCACTGGTTCCTAATATGATATTGCCTTAGCTATATTATAATGAATATATGTATGTATGGCTGTGCATTTGCATATACCACATAAATTTCAATCTTTAGATCAGTACAGTATCTTCTGTATGTATACCACATAAATTTCAATCTTTAGATCAGATACGGTATCTTCTGTATCTGTATCATAACACTAGATTTCTATTCACAAACCGGTCATGTTATATACAAATACAACTTTCATTTCTGTTTATAAATTAGCATTACTGATACTTTCTGTTTTCAGCATTTTATTTCTTCCCATGTTAGAAATACTTCAAAAGAAAAAAAACTCACACTTCAATACCTTAGTTTCCAGTATACTTGTCATAATTTAGTTCATAAATATCTAATTTCAGTCATCACTATTTGCATTTTCTCTAACATATATTGCTAACAACTGTTTCAGGGACACTAGTCGTGGTATAATTTTTTGTTAGAGATCAGAGTATCCCATCTGAAGTTGGTGAAGACCTCCATGACAAACAAAATACTCCTCAAAAAACTGTAATTCTCACTCTTTTTATATACTACTTCTTACTTCTTAACTTTGTTTTCCCTCTTTTTATAGGCAAAGAATGTAGACATCTCCTTAACTTAAATGGCAATAAACAAGGTTATCTCTTTTTCAAGTATGTAACATAACTCTTGTAAGCTGAAAATATTTTTTATTATATTACTATCAACATTTCATAAAGGTGCAATAAAATGTTATCTCTAGTGACTGATAAACAGAAAGCATAGGAGTACATTCAACAAGTGTTCTATGATATTACTTATGTAGATGTAGTGCACTTTTAATATAAAAAGTGAACCATACCTTCATGGGACTGTGAATCCTTGGTTGATATATTTCATGATGGCCATCTTCACAGAATCACAGAATGGTAGGGGTGGGAAGGGACCTTCAGAGATCATCTAGTCCAACTCCCCTACCAAAGCAGGTTCACATAGAGCAGATTGGACAGGAATGCGTTCTCCCAAATCTGGGTTCTTTACCCAGTGCGCAAGCCAATAACACACAGAGCAGAGGTACTTCCAAGTTTATTTGATTAATGCGCAAAAATGGGGTGCTCGTCCCAAGGGAGCACACCTTAGTTTCAAAAATTTCCTTTTTCATACACTGATTATTACATATTCTAACAATTAATACTATTCATTGTTATTCTCTTTAATGATTGGTCAAGGTTTCTTCACTTCCTATGTAAATTAGTGTGCAGACTCTGTCTTCTCTTTTGAGTAGGTGGTACCATTTGGGTAGGTGGTCAATGAGTCGGTGGTCGCGATCTCCCCCTGCTGGAATTACCTTTTACCTACTTCTCCTCTAATCTTGCCAGTTCCAGGTGGTTTTCTCAGTTTGCTGACCAGGCCTACAGTTCATCATTCTCTTGACAGGAATATCCTGCTTATCAACAAAGCTACATTGTCTAGTAGTTAGTTGCTTAATTTAATCTTAGATAAATCATGTCTAGTTACTATTTCTCTATAAATGATCAAATAGGGTTGGGGCTGTATAGAGGACTTTTAGCAGCAGCGGCAGGTTCCCTTGGTTGCTTTGATTACATGTTACATTTCATTTTTCTAGTTAATATCAATTTTATTACAACACTCCTTTCTGCCTCTTAATGTGTCTATAAAAGCATTTAGGTAAGCATGGAAACAAGATCAGGAAACTGGACTTGGCTGAAAAACAACCCGACAAAAAATTTATTCTTTTTCAAACAAATTAGTTCCTTGATCCAACTCATCATGTGGCTGCACAAATGCTTGTGCCGGTGCTAAGCAAGAGGCTTAAGCCTGTTTTGCTCTTAAGAAATTGCTTGTGGAACTATGCCCCGAGTTTGAGGTAATCTCATTCATAAAACACAAATTCAATTGCCACCTCTATGTGGATAACTCACAGATCTTCCTTTCCTTCCCAAACCTTTCTCCATCACCTTAGGCACCCCCCTACAGAGCCCTGTTTAATTAAAACAATGTTAGTCTCTTAAATTGCATATTGCTTATGAAAGGACCAATTCTGTGTAACACTTCTAGCATGGTGGATTCTAGGCTCATGTCTAGACCTCCTAGGCACTATAAAAGTACATAGTGTTGCCAAAGACAGGCCTCTGCTTTGTTTCTAAAATAGTTGTTTCTTACTAACCTTCTTACTGTGTGAGAAAATAGCTAATTACTGACTTTCTTACCATGTAAAAATAGTTAGTCACTGAGCTGATGTTACAGAGAGTGATAATGAGGAGACAACCAGAAGTAGTTAATCACTTCAAGGTTCTTCTATACATCAAGTACGTACTCCTATACCAATTAGGATAGAGTTATGGCTGCTTCAAAGAACATCCTTATTATCTTCAAGAAGTTGGCAAACTTACAGCAAACTTTTACTGTCCTGAGATGACTCAATACCTTAAAAGGATAATGTGAGGAAGGGTCTCCTTACCCAAACGACCACCGAGACACTCACTGCTTGCGCAGAAGTGTTTTGCCAACCCAGCAAAATTTGATGCGCATGGGCAAAAAGGCTATTCGGTCATCCTAATGAATATGTAAGCCTAGGTGGAGTTATGTATTAGGCAGGCGGAATAGTGAGAATCTTTTGTGTATAAATAATGGGTGAATATCCCCGGTAAGGTGTGCTAGATTTGTGGGTTTTCCCCCTAGCACCCGACGTCGAATAAAGCAATATCTCCTCTCTAAACTACTTCTGGTTTCGAGGGCTTTTATTTCAAGTAACAATAGTAATATGAAACTCTCTTACAAATGGATTCTGGTATGAACTAGAGGACATACCTCATTGAAACACTATAGCCTTTACATTTGTCTGTTTAAAATATCTTTTATTATTCCATATGCATCTGTTGTTATTGGTAGACTTGCAGGGGATCCCCGTAGCATCTAACTGAATATTTATAACGAGTCCCTCAAAAATATCCTTTCACCTTCAAAATAGGAACATTCATCTTTTCAGTGTTCATAATCTAAGCTGAGAATATTAAGTAAAAGGGATGAGAGGCTTTTATTATAGAGTGTTACTTCAATGTGCTGTATCCTTTGGGTTTTCATACACTTTTTTTTTTCCCCCCCCTCCAAGTTTTGGTTTATTGTACCTTTAAGGGGGGGGCAGGGGAGGCGTACACGCCCAGAACACATAGTATGTACGTGGTTTTTGTCTTAACTAGATTTGCTTGGTGAGATATTATCAAGGAACCTTTCTGCCTACGGTTACAGAAAGACAGTGAGAAAAATTGATCTCCTCCACAGTTGCCTCGAAGAACCTTACTCAGGTTCAGACGTGAAAGAACAGCTTCTGACCACAGCGAAGAAAGGCTCTCTTACTCCCCCAAGGATGGGGATGGGCAGGGGCAGGGCCCGGGCCCGCGCCCGCCCCACGCGCAACTCCTCCCCTTCCCCTATCTCCCTTAGCAGCCACAGGAGCAAAGGAGAAAGGTCTTGTACACCTATGCACCACTTCCCTCTCCCTCCCCACAGACGCGCGTGCCCATATAGCTCTTCCTCACCACCCCCATTCCCCAGCACTGGCGCACGCATATTTTCACCTTGATCATTAACGTTAGAATTCCAGGTAAAAAAGGGAGGAAGCTATAGCCGCCTCCTCAACCTCACTTCTGTATTATCATGCTGAGGGGACCAGTCAGCGTGTCCTCTTATTTTCCCGTCTTTTTTTTTTTTTTCTCCTCTCCCCTCCTCCTTTGTCTTACTGTGGAGTTGGTTTTGTGTTCGTGTTCTTGTTCTTCAGATAAGGGGAAAGGGGGAGATATAGATATGATAGCAGTGGGAGAAGAGAAGAGCTGCAGGCATTGCAGCTCTCCTGAGTTGGAGTAGTGAATGGATGTTTCTCTTCCTACTTTTGAGACTGTTCTCCCTTGATCACTGTAGGCTCTGCTTACCTCTTTGAGGGCTCCAGTTAGGCTGAGCAGTTTGGAAAGGTCTTCAGTGACAGCCCTGATTGCAGGAAGCAGATTAAGAAAACTTAGTTCCTCCTGCCAGGGCTGGTGTGGAGCAGCAGTACTGAGCTGAATGGTCTCCTCCCTGTGGTTGGGCAGGCCAGTTGGTGTCTCTGCTAGTGGTTATGCTTGTTTTGCCTCTGATCTGTGGTCAGAGTCCTCCATCCAGAGATCATCAACCATGGGATAGAGTGTTCCTGCTGCCCCCCCCCCCAGGTTTGAGTGCACTGAGAGCCCATTCCCCAAGAAGTCTCTAGCCATGTATTTTCTCAGCAGTTGGCCCAAGAGGCTGTTATGTCATTTGGAGTCTGTGGAGCAACCTCATCACATCCAGGCAGATTCCCAAAAGGCTTTCTTCAGTGTTATTCCCTTCTCAGCTCAGCATCTGGTACAGCAGAGTAAGTATCCTACTGTGAACCTGCTGCAAACCCTAGCCTCCTGTCCAAAATTAGCCTTGCTCTAACCTTTATTCTTTAAAATGTATTTATTCATTTCTGTCTCAGAAAGGGTTATGAAGACCTAGGGCTAAATATTATTAAGTACTGTTATTTGTGAATCTTTCTTGTGAGATGGATCTATTATTAAGTGAAACTGTTTATTGATAGCTTCATACTATCATGCAAGTATGTAAAATAGTCTTCTTGTAGTGAGCACCTGTTACTACTGAAAATGAGACTTCTAAACAACTTTTTCCACTTTGACGTGAAATAATACATCAGCATGTTATAAAGGATGTTTGATAATAATCCTTCTCTTGTAAGCATGTCACATATCTAACGGTTGTATATTTTCTGCTCAGTGTTTTTTCAATCTAAAATTTAGAATCTAAGGGTCTCGCCAAACCAAACTGGTTAGGAACCAAATCTTCAGTCAAGTGTGTATTTGTCATTACTTTCAAGACTCAGACTGTATTCAAGGGTAGATACAAAAATTCTGAAGCCTCTTTTAGTTTTTGTGGTGGGTTAACCCTGGCTGGATGCCAGGTGCCCACCAAAGCTGCTCTATCACTCCCCTTCCTCAACTGGAGAGGGGAGAGAAAAATATAACAAAAGGTTCATGGATCAAGATAAGGACAGTGAGAGATCATTCAGTAATTACCGTCATGGGCAAAATAGACTGGACTTGGGAAAAATGAATTTAATTTATTACCAATCAAATCAGAAAAGAGTAATGAGAAATAAAAACTAAATCTTAAAACACCTTCCCCCCCCCCTTCTTCCCAGGCTCAACTTCACTCCCGATTTCTCTACCTCCTCCCTCCGAGTGGTCCAGGGGGATGGGGAATGGGGCTTGTGATGAGTTCAGCACATATTGTCTCTGCTGCTCCTTCCTCCTCAGGGGGAGGACTCCTCACACTCTTCCCCTGCTCCAGCATGGGGTCCCTCCATGGGAGACAGTTTTCCACTAAATTCTCCAACATGAGTCCTTCATACAGGCTGCAGTTCTTCATGAACTGCTCCAGCGTGGGTCCCTTCCACGGGGTCACAAGTCCTGCCAGCAGACCTGTTCCAGCATGGGCTCCTCTCTCCACAGGTCGCACCAGGATCCTGCTCCAGCATGTGCTTCCCACAGGGTCACAGCCTCCTTTGGGCATCCACCTGCTCTGTCTTGGGGTCCTCCATGGGCTGCAGGTGGCTATCTGCTCCACAATTAACCTCCACGGGCTGCAGGGAGAAAACCTGCCTTACCATGGTCTTCACCACAGGCTGCAGGGGAATCTCTGCTCTGGCACCTGGAGCACCTCCTCCCCCTCCTTCTTCACTGACCTTGGTGTCTGCATAGTTGTTTCTCTCACATATTCTCACTGTCGCTGATTGGCTCAGCCTTCTTGAGAAGTCCCTTCCACAGTGATTCTGTGATTCTATGAAAAAAGGCATAGAGTACCTCAGCCTTTTCTGTGTCCTTTGTCCCTAGGTGCCCCGCCCCATTGAGCAGCAAGCCCATGTTTTCCTTGGCCTTCCTTTTGCTGCTAATATGCTTTCTTGTTGTCTTTCATGTCCCTTGTTTGACTGGAGACTTATTTCTGTCAGTGAACAGTGCCTAATTAATCTCCTTTTCTGGGTAAATACATAAAAGAGGCCAGACTTGTAGAATACATCTCAAGATACATCCTATTTTCTAAAATGCAATTTACTATATGGTTAATTCTTGTGGAATAGGTTCACTAATTTATAACTTTGGACTTGTTTCAAAACATTAACTTTGTATAACTGGCCAGAGATGAAACACTAGTAGAGTTTTACTACAACAAGTAGAGTATCAGTTTTACTACAAGTAGAGTATCAGTTTTACTACAACAAATGCATCCAGGCAGGTTTTGAATATCTCCAGAGAAGGAGACTCCACAACCTCTCTGGGCAGCCTGTTCCAGTGCTCTGTCACCCTCAAAGTAAAGAAGTTTTTCCTCATGTTCAGATGGAATTTCCTGTGTTCCAGTTTGTGCCCGTTGCCCCTTGTCCTGTTGCCGGGCACCACTGAAAAGAGTCTGGCCCCATCCTCTTGACACCCACCCTTTAGATATTTATAACCACTGATGAGATCCTGTCCTGGATTGAGGTAAAACAGAACCAACTTTCTGTTCAGTAATTTTACTTTTTAGCTAAGCCTCTTCTCTCTGAAATTAACAGCATATTGTGCAGAAAACTGTTTGTTCTCAGAGTGAGAAGACTTATGTTTATAGTTCATGCCAAGGAATAGTATGCAGAGAGGCTCTTGCTTATACTTATTGCTATAGCAACTAAGGTCAGCTAACTTCGTTATGTTCCCCATTGGAGGGGAGTGTAGAGGGGTCACACCTGCTGGGAGGAGCGGACAGGACAGGTGGCCCAAAACTGACCAACAGGGTATTCCATCCCATCTGCATCATGCTGAGTATAAAAGCTGAGGGATCAAAGGGTCAGCCCTCTTTCTTCAATGGCCGGTGTCCGAGGAGGACTCTGTTTGTCTGCCTTTGATCCCGATCCATGCATTCCTGAATCCAGATTTGGAATCCAGCTTCCGTCTGTCGCTGAGTCCAGTCTGGGACTTTCCCAGTGCCTGCTGGGGACGCGATTGTCATCCTGGGAGCTTAATACGGTATTGTATATATTTCATTATTTTGTAATTATTTTATTTTTATTAATTTATTGGTTTATTAATATTTTAATTGAAGTAGTTTAATTTTTTTTAAACTCATAAATCTCTTTGTCTCTCCTCTCTTTGGAGAGAGAGGTGGGGGAGACCATCTGTCACTCGCTTCAGTGGTCAGTTCAGCCCAAACAATGACAGGGAGACAGTGTCAAAAGCCTTGCTGAAGTCGAGGTAGACAACGTCCACTGCTCTCTCCTCATCCACCCAGACAGTCATTCCATCATAGAAGGCTATCAGATTGGTCAAGCATGATTTCCCCTTGGTGAATCCATGTTGACCACTCCCGATAACCTTCTTTTCCTCTTTTATCTAATTCAAAATGAACTGGTTTTGAATCTTCTGTCAGTATACAAAATTTCATTGTTGCTCACAGACTAAAAGTTAATTGTAAATGAATTTTAGTTAGTTTCACTAATAGTAGTAAAAAAATATAAAATTCCCTACTAATAAACCAAGTGTATTTTTACAGCAACCTTTGCCTGATAATCTCTGTGTACTTCACCAAAACTAAATATGCCTTAGAACAGTACAGGCAACATCATTGCAATGAAAAACGTACAGTGGACACAGGCAGCTGTGTTCTTGGATTTGGTGGTGGTGTCAAAAAAAGAAGAGTTCTGTGCTTGAATGTTTATGTCAATGAAGAGAACAAATGTATGCTGAGCCTTGGAGAGTTAAGGTATGTTAAAGCTCACAGCTTGAGAAAGTGGCTTCCAACTCAAGAAGAAGGGGGTTAAGTCTGAGGGAAAAATGTATGAAGGGGGACTCGAGCTTATAGGTGGCTCTGTTGGAAGAGACTGATGGGGTTGGGGGACTGAGCCACAGAGTGGGCTTGAAATAGCAGTTAGTTGGTGAATGGTGAGACAGAGGAAGCACATACAGTGTGGGAGACACCATTGTGTGGAGGTAGAATAAGAGATGGATTGCACAGAGAAGCTTGTACTTGGAAAGAAAAGCAAAAGAGCTTGAGAGAAAAGTTCCAGGTTTTTTTATTCTGGGGGGAAGGTGGAAGAGGTGAAATAGGAAAAAAAAAGTGTCTTACTGTTTCCAGACTAGATTCCTCTATTTCATAACTAACTACTTGCATATTTCCCAATTTTGCACTTTTAGATCTGTCTATAGGGAAGGATTTTAGGGTGCATATGGCTATCTACAATAACAGCATTTATTTTGGACACCGGTCATCTCTCATAGAGAAAACAAATCTTCTTGAGTAAATACTGTCAGAAAAAGAATTTAAACTATAAGAAACGTTAGGAGAAACCCCAGCTCCTGAGCTATACATATATACTGACTCTTGGGCAGTATACAAGGGATTAACTGCATGGGTTAATAAGCGGCAAACACAACTGGACAATGAGATGTGTGAATTTATACCTGTGGGTTCAACATGTTGATATTTGTGTCACCTGGAGTGTCGGGGAAGAGAGGGAGTACAATGCCACAGTTGATCACTTAGCTCAAATAAATAGCACTATACTTCCTGATCCCCTGTTCCTTGATGCTCTATCTCCTGATGAGGAAGCCCTTGTGAAATGGGCCCACAAAAAATCTGGGCACCTGGGCATTGATGGTGTAATAAATAGCCAGATCCCTTAAACAGAAATGGCACTTATTTTATTATAGGGACAAAGTCAATAAAGCAAAAGCACAGCGCTGGGTGCATGACTCAAGTCAGAGGCACACCAGCTAACACTTCAGCCATGTCTTATATACATTCAATATTGCATACGTATTCACTATGTTAGGCAGAGTAATTGTTTATGATGATTGATTATCATTAGTCCTTTTTCTCTTCTATTTGTGTGTTTCCTTCTGAATTGTTTCTGAGGATCGATGATCTTCAGTTCCCTTTTCCCATGCATCTGTTTCCTTCTGGTAGGATCAGCTCCCTTTTCCCATGCATGTGTTTCCTTCTGGTAGGATCGATTATCATCAACTCCCTTCTCCTATGCATCTGTTTCCTTCTGTTAATCACTTGTGGAGTCTTTTGGAGAAGTTCTCTTTTGTTTCTCTCGGATGTTTTTCTTCATGATGTTTTTCTTCATAGTTGCTGTTAGTTGTTATCTTTGAGGTTTCTCATGTTTCCTAATTTACTAAAGGTTAGTTATCCTTATAAGTCAAAGATTTATAGCCTTGTTATTATGGCGAGAGCCAACAATACCTTCACTATTTTTCACAATGGCATACATAGATGGACTCGAAGCCAGGGAATCCCATGTACCCGAGAAGCCATTTGGGAACTAGTACAGCGGTGTGCAGTCTGTAAGCTTAAAAGTTGCCTTAGCAGCTTTATGGGCAGATTCAATGAGGCCCTGTTCATGGACATATCTAGCAAATAGATTACATTGGGCTCTTACCAAAATGTGGTTACAGTACATTCAAAACAAAGCAAAACTTATCTGAATGGTTTACTAATATAATCTGTAACTTATAATATCTTTGGGAAAGGTAAACTGTATGTGAATCGAGGGGTGGAATTTAGTGATCCTGACTGTAATAAATAGAATCATGTTTTTTAATCAAATCAGGCTTTCTTAAAGGCTGGTGAAAAAATTACACTGTTTCGACTCTTCACATACTTGAATCGCAGGCATCCAGTGTGCTATCTGGTGCACTTTGACACCTCAAGGCCTAAATCACAGGCATCCGGTGTGTTTTAACACTTCAAAGGGAAGAGCTAAGTTGTGAGATAAGCTGAAAAGAGTCTCCCCAAGGACACTGATAAAGATGAGGAGCCTTCAGCCTCACGACCACCAGGAGGCGGGACAAGACCGACCCCCTAGCAACACGTCGCTCAGACACAGAATATACCAGGATTGACACATATACGGGAACCAGAAGAGTATATAATCAGCTACTTTCGGGAAGTGGGTGTGCGCCGTTGGCGGAGCAAAGACTCCCCGGCCGCCCAGCGCTGTTTTGCTTGCTGCCGCTTGCTTAATAAACTAATTTGATTAATTGGACTGGTTCCTGTCAATTATTGGGCCTCAATCTATAACAAATTTGGTGCCGTGACTCGGATAGAGGCAATTTGGCTGTAAACCTCACGGGGGGGGCGCCCCGCTGAGTAAGCGGCCCCTGTTGGGGGTTTTTACACCCAAAACCTCTACCGACGAACTCGAAATTTGGCAGCAAGCAAATAAAAGCCGGCAACCCCGTAAACTTTGTGCACGAAGACCCGAACGAAGACTCAGGAGTGAGTAAGTATAGGCCGGTGATCCGTTCGGTTGGGGTTGGGTATCCTGGAGTGTGCCTGTGTGAGACGTCCACTTGAGGACGAAGCAAGTGCGGACCCCTTAGTAGTGCGGTTCCCATCTCCCGCGAGGGACTGGGCCACGAACAGGGGGAAAAGATTGTGTGTGTGTGTGAAGGCACTCCGGAAGATGGGACAGAAGAAAAGCAAACCTTCTGATCCCATGGGTGGGTCGGTGCCTAAGGTTAGGTTACCCCAGATACCGCCAGACAGTCCGTTAGGATTAATGATTAAATATTGGGATGATTACCCTTCTAGGCAGGGTAAGGATAAAGCAAAAATGATACATTATTTATGGAAGTTTGGGGTGGGAAACAAATTAGAAGTGACCACCTGTATTGGCCCGTTTTTGGGTCCTTTGAAGATTGGATATGCCAGGCTTTACATATTTATGTTAATTCTAAGGAACTCTTTAGCCTGGAGGAGAGTGAATATGCACACTTGTGGATAAGGTCAGAGACTAGAGTAAATCTATATC